>NC_134482.1:40907861-40919547 GCF_964194025.1 Convolutriloba macropyga | reverse complement strand
AAAAAAGGACAATTGAGTTTGTTCTCAGTAAATTATTAACAGAGACGGGAAAAGTTCATTGGTCTTGTTAGTACAAATAGATCCTCAAAACAATTTTTATACTTTAGACCAGGTAAATTGCAACAATTATGTCAGTTGGTGATAGTCCTGATTTTCTGGTGAGAAAAATATTGTGATCTTTTAACCTTCAGTTTTCTCAAAAGGTTTTTATTTCAGGCGGGCGCAACTTGTCTTCACGTTGCTGCAACCCAAGGTCACGTGGCTGTCGTCAAGTCTCTCTGCCAATCAGGGGCTCAGGTAAGTACTATTCCCAAGCTTTCCTCCCGATAATTTCCTCATTATAAAAAGTTGGAATATATAATTGGGAAAATTTAGCCAATTTTCTATTTTTGCCAAAATTGTCAAAAAATGATCAAATTTACTGGTTTTTGTTCACAGGTATCGCAATTGAGAATAAAACCAATGAAAGAGGAAGTTAGAAGTTAGAATTTTATAGGAAAGATCAGATGCTAACGCAATTGGAATTTGGGGGTGAAAAATAGGGTGTCCTGTTTTTTCATTCCTACTCTTTTAACCCCCCACATTTTAACCCAAATTATTTAACCCCTATATTAAACAATAGCAATGTGGATATGAGAGTTAATTGACGGATATATTCCGTGCCCCCCCCCCCCCCCCCCGCTTAGTAAGCAAGGAATTTTTAAGCCCCACTCACCCGCCGTCGCACGTGCTTTATTTTTACATAGTAATATGCTATGTAGCAACAGATAAATTCAAAGAGGGGGGGAGAGGGGAGGGGAGGGGGGGGGGGGGGGGTTAGGTACGAGGGGGCAATAACAGAGAAGGTCTTACTTTTAATCAACAATTTATAAACTGACAGGTTGACTTCACAAACAAAGAGGGTCAAACTCCCCTTCATCTGGCAGTGGAGTGTTGCAAGCCCATGGTGGTCCAGACCCTTCTTGGATTCGGAGCAGATGTCCAGCTCGCATCTGGCATAGCCGACCAGACACCACTGCACTTAGCTGCTAAGGTTACGATTCTTCAGGAATTATTCTGACCTTCGTTTCTCATTCCCATAATGTCTATTTGACCTCTTTGGTTTTTACGATATTACTTTAATATTAAAAAAGGAACACCGTAATTCTTCTAATATTTATAAAATTTCAGTGATAGCAAAAATATACAGAGATAGGCTGTGTAGATAACTAAATAATTATAAACAAAGAAAACGGTGATAAATTAGGCTATGGTTTATACGAACAGAGAAATTACTGTTAACGGGGTGGAGGGAGGACAGTATCATAACTTAAATACAATAAAGAATGAAAGTTAATTGAACTTAAAATTTTTCCAAGTAGCTACACCGTATTGTGTATTGTTAGGGTCCTTCTTGCATTCATTAAAAAACTGCTGATACCGTTTCTTTACACGCCTGTATGATTTTGATAGACAAGGATCTTGGTGTAGAATTATGCCGAAGAATCCTTCTCTTAATTATAGTTTTTCCCGCAAAATACATTTGGAAAAATTTTGTGTAAAAAATTGTTGGCTTTGCTCGTTTATATGTGTTACGTAGTAAATGAACGAATTATTAGCCAATAAGAATTGAGTATTTAGATTCGAATTTAAATGCGTATAAAACGTTCTAATATACATAGAAAGTTCCGAAAAAATTCATTTAACCTAATTTTAAGTAAATATAACCACTATATGTATCGATTAAGCTGGTTTTCGGCTTAATATTTTTAGGTTTTCTAGATAATTGCCGATTGAATACGAACTGATTTTGACGTCAATGACATCAGACAAAAAACCTGTTAAATGAACAACAAAAAATCTTGCCGTCTAAGTTCCACTTGTTGCCTTGATCGTTGCTGACACATGCTATCTTTGATAATGCTTATACGTTGTTATGTACGTCCTAATGCTTACACGTTGTTGCTATTTTTACATGAATCAATTCAAAAATATCGGACTACAGTTTTTTTACTGAGTTTATATTGGTGCCGCGCGGGCTTACGAATACTAATAGTTATGATAAACGTGAGTAGTTTATTATTCAATATAATTCACTTTATACTGCCTTGTTGAGAGACGCGAAGTTAACTTAAATAGCAAGTCATGATCTATGTGTGGTTTGGAGTTTGTGCTTCCTTATGACCCACCAAATCTACCAAAGGACCACACTGGGCGATTGTACCCAAGATGAGCTTGAAAAACTATACAAGCAGACGCTGACCACTCATGGCATTGCGACAGAGGTGCTGAACCAGTACGACAGTGCTATTGGCAAAGTTCTGTCTCACAAATTCTGTCCGAACCAAATTGGCGGTGAAGGTTGGCCCCCACATTCAGGTTATGTGATAGCGTCTGGATTGACCCGGGGACTACATCAACTCGGAGGCCTATGTTGGCTCGAAACAGACGTCACCAGTGAAACGTCCAGGAACAAACTGACGAAAAAAACTGTAAGACGGCACAAATTACTTTAATTTTTTCGCAGTAAATTCATAATTCTAACACAGAATTTAGACGGCAAGAAACCCAACCCGTGAGTTTTTTTGGATAATGAATTAGTAGAATTAAACGTATGTTTGTAGAAAACATGGGTGAGGCGGCCCACAAGAAAAATTGAGGCGAAAAAACATCGAATTTGAAAATTTTTGGTAGATTTACCAAAAATTCGAGAAAATTGATACAGTCGGTTTGTATATCAAAAAATAATCTCTGACATAGAGAAAATTGAGATAAAATAATACTAAATTGTTCTGTTTTGAAAATTTTTGGTCAATTTTGAGGCAATTCAAAAAAATTAGAAAATTATTACCGAATATTTATAAACCGTATTTTCGAGCAAAAAAGTGTCCAGTTTAGTGGAGAATCGTTCCGTATTCAAGAAATTGCAAAAAATTGACCAAAACAATAAAAAATTGGACAAAATCATTAAAACTTTGACAAATTTGTCAAAAAAAATCAATTTTCCAGCAAGAAGGTTTGTAAATTGAGTGAAACTCAATTAACACAAAAAAAGTTGTAAAAATTTTTACAAACTCCGGCCTGCAAAAAATTATCGAATTCCCATGATTTTTCTTGTCGATCGTTTATGAACCGTTTTGCCCGCGTCCTTTTCGTCCTTTCGCTCTTTAAGTTTTCCGTGTTACTTTTTTTTCAATAACGTCGCTCTCCCAAAACTTCGCCTTTCGTTTTTTCCGCTACTTTTCCGGATTTCCGTGTAGTATTTCATATGTGATGAAGAATGTTGTTGTTTTTGCTGTAGTATGTTGAGTATGCTAGTATGCTGTTTTGTTGTTTAGGTCTCAGAGCTTTCTAGGTTGTGACTTAAGTTTATTCTCGAGTTACGGCTGGATTGTCCTTTGACTTTTCATCTTTACTAATTTACTAGCCCTCCTGTTGTAGTATTTTGATTTTGCTGCTGTATGTTTGTGTGTACCTGTATGATTGCAAGTTGGTTTGGTCTTGTTACCTTCTAGGGTGTGACTTAAGTTTATTCTCGAGTTACGGCTGGATTATTTCTTGACTTTTCCAACTGTCTTAGTCTACAAATACACTATTGTAGTTCATTCAATTTTGCTGTAGTTTGTTTAATACCGTTAGTATGCTGATTGTTTGTTTTGGTTTGGGTTTTGATAGGTTGTGACTTAAGTTTTTGCTGGAGTTACGGCTAGTAAATTTCTCGACCTTTTCATCCTTTTAGTGTACTACTGCATTGCCGTAAATTACTTTGTCGTTAAATTTGTCGTAATAGTCCCATAATGAACTCTGTTAGATTTTCTTGCAGTAGCTTCTCTCCTTCTTCCTAGGGTGTGACTTATGTTTGTTCTGGAGTTACGGCTAGGTTGTTTGGTTGAGTTTTCGCTGCGGTCTGCTCACATAGTTCTTTCCGAACTCATTTCCCGCCTGTTCTTTCCCCACCATCCCGTTTTCGTTGCGTCGCGCGTTGCTCGCTCGACTTCCCGCACGTCCCGTTTCCGTTACGTCGCGCACTGTTCGCTCGACTTCTCGTCTGTCCCGTTTCCGTTGTTTGGCGCGTTGCTTGCCCGACTTCCCGTCCGTCACGTTTCCGTTTCGTCGCGCGATCCTCGCTCAATTTCCCGTGTGTCCTTTGTCTCCCTCCGCGTTGAGCGCTTAGCGTTCAGCGCTCCACTTCTGTTTTTATCGGGCATTGTGTGCTCGACGACCTTTTCTGCTCTTTGGGCGGTTTGTTTTTCAGACTGTCTACAGTGCGCTGTGTTTGGTTTCTTTTGCGTTGGGTTTGTTTTGCGTGGGTTTGGTTTTTTGGGGTGTGCATATAATAGATAACCGTGTGCAGTGGTAGGTTAGCTGGTCTTTGGAAATAATAACATCGCGATGTCTAATAGTCTTGATCCAAAAAGTCAAAAAGTTGTACGCTGCCAAATCAAAGCGTGAGGCTGAATTGCATACTATACATGAAGATATTCTTCATTGTATAAATAGTCAAAGTAGGCGAGTGAAAACTGAACGCCTGGTAACAAACTGCAACGAAGCATTTATGACTGTTGTAGACAAAAATGAGGACCTGATTGCATTTGCTGGAAAAACGGAGGATCCAAGTGCACTTGTACCTTCATTAGGGTTTTACTTGGAAGCAATGGCAACTAAGAACGACAATATGCTCACTTCAGCACGAAACTACATCAACTCTGCTGATGATAAAGCAAGTGAGTTCCAGGAACCAAGGGCTTCTATTCATTCTAGACTTCCCTCAATTATGACCTCGTCAAAGACATCTAGTCAGCGTAAACATGATTACGTAGTTGCTAAAATGAAGCGGGAAGAAATTGAAAAACAGAATGAGGCAGCCATTCGCCTTGCTAAACAGAAAAAGCAAATGGAATTAGATGAACTGGAGGAAAACAACAGGAAACGTTTGGCAGGGGCAACTCTGCAAGAATTTGAATTGCTGGACGCCGTTTCTAAAGGTAGCCAATCTGAAACAACTGCAAGTGCTAGGAGCTCAATGAGAAGTGAAAAGGCTGTCAAAGACTGGATCAACACCTCACTTGTTTTAAGTTTTCACAATGAGGAGAAAACTAGCGAACCACAGATTATGATTGACCCTCCAGAATGTCCTAGCCACAACAACGGCAAAACAGTGGAAGATCAGAACACTGAAATTTCAAGGCATTCCATTCCAAAAAGTTGTCGAGGCAATTACATTTTAAGCAATGAGACCTTGCAGCAACTCGACCCCTATTATACTCCACCTGAAAATTTTTTGGCTGCTGCTAACACACAGGCGTTGTACGAGGCGCACCTAAGGGCGCAAATGAATCAAACAGGCCAGCAAGGCACGGCGCTCCCAAGCATAACTAACCAAGGAACCGCGGATAGTCAGCCGCCTTCTGTACACGCCCCAGGGGCTTCTTCACCACCCATTCAACAACCCATTCCACCACAGACGTTCGCACCACAAGAAAATCAAAATAATGCATCCAAGTTTTTTCCACGCGCACAATCCAGGGGACCTGAAACATCAAGTCTGCCTAAGAATAATTTGGCCCAGCAAATATGCTCCCGACAACAAATTAATTGTGTCTCCCGAGCACCAAACTCCACTCTTCCTCCTTTCCCGACAATAAATCATCCAGCTCCCGTAATAAACGTTCCCTTGCACCCAAGCGCCCCACCAAGTCCAAACACTCAACAGCACAACACCAAACCCGCTCATCCTAATGACCTTCCCATTCCGAACCTAGTCTTCGCACCTAACCTCACTGCTCCCATCCCAAACGCCCCTTTGATTAACCAGTCTCTCGTCAACAACAATTTTTAGAATAGTAATAACCGAGTACACAAAGTTGTACGTTCTGTTGCTCCTCCTTTCGCAAATATGCCCAATATCCCTCTCGGCCAAAGTTTTGTGCCAAATATGAGTCATTGGCGTTTTCCGCAGCACAGACCGTCATTAGTCAACCAAGACATTACTACCGTAAATAATGTTGCTCCAAATGTACAGGCACACATCGCACCATCAGTAACTAATTTTCCACAACAAATATATTCGAAAACGCCCCTTTTGATTGATATGCAATCACCATCCGGCACACATCAGGAAAACCCGATTGCAACTACAAGTAATATTGTACCTGGTCTGGCCACTCCGGTTTTTCAGCCAACATACTCTTATGTCGGGCCCACCCCGTTGAGTTGGAGTGGCCCGCAGGTGTCTGCACCTGCCCCAGCGATACCGGACAATGATGCAAGAAAAATGACCCCTTGCCAGAATGGAAACTTGCTCAGTATAATGGCGATCCATTACAATGGCACGAGTGGTATGGTCAATTCAAAATCGCAACTGACTCGCAATCGCTAACTGATGACGTTAAATTGACATACCTCAAAACCCTCGTCACCGGTAAAGCAAAGATTGCAATCACCGAGTTTGCTTACTGTGGTTTAATGTACAAGGATGCTTTAAGGACTTTAGAACGTAAATTTGGCCAGCCACAGGCAGTCGTAAGTGCACACTTGGATAAACTAAGCAACTTTCTGCCTCTTAAAATGCACAATAGTGATAACATCATCAACTATTCTGCAGCTATATCCAGCCTCGTTGGGGTTTTCAAGTCAATGTCATATGATGCTGACTTGAAGAGCGCTTCCCTACTTAACCAAGCGGTACAGAAGTTACCACCAAATATGAAAGAGTCATGGTCGCTCTTTACGGTTAAAAAGCACTGGGTTAAGCCTACCCTCCTTGACTTTAACGATTGGCTTAAAGAAAAGGCAGAGGCCCATGATCTTATGAAACAAAGCGCAACCAAGGCAAAACCTGAAGATAACAGCACTTCAACAACCAAGACCAAAACAGCCTCAAAAGTGTTTGCATCAAATTCACAACAAAGGGAAACAAAGAAGCAATTGCCATCTTCTTCCACAAACACTTACTCTCGGTGCGTTGTATGCAAAGGTAACTACCGACTATGGGAGTGTCGAGTTTTCAAGGAAAAGACTCCAACCGAGAGAGCTAAGTTGGTGGCGGATAACAAACTTTGCTTTTCGTGCTTAAGGGACAAGCACACGTTCCGCCAGTGCCCTCAGCCAAGAAAGTAAGAAAGTGCCAAGCAGAGGGGTGTAATAGTTCGCACAACTCACTATTGCATGGAGCAGATAGGGTTTTCCCAACAAAACAGTCAACAAATCCCAATAATATCCAGTCTTCTGGCAACACAGGTCAAAGTAAAGCAACTACTAGTCAACAGCCGTCTAATAAGACCACAACAATGTCATCTGTTACTGTTTTTAAGGGGCTCCTTCAGGTTACGGAATTGCAGTTGGTCAATTCGTCCGGTTTAGATACCAAGGTTTTAGTATTGTGTGATACCGCCTGCAGTAACTCTTGGGTGGCCGGTAGTCTCGCAGATAGACTCGGTTTGCACGGTAAAGCACTAAAGCTAACTGTCAAGGGTATTAATACCGAAGAAGTAGTTGACACTAGGATTGTCGAAGTTACTGTGAAACCAAGAGAACATCAAGATTTCGAACCATTTACCATCAACCCTTTTGTTAAAGAGAGTCTGAACGTCGGCTCTGATATAATTTATGTACAGGCCCTGCAAGAGACTTAACCACAATTAGCGGTCCTTGATCCCGTGACATATTCCTATAAAGACATTGAGATGATACTCGGACAAGATGTCTATCATGCCATCCGCCCGTTAGAATACTTCTCTGCCGATGAGAAGCGTTCACCCGTTGCCGTACGCTTACCCATAGGTCGGGTCTTAAGCGGTCTGTTACCATCAAGTTCTTGTTTAACCTCAACGTGCTTTAAAGTGAATATCGAACATGACAATGAGTTAGCAAGTCAAGTAAAGTCATAGTACGACATTGAATCATTCGGGGCAAACAAGCAGGTCGACTCCAGATCTGCAGCAGACGCAAGGGCTCACGAGATCCTTGAGAGTACCACCATACACAATGGCCTGAGATACGATGTCGGAATGCTGTGGGCAGCAGACAACATCCAGCTCCCAAATAGTTACTTCTCCTCCCTTGTGCAACTAAAAACACTCGAAAAACGTTTGGCCAAGGATGAAGACCTCAAAGAGAAGTATACTAGTACCATCAAGGAAGACCTAAAAAAGGGGTACGTAATTGAGGTTCCGGACGCTCACAAGGTTGAGAGCCGGTCCGATAAAGAGTGGTACCTACCCCACCATCCGGTTTTAAACCCGAACAAACCAGGTAAGGTGCGTAGGGTGCTCAATGGAGCAGCAAACTTTCATGGCGCCTCACTGAATAAACCTTTGCTCACTGGCCCTGATCTGCTCCAAAATCTTATTTACGTACTTCTTCGCTTCCGACAACATCCATATGCCGTCTCCGCCGACATCGAGGGAATGTTTCTACAGGTTGGCGTGTTACCATCAGATCAACAATCACTTCGCTTTCTGTGGCGGGTAGTGTATCAATATACGCGCCATATATTCGGGGCTAAAGACTCGCCCACATGCGCCAACTATGCACTGCAACGCACTGCGAGAGACAATGCCATGTTTTACCCCGAAGCTGCAAAAGCCGTCCTTGAAAACTTTTACATGGACGATTACCTTGACTCAGTGGAGTCTCCTGAAAAAGCCATCAATAAATCGAAGGAATTGGTACATCTTCTCCATCTCGGTGGGTTCAAGCTTACAAAGTTTGTAAGCAATGTGCCAGATCTAGCTGATCGAATTGATGGTTCTCCTCAATCTACTGAGCCCAAGGTTATTGTTTCATGTCAAGAGGATTCATCGCACGTGCTTGGGCTAAAATGGGACCACCCTAATGACACTTTAGTTGTGAGTCGGGGTACAAGCTGCGATATCACCAAGTCCCTCACGAAACGCTTGGTCCTAGGTCTTGTTTCGAAAGTCTTTGACCCCATTGGTCTTGTCGCACCGTTTACCGTCGGTGCGCGACTGCTCTTAAAAGTCATCTGGCGTGTCACAGGACAACAATGGGATGACGAGCTCCCACAGGACATGGTTCAAAGATTTTTGGTTTGGAGTGCGGACTTACCAAAGCTTGGAAACATCAAAATTTCCCGAAGTTTCTTTAGTGGACCCTTTGATAATATAGAGTTGCATATGTTCGTGACAGTTCTCAGGATATTTTCAGTGCGGTCGCATTCTTGCGAGCCCGTGTAAAAACACCTACGGGCGAAGAAAAAAACAGAGCTTGCGTTTGTTTTAGGGAAAGCGCGCGTGGCGCCAATGAAAGTAATGACTGTCCCAAAACTCGAATTACAAGCAGCTCTACTTGCCGCTCGACTGAAAAGGGAAATCACACAAGCACTTACCGCAACTGTTAACCAAGTATTCATGTGGACAGATAGCACGACCGTTCTCCAATTGATTAATTCTAATGAAAAGCAACCAATCTTTGTTGCAAACCGCGTTTGTGAAATTTTGGAGTAACCAGCGTTGACCAATGGAACCACGTCGCAACTAAGGATAATCCAGCTGACGCTGGCACGCGTGGAATGTCCGCTGAGGTTTTGCAGCTAAGCAGTTGGGTCAATGGTCCACATTTCTTAACTAACTCAAGTTTCCCTTTCGTGCCGAACAGGACGTCATTAATAACATCAAATTTGGCGTCAACCAAGCAGTCATTATGGAAGACACTGTTTCTCTCGCTACATCTGTTAAAAAACAGACAACTCCCGTTCCGTCGTCATTCCCATTTGATATGTTTAGTTCTTAACAAAAGCACTTGCGCATTGCCGCATACGTTCTCCGGTTTTTGCCGAAACATGCCGGCTACCGTAACACCGATGGTAGCATTACCGACCCTACTGAGCTTGACGAAGCCGAGCGTCATCTACAGTATTTGGTGCAAGGAGAGTCTTTTAAAGCCGAAAGAAAAGATCTTCTTGACAATAATTTCGTTAAACGGAGTAGCCAAATTGCTCCACATTCACCGTTTATTAGTCCAAATGGGCTAATCCGTTCCTCGGGCCGCATCAAGCGGTTAATTGAAGTTGGGTTTAACGTAAATTACCCAATCATCTTAGATGCACGTCATCCGTTTGTAAAACTGTTCCTTGAACACACGCACGTAAAGCATTACCATCAGGGTGTTGAATACCTAAGATCAATTGTGCAGGAACACTACACAGTTCTGAAACTAAGATCATCCTTGCGTTCCATCAAAACACACTGCCTGAGATGCCGAGAATTCCAAGCTGTAACTAAGCAACCAATCATGTCTGACTTACCTAAGGAGAGACTTGCTTACCAGTCTCCTCCCTTCACAAACACTGGCGTTGACTACTTTGGGCCATTCTATGTTACTGTCCGCCGTACTACTGAGAAAAGGTGGGGCTTCCTCTTCACCTGTCTCACTACTCGCGCTGTCCATGTCGAGATAGTTACATCCATGGACACCAGTTCTTGTGTTATGGGAGTTGAGCGGTTTGTGTCACGTAGAGGTACACCTGCCATGATTTGCCTGACAATGGGACTTACTTTATTGGAGCGGAGAAAGAACTCCGAGAAAGTATTGAAAAGTGGAACGTTGTCAACATTGCAGCTGAGCTCGCTCACAAAGGCATTAAGTGGAGGTTCAATCCACCCAGCGCACCACATCAAGGTGGTATCTGGGAGAGGTTGGTACGCAGCTTCAAACGCGTGTTGTATACTATTCTTGGCACGTGTCGCTTCACGGATGAGGTACTGCATACTACCTTTTGTCTCGTGGAGAATGCTCTCAATTCGCGTCCTTTAACACCCGTAAGCGCTGATCCATGCGATTTGAACGCCTTAACGCCCAACCACTTTTTTTTAGGAGAATACTCTACTGGTATTCCGTCTGTTGTCGGCAATAATGAGTTTGACCATCATAAACGTTACGCCCGTGCGCAGTCGTACGCTAATGCGATCTGGTCCCGTTGGATCAGAGAATACGTACCGACGCTGAACCGACGCTCTAAGTGGCACACGCCTGCCGAGCAACACCTTAAGTCCGGTGACTTGGTTTGGATAGTTGGGGAAACCAACCCTAGGGGTTACTACCCAACCGCTCGGATTGTGGAACTCCGTTACGGCTCCGATAGCGTCGCGCGCTCCGCCGTTTTACGTACGTTGACCGGTTCACTCGTCCGTCCACTTGTAAAACTTGTACCAGTTTTCCCAACATCTTCTTCCGGGCCGGAGGATGTTACGTAGTAAATGAACGAATTATTAGCCAATCAGAATTGAGTGTTTAGATTCGAAGTTAAATGTGTATAAAACGTTCTAATATACATAGAAAGTTCCGAAAAAGTTCATTTAACCTAATTTTAAGTAAATATAACCACTATATGTATCGAATAAGCTGGTTTTCGGCTAAATATTTTTAGGTTTTCTAGATAATTGCCGATTGAATACGAACTGATTTTGACGTCAATGACATCAAACAAAAAACCTGTTAAATGAACAACAAAAAATCATGCCGTCTAAGTTCCACTTGTTGCCTTGATCGTTGCTGACCAATGCTATCTTTGATAATGCTTATTCGTTGTTATGTACGTCTTAATGCTTATCAATTCAAAAATCATTTCAAAAATATCGGACTACAGTTTTTTACTGAGTTTATAATATGAAAACTTGCTGTACGCAAGTACAAAACTGAGCGTGAAAACGCCGGTTTATTTTTACTGAATAAAACTAGATATGTG
>NC_134482.1:40857861-40902861 GCF_964194025.1 Convolutriloba macropyga | reverse complement strand
AGAGTCTTTAAGATGTCAGAACTGTCAGCGGCAATTCAGTACAGTTAGCGGACGCAAAGTGCACCAAACAAGATTCTGCAAAGCCGGTTTGTCAAAGAATTTCGTCGACAAGTCAAAGTTCGAGCAACTAGAGGCGAGCCTCACCTGTGACAAGTGTGAAAGGAAGTTCAAAACAGTCAATGGCCGAAAAGTTCACCAATCGAGATACTGTGGCAAACCTAAAGCAGCTGCCACACGCGTGTTTTCCTGCAAAGTACAAGATGTTATCGGAAACGAGTTTGAAAACATAGAAGCGTTCAAGTATCTTGGATCATATGTCAGCCTCAAGCATGGAGACCTCCAGGAAGTCAATTGCAAACTTGCAGAAGGTAGACAACGGTTTGCTAACTTCCAAAATCTCTGGAAGAGCAAGCAGCTCAGCGTACACCTCAAGTGCAATTTGTACAAAGCACTCGTTTTATCAGCCGTGCTGTACAGCTCAGAGACTTGGACTCTTTCGAAATTAATGGAGAGAAAACTTGAGAGTTTCCACTGTGGTTGTCTTCGGAGAATTTTACGTGTGTCATATCTGGAGAAAGCAACGAACGATGAAATTATGTCAAGATCGCGAATGCCCCAACTATCCACGATGATCATGCTCAAACGGATAAAATGGTACGGTCACATCCAGAGAATGGAACCAGGAAGATTAGCCCGCAGTGCCTTCGATTGGGACCCGCCCGATCAATACGCCCATGCCAGACGCGCTCCTGGGGGGCAACGGAAAACGTGGATGAGTCAAATCGAAGGAGACTGTGTACGAAACAAAGTATCGCTCACCAGATTGCAGGAGAAAGCAGCAACCGGGTCAAAGAATGCCTTCAACAATTTCGTCGTACAGCACTTCACAGAATAACCAAACAAATAACTCTTCTTGTTTTGTTTGTATTTGTATTTGTATTTGTATTTGTTGCCAACCGTGCCTTTATTTCATATTTGGAATTAAAGTGTTGAAACAGTAGTAGTAGTAGTAGTAGTAGTAGTAGTAGTAGTAGTAGTAGTAGTAGTAGTAGTAGTAGTAGTTGTAGTGTTAGTAGTAGTAGTTGTTGTTGTTGTTGTTGCTGTTGTTGTTGTTGTTGTTGTTGTTGTATCCGTAGCGATGATTGAAATTGGAACATTACTTGATACATATTGGTTTTTCTTTAATACAACTTGACAAGTTTCCGAAAAAAAATATCATTTAGTTTGGATAGTTTGAGAAATTTTGGTTTTTAAGGAGCAGCTACAAAATTAAGGCCATTTTTATTATATTTGTTGATTTTTATTGTTTAAATATTATTCGAATTGTAATGGTGCGTTGTTTTTTAGGGAAGTTTGACCTTGTGTGTTTTGTGTTATTTGCAGAGCAGAAAGACTTCAAAACTCATTTATTGACAGACCACAGTTAATGGCAAATGATGTCTTAACAATTTATACCTTAATGTTAGCGGAAAGGTTTTTTTGGCTTCAATGCAGTTTGTGGAAACTTTTGTGGAACTTTGTAATTATGCCTCAATTTGTTGTTAACTTGTAGTCTATTGAATCAGATGTCAGCGTCGTTTCAGCGCGTTTTTTTGTAAAAAGTGCATTGATTGCAGAAAATTTTAAATTCCAACGCATCTTCAGTTCAATTTCTTACATAACATCAGCGCCTTTTGAGTACAGTTCTAGTCAAAGTTTCGGCATTCTTTTCAACGCATTTTGTACAAAATTTTAGCGCCAATTCAGCACATAGTTCCGAAATACCTGATTTATGATTCGAAATACAAGATGCATGACTCGAATTATGTGGATTTATGATTCGAAATACGAGATGCATGACTCGAATTATGTAGATTTATGATTCGAAGTAGGGGCCGCATGAATCGAATTACGTTGATTTATGATTCGAAACGGTAGGATTATGACTCGACAGACCGGGTCATTGTTCCGAAATACCAGATTTATGAATAGAAAGACCGGGTCATTGTTCCGAAATACCAGATTTATGAATAGAAAGACCGGGTCATTGTTCTGAAATACCAGATATATGATTCGACTTACCGGGTCATTAACTTCTTCCGGGTCCGTGTATTTAACGACCCGGAATGACACCCCCCCAGACGACGTTTTGTCGAGTCATATTTCTACCACCTCGCCCCGGGTAGTCCCCTCCCCATTTTGGTTCGTTTCGACCCGGGAAAAACACAGAAGAATGATTTTGCAAGATAGTCGTCCAGTTATAATTGAGGAAAGAATGCAAATACTTGTAAAGTGTAATAGAATATCTAACATTTTCCAAAAAAATAGTGCATTATTGAACAAATTTTTTCTAACATTTTTGTAAGTTTTTGAAAAATAATTTATAATAACGTGGCTATTATTAGTCTAACTTCGAGATCAGTAAATAATTTAATCCAATTTGCTCTAAAATTAATTTTATTTCAACATTTAACAGGAGGGCGAAACTTCCCTTCACCTAGCAGCCGAATTGACCCCCGACTGTGCCCACTACAACAGGGAAGAGGTCAAGATCATCAAACTTCTGCTGGAGTATAAAGCAGATTTGTACCTCGAAACGAGCATGACGAAAGAAACCCCAATTCACTGCTGTGCCCGAGGGGGTAACTCTGCGATTTTGTCCGCCATTTTAGCCCATCTGAATGACATGAGTATGCAGGAATATGAGAAGGTACGTGGAGTGGGGGGGGGGGGGGCAGACACAAGGGCAGACATTTGAAAAATAGCAAAGACTACGAAAAGTTAAGACGGGTTGTTGTCAAGTTTTGCCCGAATGTTTGCGAAAATGTATTCCTGATCTGTTAGAAAAAAGTATAGTTTTTCTCATCAAGAATTTTTTTAATCAGTCAAGTTTGAGTTTTGTGTTTTCTACTGATAACTTTCTATTGTCTGTTAAAAGGTTTGTTCCGATAGAATAATTTTCGTCAGTTAATGAACAGTCATAAAAACCAAATTCTAGAGGCAAATTCTAGATGCCTTTATATATCGAGGCTGTAGATAACAACACCAATTAAAAAAATTGTAGTTAACATATGAAAAGAATTAAAAATTCAACTGAACAGGCTCACAGACAACGACAGCTGTTTTAGAATATATCATTTTGAAAAACAGTTTTAAAAAATTGATGACTTTTAACAAACTACAGAATTGTTTTTGAGTTCGTAAAGGTTTAAAATTTAACACAGAGAGCTCGTTACCTAATTAAAAACAAGCATCAAAATCATAAACTATGCCAGATCTGCGGCAAAGTTTTTAGGTTTAAAAATTAATGATGTCAGTTGTTCATTTGGGGATTAGAAAAAACGTTCTATTTTAAAGTCTTTTTGTTTTTTTTTTAAATTTTGAAGAATTATTTAGTTTTTTTTGCAAGCTATTGCTACAATTATATTTCATTTTTGATTCTCAATGATTCCAGAAGCATTAGGAAACAATACGTAGTCAGGGGCCAAGAAAATTGACACCTTGAGTAAAAAAGAGCAACATACAAACTTCACAGTTTTGTAGACCGCCTTCCTTTTGAGATTAGGAATTTTTAGTAAAATTTTTTAAGCATTATGTACAGCTCTGCCAAGCAACAAATCATTCAAATTACACAATCTTTTAAATAAAATGCTGCACTTCTTGAGAGATCTTTTTGTGTTTTCGTTTAATCTTTCGCCTGATTAAACTGTAATAATGTATCGAACTAAGATGCTTCCCATTTTTTCATAACATTAGATTCAACCTATTAAGAAAATGTTAACAAGTTTTTTTTGGTAGCATTTAAAAAATTACAAATACATGACGCTCAAAATAACGAGCACTTAAAAAATTTGGCATTAAAACGTTTTTCTAACGATACAAGAAGCCCATGTCGTACATTCGTGGAAAAATAAAATAGATTTAGTTTTTTAAAAAAGAGCAATTAAAAATGTTAATTTCTTGCAAAAACTTTGAAGCCACAAAAAAGAAAATTGATTTATAAAAATAGATTGGCCACAGGCTTGAAAATTGCGTTTTGTTAGTATTGTTAATTTTGTAGAATTAATTCTTTTCAAAAATTATGATTTCATTTTCAAACAAAAATACTCTTTTCTTCGAATTAGCCGACCCTATGATAAAACTTTGATACTCAGTCTATACAAATTGTTATCAAAAAGTGACACATGAAAATTTGTATTAAACATTTCTACAATACGCTACATCTGATATTCAAAAATATCATTTTTCGGCAGTGAACCGGGGAAGTAAGAGGGTTTGTTTTCTAACAATTCCTATAAACCTTTAACTGTAATTGATACAAACGTAACCTAACAGTGCATCTTCATTATTGGTTTTATACGCATAAGTACGTTTGACGTATAACAACCTCCCAATTATTCTTAAGTTTGCTCCAAATTAAAGACATTTGAGGACTTCAAATTTGTTTTGTCTGAGAACAATTTATACGCTGCAATGAGAATATTTTGCTAACATCTAGGCGTGGAAAGAAATTTTCGCTGTTAATTAAATAAAAAAGTGACCACAGGCAAACAAACCACAAGCAAACAAAAAAGTGATCACAGGCAAACAAACCACTCAAACCGTGTATATATATATATATATATATATATATATATATATATATATGTATATATATATATATATATATATATATATATATATATATACATAGATTTATATATATTTAATTTTTAAAGCGAAAAGCTTCTAAACCTGGTTTTTTCTCAAACATTATTGTCTTTCCAACCGCTTTGAGCACGTGAACGGAATTTTTTGATGACTTTGAATGGTCATTGAAGCTATATTTACACGGGTTTAATTTTCTTTAGTTTGACATAAGGTTATACAATATTTCATGCTGTCGTTACTTGATTTCTGTATGACGGTTGACCCGGGTACCCGGAGGTTGGTGGCGGAGTAAATCTTTACTGAATCAGCAAAGAGACATTCGATTTTTTATGATGGTCAGTATTCTGATCATGTCCCAATTTGCACGGGCCATTCTTGATTTTTGGGGTCTTGATTTACTGCATGAAAAAAAATATGCTCAACTTAACTCCCGCGAACAAGTTTCGATTTATTTGCGAATCGAACTTCCGCGTGTGTACTTGTAATATTTATTTTGAGTAACAAGTCGTAACCACTAAGCTAAATGGGCCTTGTGGTAATTGACTGCAAACTAGCTTATATATAAATAGTGTGTATACTACTATTGTAATTACCTGTTCATAAGCTACAAAAATATGACATTACTGTGCTAAGACTTAAATTTGGGGTATGAGTAATTTTCAGACTGTACAGGATTATTTTAGCCTGGGCTAACTCCATTACCTCGATATGATCATAATGAAAAAGAACTGCACATGAAGGAACTTAAAATTTTCTAGAGTTGCAATGTTTCAGAGCTGAATTAGGTTTTCACACTTGAAATGTGCTGGTTCAGCGCTGAAATGCTCTGAGACTCAAGTCCGTGGTAAATCAAAACTACACTCCATAAAATACTTCAATTCAAGTTTTTTTTTCAGTTTTTGCCATCTGTAAGTATTAATAACTTGAAAATGATAAATTTGTGCTTAGTCAGGTTAGATAGTTGATTGACATAACTGATTGTACTTATTGACCTTAACAGGGCTTTTTTCTCATTCTGACTATATCCTTTTTGCTTTTTGGCCTATTTCAGTGCTGCGTTTTACTTCAACAAACTATAGCGGAACTGCCCAGAATTGTCGGTTATTTGTAAATTTTGTATCTGTGAATATTTACTTATTTCCATTATCCGTGTAAATTAACCCTTAACGACGGTGCAATAAAAGATCTTTTGCGTTTTGTGTTTCAACCTTGGAAAAAGTCCTTAAATTTTTCTGGTAAAAATTTGATCTGCGGTTGTAGTTGCAATTGTAAGTGCGTTGTTTTGCTGCAGACTGTATCTATAGCGCGCATAATCTCATGTTCTGAGCAATTTTAGCGAAAACGGGCCAAGGTCAACAAAGACCAGGCCCAGAAAGTAAGTACCAGATTTTTCAATTTGTCAGTCACTTTTGAATGAAAGCTTTTCTTGCAGTCTACGTCCGAGAAATTGTTTACCTTGTTTTTTGCGAGAAAAAAAGAAACAAAAATTTTCTCTTGAAATTTTTTATACGCACATGCGGTGTGAATTTTTCCATTATATTATTCGGGTCTTTCCCATTAGAGCCCCCCCCCCCCCCCCCCAAGATTAGTTGTCATATAACTTTTAGCCCCCCATCATGGTAAACAATACCATAAAGGGGGGCTATAATTTCGTGCGGGGGGCTATAATTTTTGTGCTGGGGGGCTGCAATAGGAAAGACCCATTTATTTTGCTTCGCAGCATTCAAAAAATCTGAACAAAAAAGAATAAAATTGACAATTATTCATCAATTATGACTATATGACTTAATGCTTACATTATGATTGTTCTTAAAACGTTTCAATGTTTTCAAATAATAATCACGTGTAATCAAATAATGAGAAAACTTTTGTTCTTTTATTGAGTTGTGTTACATAACTTGTCACTGTGAAATCAAACAATCTGTACACAGATATGGGATTTTCCGCACGTTTTTCTCCATGGTTTTGTTTCCGAGAAGGAATTGGAAGCGAGTTGTTCATGCCAAACTTGTTTACTGAATTGTTTATGTTTTTACAGGGTGGGGAAGCGAGCAAAACAGTGCAAAGCACTCAATTGAGGAGTCTCAACGTACGGAACAAGGTATTTATTAATTTCTCAAATTTTTATGGGAAAAATAGTCCTTCACCAGGAACAAGGAATTTTACAACAAGACTTTAAGCCGAAATCGCCGATTTTTTGGTTAGTAGATCAAAATATTGTAATAAAACGTTTAAGCTAGACATACGATTAATTACACTATAAGTTTTCCAATGATTGAGAACATAAAAGCTACGGGCCGCCCGATATTTGCATTGCAAAAATTTGCAGGATTTTTTACGTGGTCAATGTCCGATAAGTAAAATTTCAAAAATTATGGAGTTTTGTGGAACGAGTGGTGTTACTTCGTAACAATTTTTGATTTTGCTTAACCATTTTTGGTGTTGAAATAAGTTACCGAAGAGCACAATTTTGAACACACAATTAGCCAAAACTTTTGTTGCCCAAAAATTATTTGTAAGTATTTGAGACAAAATCAAAAGACCTAATTGTTCTTCTTAACAGCGATATGCGCTTTTGCAATACTGTTGATTGTCTTCCTAGTTCTCAAAAAACATCAGAGAAGAAGATTTCTGAAATTAAAAATTGGTTTTGAGATATTGCATGTGGAACTGAGTAACTCATTGTGGAAAGTGGTTGCGGACATATCCAAATTTAAGGAGAATTTGAACTAAATTGTTTTCGCTAACTAGTTTCTACAAACACGCTTTATTTAAGCAAGCCTTACAAAAATTAGCATGCAAAAATTAACACATTGTCAAAAAAAATAATTTTAAAGAAAATAAAAAATTGCACTCCCGTTGCTTTATACTTTTGCTGCATTGACCACGATAAATATTATAAAAAGTGTTTCACCAGCAAAAGAATGCCTTTGCATTTGTGAGTCGAAGTTGAACTTTTTCTATCGTTGACTTGCCTTATAAAATTAAATTAGGTTATCAAATGAGAAACGAAAGAATGTAAAATTACTAACAACTTGAGAATATTGCCTACGATTCGAACGAGTGAAAATCAAAATACAAGGGTTAAATGTGGTAAGTTTCTAAGAGACAGAATTGATTTCACAATTTACAAGAAAAGGATCAGTAATGCGTGTTTTAACATATTCCAAATGAAAATAAAAATGAAGAGACAAGAAATTTCCAAAAATTCTCATACTGTTTGAAAATAATTGATATAGGAGCGAAAAATTGTTCAAAACTCAAATCACCTAATGAAGGAAATTATACCGCATTAGAAGGCCAATCAGACCTGCACTTATTAAAGATACAATTCAGACAAAACAAAAGCAGGACATTAAAGTGATTGTTTGTCGACTGGTCGTTTGGAGCAGACAACAAGGCTAATCACAAAAAATGACTATCAGTATCGAAAAGACACAAATTTTGTATTAAACAAAATAGAGTCAAAATCATAAAACCATCAATCGAAAGATAAAATTAAAAATTCTAATTTGTGCTACTCAGAAAGTGAAAAGTGACTTAAGCTTGTCTTTGCCGACACTAAGTTACAGTTGACGTTGACATTAAAGTGCAAAGTTAAAATATACATCAAAAATTTTTGAAAACAAACATGATTAAAGTAATTAAAACCATTAACTGTCAACGGAAGCTGTAATATCAGTTCAGTTACATATCCAATGGAAGCCCATGAGACCTGTCTTTGTTCATACTATGTTCTTAGACAATAAGAAGAACAACAAATACAGGACAAAACAAACAATTCAAATAAATTGTTATAAAAACATTGTTGAAGCCAATGAAACCATTTACTATTAACTGAAAATATTATATGTGTTTAATTGGGCATTTATAATGATTTCAAATAGGTATATTGTTTCATTGGTTTCAATAGTGTTTTTTTTGCTTAGTGTTTTATTGCTTTACTGAATTCAGCCCATGGGACTTGTATTTATTCAGAATATTTGATCAGACAAGAGAAATGAAAATCAAATAATTGCAATTATGCGAAAAGTACAAATTTTTATTGAAAGTTTTTGGATTCAAAGTCGACAAAATAATAATAAACAGTATTTGAATCTTCACAATTTAAAGTTAATTTGCCAAGAAGGCAGATTGAATATTAAGGAGACTAATCTACGAGATGTCTGTCATAATATTTAAAAGGAAGCAAATTTTAAAAATTCACTGATGTCGTTTTTAAAGGAAATCGAATTCAAATTAACAGGAGCCATTAGCTATCAACTGAAAGCTTTAGAGAAGTTGACCTCTACGTCTTTAGGAGCTCACTTGGAATTTTATTAATGAAGCTAAGTAATAAGAATACAAAAGAGCAACAGATTGAGGCAAAACGAACGACTAACGAGTTCAATAGAAGTAAGCGAAAACACTCATAATTGTTCTTAAATGTTCATTGGTCCTCGCTTGATTATGAATGGACCTGTTTCTAATTCAACCTAGATAGATATGAAATCTTGATCGACTGAAATAGATACAGAAAAAGAGATTCAAAAAGATTTACAAAAGAGATTCGAAGCTTTCTTATGTTTGAAAAACGGCGATATTTAAACTCTCTTATGTTTAAAAACGACAATACTAAACCTTTCTTATGTTAAATACCGAACAAAAACGACGATACCGACAAAAATTCATAGGAAATTTTGTCGTTTTTGGTTAGAAAAAAAGACGATACCGACGATTTCTTATTTTTAAAAACCGATGATCTCTCGACTAGGGATCTGCGATAGTGATAACTTTAATGTTTGTTTGTTTATATGTTTGTTTGTTTGGTTGTTTAGGCTGGCTGGTCGCCCCTAATGGTGGCATCTGACAGTGGTCACGCGGAGGTGGTTGAAATCTTGCTGAACAATAATGTCCGCGTGGATTTATTCGATGAGGTCTGATTTAATAAAAATTTGTCTAATTATATATCAAAATTTTATAATTTTATTAAGAATAAATTTATTACATTCACGGGGTAAAATGTTGTTCATACCGTTTATAATTTATACTTGATTTTTTTCAGCCGGTAAGTTTTGTTCTGTTTAATTCTCAAATTGTTTTGAGTTTACCCGACCTTAGAATCAACTTGTGTATGCCTTAACTAGGTTAGATTAAACATACGTTGATTTTTAGTATATGTTGCTCAAAGTTACCTAATTATTAATAATAATCAAAATCCTGTTAATTGAATTCTTGTTTTTCAATCTGATATCATAAAACACGATTATTTTGTTTTACCTCTTTATAATTACAGACACAAAAACCCAACCTGTTTTCCCAAAATATTGTTTCCCAGATCCCATAACTGACTTTTAGCTAGTTATGTTTGTTTTAAAAGGAAAACTGCGTTTTAAAAAAGATGTAATTATTCCTGCTTATGATTGATATAGTTATGTCCTTATTTCTGAAAAACTTGGAAAAAATTTGAAATCTAATTTAAATTAATTTGACAATTGCATTTAGAATTTAGAGACCTTTTGTGACTGGTAACAACAAAAATTTTAGACTTATTTTTTTCCAGGGTAATAGTGCGGATGTTCAGGTAACCAAAGACATCAAAATCATCGTTTTCCCTCAACTGATCTCGCCTTATTATGACGAACATTATTATTTTCTTCACCCATAAAACCCTTCAGACCCGATAAACTCAAAATACTGTTTCCCGTTCAGATCTGAGTCAGGTTTTAATCATAGAGCTTTCATATTATGGAGCATCAACTTTCCGGACTCAAACTGCAGTTGAATTCAGCGATGAACCCCAAAACTTAATGAAAACTTTTATGATCATGTCGCTTTTAAAAAATTACAGAGAGTTCCTTAGAACTATCCGAAATGACTCACTCGAGCGTTAATTTGCTTTTTCTGAATTTGATCTGCCGATTAAGTACTTGCGACTGTAGGTCATATGGGAATTTATTATTACATCATGCCTTGTTGCTGAACAAAATGAATTCCCGTAAGAATTCTTACATTGAAAAAAAAAGATTATAAAAGCATGTGGGATTTTCCGATCTTTATGTTAGTGTTTTTTGAACCATAGTCTTATCTAACAAATAAACATTTCGAGATGACAGACGTTTTGTATAAATTGGAATAACATCTGGCCAGTACTGAACATAAGTTTTGTTTTTCAGGCCCGTTTTTTTTCAACCTGTTCAAGCTACCGCAATCACCTATATTTGATTTTATTACTCCTATTTCAGATACGCAAATATCATATTCATACTGAACTATGAATTGCAGAAAACATTTTTTTAATAGTTTTCAAATAATTCAACAGTGATACCCGGGTTGGAGACCTAGTGAATCCCATCGATGGATCATAGAAACTTCATAAAAACTCCATCCATGGTTCATCGGAGGTTCATTGCCACTTTTTCATTGCGATTTTACTATTTCACTTTTTGTTTTTATTTATTTCACGAATTCAATTTTTTGTTTATTTGCGGTCTACCAATTGTTTCATAATTTCACTTTGATATATCAAAGTAAAAATATGAGACAATTGGTGACCACGAATAAACAAAAAGTGGATTCATGAGAGAAATAAAAGCAAGTAGTAACTCAGTTCAAAGTGATTGGTACTGTTGTGAAAACTATTTAGTCTACGCCAAAATAAATTAACTGTCCCAAAACAAAAAAGCAAAATCTTGAAAAACAATTACGAAATTTTTTTTTAAAAAGAGAGTAGGACAATTTTAAGCCTGTTAAGAAACAAATTATCATTCATTATTGAAACAACACTGACAGTTAAGTTTGATTTTGGAATTCATTAAGTCTACACACTGTTAATAATCTTATCAAGAATTCTATTTATTGTATATTTTTATTCTGTTTTCCCAGTCAACCTAAGTCGAGCGCTCACCTTATTTCTTTAGCAATTTTACAAAGCAAAAGAGAAGTAATATTTTGAAATTAACAGTTAAAACAATTTTTTGTAACTTTTTGCAAAATACAATATCACCAAATGTGTTCTTGATAAAAAATATGACCCTCTCATCACATGCAGAAAGCTGTGTCAAAACTGATCGGCTATCTTGATTGCTGATGCATTTTTCCGCAAAAATGAACCTGATACATTGCTATCAGTTATTTTGGAAGTCAAGGACAATTTCAAGTAAATGCACCTGAAAGAAAAAAATTTAGGGCGCAAATATGAAAACATTTTTTTGCGAGATCTTGCGCAAATATCAGCTAAATTGCAAAAATGAAGTTTTATTATCCTTCAAATTGGGAGATTTTGTGCAGAAAGAAGTCAGGCAATTGTTATAATTTGTTATCTCTATATTCTCGTTTAGATTGCCTCAAAGATCTGCTAGCTGAATTGCAAGACGAAATGTTATCTGAAAAGATCAACCCAGCATCCCATTGTTTTTCATGCTCCACATACAAACTATAAATTGTTATATAGCACATTACTATAAAAGAAACAGCACGTGCCTAAAACTTTTGTACCCGCTAAGCAGCAGCATAATGAAAATACAACACGGTTGTTATCTTCACCGAGAAGTTATCAAAATCCTAGGCGAAGCCGAATTGTTACGATAATTTCGAGGGCAATAACAACCGTGTGGTAATTTTTTTAAATCAACACCTCTTGCGCTCATTTCAAAATTGAACACAGTTTTATTGGTTTTCCTTTTTAAATTTTGGACCATTACATTTTAAAAGGTAAGTGATGTTTCTTCAGATCTGTTCATCGTTTTGTCCTCATGCCCCCTCCCACACACACACACACAAACACACACTCACACACACATAAACACGTACCCAAGCACACGCACCCGCACACACACACACACACACGCACACACACCCAAACACACAAACAGACATACACACACGCGCACACACACACGCATGCACACAGACGCACACACGCACCCACGCACGCACACACTCACATTCACAATTACACACACTTACAAACACACATAAAACACACACCCACGCAGAAACACACACACACACACACGCACACAAAGACACACACACACCACATACCACACACACACACCACACCTATACCACACACACACACCACACACACACATCACACACACACACGCACGCACACACAAACACGCACGCTAACACACACATACACGCACACACTTACACACACACGCACACGCACAGACACACACACACACACAACCACAAACACACACACGCACCCACACACCCACCCACTCACTCACACGCACGTACGCACACACACACACACGCACGCACACACGCACGCACGCACTCACACACGCACGCACGCACGCACGCACTCACGCACGCACGCACTCACACACACACTTACACAAACAACCACAAACACAAACACACACCCACTCGCACACGCACGCACACACACACACGTACAGGCACGGACACACACAACACACACACGCCACAAACAAAACACCACACACAAGTTTTTTTAGACTACAAGTTTATCAGACTGTTTCCATCATTAGACTACGAGTTTATCACCACTTTTTTGTCGCCACTGTTTATTAGTAACAGTGGCGATAAAAGAGTGTGATAAAATCGTACTCTAATGCTGAAGTGTTTTTCCAGCGTCGATCAGGCATTAAAATGTATTACACTGGCAGTTTAATTAACTGTTATTATCGCAACAGGTGTTGATTAAAACCAAAAGTTTTCATATTTTTAGATTTGGTTTCAGAGATTTCCAGTTTCAAGAAAATGTCTTTTTTTAACAGAAACGGATGTTTCTCAAAGGTGCAGTGGAAGCAAAGAGATGCTTGAGGTCTATGCAAAACTGAGTAGTAAACAACAAAGAAAAAAATCTTTGATTTTTTAGCAATCGTTGCACGGGGGATTGTAAATCGGTACATATAAATATGACACGTGCCTTTGTGGTTTGAAAAAATAATTGCGCTTAGTTATAGTGAGAGGATTGCAGCTTCTCTAAATTAAAACTTCGGATCTATTCTGTCCCCCCCCCCCCCACCTTAGTGAGCATAAATCTTTTATGACCCCCATTATTTTTTTACATACTAACGTGCTATATAACCACATATAATTTCTAACTGGGGTCATTAAAAAACACTGGGGGGATGGGGTGCGAAACAGAATAGATCCAAAACTTCAATAATTAAACCAACTATTGTACTCGATCTTAGTGAAGTGATGTTGAGCAACGGCTACTATTTGCTATTTAGAACCGAGTCGTTGCTTCAAAGTTGTTCTTACCACTAAATTTATCAGTGTATACCAACCACAAATTTGTGTGAAAAAATATTATCATTATTGTTATTATTTTTAAATTCAACCCACCCCCAGTTAGCGATGATCAAAAACCGACTCACCAGTAAGATGGTCGTGGAGGATGAGGGGGGGGGGGGGAAACGGATTCAAAGAGCCAAAAATTAAATTTCAGGGTGGTAATACGGCACTGCACTTTGCAAGTGACAAGGGGTACATGGACATAGCTGATGAGTTACTCTGGCACAAGGCGTTTGTGAATGCCAGGACTAAACTGGGGGTGACCCCACTACACCTGGCAGCCCAAAGCGGGCATTCGAGACTGTGCCAGTTGTTGATCAATTCACACACTGCTGTGGTTGATGTACTCACCCTGGTTAGCTAAATCTTATTTTATAACTTTTGGTTATGACTAATAACTTGATTGAAATCTGTGTCATTTGAAGAGGCAATAAAAAAGACTTTGAGTCTTTCAAGAAATATATGCTAAGAGACATTGAAATAGTAAATTTTCCTAATACATGAAATCAAATTAAAATGGTATTGGATTGCGAACTAATTAAGGGTCAAATAGACTCCCCACCCCCCCCCCCCCCCACATCCCTCCTTCCTCCCGTAAGCTTTGTGGGTATCAATCCTCTACGCCCCGCGAGCATGTTTTAGTTTTTCCTACATATTAACGTGCTGAACAACATTTCACAGCTTGCAACTGCGGGGGGGGGGGGGGCGGCATGGGGTTGGCGTAACAACTGGGCTGGAGAAAATCTACAATTTAATAATTCATTAATATTTAACAGACGTTACTTTTAATGAGATCTGAGATGAGTCTGTGCTTGTTTAGACGCGCAAGACACCCTTACATCTAGCAGCCCAAGAGGGTCAGATAGACGTCTGTCAGGCTCTGCTGGATCTGGGAGCGGATGCTTTTGCAAATGACATGGTCAGTTTCCATTGAAGATTCAAGAGCTATTAGAGATCAAAATTTGCAGCTATTTCGTTTCAAATTTAGCTCACATTTACAATGTTCTCTTTTTTTCTGGCTTTATTTGATATATTTTAACCATTTGATATATTTTAACCCATTTAAACTCCTTTTGCAATAGAACTGGTTAAAATATATCAAAGAAAACTTATTTAGAATATCATTAAACTTTTGCATTTTGTCCTTTTGTCTTTATCATAGGAAAAACGCGACATGTTGGCTTAAAAAAATTTTATAAAATGATTATAAAACAGTAATTTTTGGAAAAAACAAATTGTTGCAACTATAACTTCCCATTTATATGTTTTATAACTTCCCATTTTTTTCATCTTGTCCTTTTGTCATTATGTAGGAAAACCGCGCCTTGATGGCTTACAAATGGTACTTAAAACTAAAAACTGTAATTTTTGGAAGAGTAAAAAATTCTAACTAATTTGCATTTTCTTCAAATTTTAGGAAGAACAAACTCCGTTGCATTTGGCGGCCGAGAAGGACTTTTCAGAGGTCGTCAAGTTGTTCTTGAGTTCACAACCAGACCTGGTCAACATTTGCAACAGTGAGGGTCGTACTTGTGCACACATTGCTGCGTCCAAAGGAAGTCTGTCCGTCATCAAAGGACTCGTCAAGTTCAACCGGGAGGGTCTCGTTTTCGACAGAGATTCGGTTAAAGAACCAGATCTTAGTAGCCAGTTTCTGTTGATTGATTCTTGATTATTAGTTCTCTGAGACTGTTTACAAAAAAATTTGAATTGCTGTTCTAGCCCGAAAAATTTTGGCGTAGATTCGATAGAGATCATCGGTAAGAAAAGACGACCGATTCTTGTTTTCTAAACAGAGTTGCAACTATTTTTATGAAGTCATTTTAAGCAATCAATATTTTATCACAACTAGTTAGATAGCAATTCGTTGCCCGTATTAAGCAGTAATAAGCAAGTCGAAATGCAATATTGATTTCATTTGTGTTGGCCACGACCTGCGTAACACTTGCGAGCTGGTTACCAAGTCAAAACCAGTTTATCAAAAATTTCGATTTGCTTGCAATTTTTAAGGTGCCGAGTTTTTGGGATTTAATTTTTGGGGTGCTTTTAAATCACCTCACAGTTATTCGAAACAATATACTAGCCAACCGAGGGCGATAGGAGGTCAAATACGAGCTTTGAGCTATTTTAAGCCGTTTTCAGCAGTTTTGAGTCGAGTGGCAGCCCCATAAAAAATGAAATCACGAAATATTTTGAAGCTCTCGAACCGAAGGAAAAGTGTTAAAAAGGAGATATCTGCTAGGGTCCCCTTGTTCATCATCATGGGTCGGTCACCCTGAATCAGGTCCCTATTGACCCAGTTTTGCAACCAGGAGTGAAAATCTGCAAAAATTCCCGCGATAAATTGATTACTGTACCTCATATCGAAGTAGTCCATCAAATTAAATTTTTGAGAATTTTTCGACAATTTTTTGACGAATTCCGTACCGATTTTTTTTCAATCCCCGGGCGCTTCCTGGCAATTTGCCGACAATAAGTTACTGTCCATTGGCTATTTTTGGCGATTTCTCGGCCACTCTTTGTCGACTTCTCGGGCATTTTTGACGACTTCCGGACCAGTTTTTGTCGAATTTTTGGATATTTTTCAACGATTTCTCCACCAATCACTCTCATCAATTTACCATCTTTTTGCGTGGTGTTTTCCCGAAGTTTCTTTGACATATTATCATATCTTTTACTCGAGCTTTCCGAACGTTTTTTTACGTTGACAATTTTTAGCCGAAACCTAGATCTAGGCTTGCATGTCTTTGAGTGCACAAGACTGACAAGTGTAAAAATGACGCGATCATGGCTCCGAATCAGTACTGAAGCTAGAATTGCAAATAGACATGCATACTGAGATTGGCTTGGTGGTGAGTAGGGTGTGAAGAACGAGAAACCAAATTAATGAGGAAATAGTCATTTTTCGATTTTAGCTCAAAAAGAAGCATCTCATTTTCCGTAGAAAGTTCCACTAAGGAAAAATTTAACTACCCATTTCAATTTTAACACGGGTAGTGTTTAAGTCATCAGGGGACTAGTCAAGGTTAATAATCCTATTTAATATCCCATTTGATACGGATTCGTTTAAAAAGCTAAAATTAAGTGTAGAATATGTTGAGAGCTCATCGTTTTTCTTTCATATTCTATCCTGAATTAATGATTTTTTCTTTTTAATAGCCGCGTCCTCAATTTGAATTGTATTGGGGCGCTGTATTTTCTTGTAAGATGTGTTCACACATTTTTCAATGACTTTGATCTTTCAAAACGGGATAAACAGGTAAAGCCCAGTGAGCATCAAGCTTCATTAGAAGCCCAAAGTGAGCTTCGATAGTCCTTCTTGTGCTCACAATGGTGCATTTGCTGGGATGGCCATAATTAAAGGTTAAAAGGTCCCTTTTAGGAGTTTTTGGGCTCAAAAAGCTTTAATTTTTCATGTTTTTTTGTTTTTTTTTTTGATTTTTTTGTTTTAGTCTTTCGTTGAAGTTTTCCAAAACAGATGAAGGCATTTTGCGAGACAAAATAACCAGTTATGACCATTTTATGAGCAATGTGTTTTGGTACTACAAATACAAACATGCAAAATGATACTAATTTTTGCAATTTTTTTTTCAAGTTTTTTGAAAATTTTTGTCATTTTTTGAGTTTTTCCGGCATCAGGGTTTAGGAAATGTCCTTTGTGGGTTGACAATAGAGCACTGCATGGTTTCTAGTAATAATGGATTAGTTTTCAACATTGTAATGTCTCGAAATTTGGCATTTTTTTATATAAAAATTGGAATTTTTCTCTAGGTTTCCTAAAGTTTTTGTCAATTTTTGATATTTGTTCATTCTCAAGTGCCAGAAAATCTATTCCACGGTCTGATAAAAAGTTACTCCATGGTTGTTGGCTTAATGGATTTGCTATCAACAATTTAGCTTTTCGAATTTTATCAATTTTTTGATAAAATTTGCATTTATTTCAAGTTTTTTATCAAAAGATTTGTCTTATATTCAGTTTTTCTTGCCTCAGTAGCCAGCTAATCTTATCCATGGTTTGATAATATGTTATTAGATAGCTGCTATGGGGCAACTGAACGGATTTTAGGAAATTTTTGAAAAAATTTGGAATTTTTTTCAAGTTTTTTCAAAACATTTGTCTCATATTCAGTTTTTCTTGTCTCAGTAGCCAACTAACCTCATCCAGGGTTTGATAATATGTTATTAGATATTTGTTAGGGGCAATTGAACGGTTTTCAACATTTTAACAGAACGAATTTCTATTTTTTGCAATTTGAGATATTATTGCCTATCGATCTCTGAGCCAATGAATTTTTTAATGCTTGCAATTGGGTTCATAGATAGCCTCTAGAGACAAAGAAATGATTCTGAAGTTATTAATAACACAATTTTTAACAAAATTTTATTAAAATTTGCAATTGATTTCATTTTTTCTATTTTTCGGTCTTTTTTGAGTTAAGCGATCTCCACGCGCAAATGAATTTTTTCAGTTCAAGCAGATATAATACTGTACCGATTTCAAAACCAAAAAATGGTCTTGAACATATGTTTGAGACATGTATTCTTAAAGGAACGAAATTTTTCCCTAGGTAAAAAAGCTTCAAGAGTTTTAGTAAACAGTATTTTTTTGTTTTGTTTGTTTGTTTGTTTGTTTGATTGATTTAGTTTCTCAATTTTTTAGATGATTTTGTTTGTATTTTGGCTGGCTTTTTTCAATTGATCTGCTGGTCAAGTAGAGTACTTTTATGTTTTTCATTCAATTCTTTAAATTGTATTTTAGGACTTGTCCTGCTATGTTTTTATACTTCGTCTAACAGATTTTTGTTTCGTCTTACCCTGACTTCTTGGAATTGACTTTTGACCTTCAATGACTTCTGAACTCACTCAAAAAAAGACTTCTGAACTCATTTATGGAGCTTTAAACTCTATGAATATTTACTTGTTAAAAGTCAAAAAGTGTGCATCTAAGTAGTGCCAAACATATATGCCTCAATTCTTAATTATTAGAGTCTTGAGTTTTTGATTCCGAATATTAATTTTGGGATCTTCTACGTTTGTGCCCCCAAAACGTTATGCGCCCCCAGATACAGAGCACGTTCCTTTACATAGTAAGTCATTATGTAAAAAAATTTTGCACGTGCATCTGAGGGGTGCAAATAATATGCGCCCACTAAGCTGGGAGGGCACAAACGGAAATGATCCTAGTTTTGAAAAGCCCTATTAGGGCGTTCTCCAAATGGAGCTTATGTGTCTCATAAAATTGGCAGCCCAAAGCAAACCCAAAAAGTCTAGTTGTTTTATTAAAGGACTGTTGGTCGATCTGTCTATCTAATCTTTTTTAGTTGTTTCAATTCATGGAAAGCACCAAGCGTCTATCGAGGCTATTTTCCGGCAGTCTGCCGGCTATGTTTTTCTTAGTTCAATCGAGAGGTTCAATTCCTTGAGAGGGCTTCGGTTAGCACAGTTTTGATTCTCAGGTTAACTAAAGCATTTTCAATCATTCAAATTCTGTTTGAAGATACCCTTTTGAACGTAGATACATAGAAATTCTACTGATTACTTAATTAAATAAATAACTAAATTTTTCTGTGGGAATTTTTTAAATAATCAAAGGCTTGCTCAAGACAAAGAACAAAGCTCCAGTGTTTAAAATGGGTTCCGTTAAAGAAGTTAATTTTATAGTTTGCTATTTCCTGATTTTTAAAAACAAAGTTTTAGTAGTTTGTAAAAATTTAATAGATTAAAGATTTTTTTAAACAATAGTGATTGCTCTCAAACGAAGTTTGTAGAAATTATTTTACTTCTGTTGGTGTTTTTCATGCACTTTTTCGCCTGACCGATTTTTGTCTGACTCATTTGACTTTTCGTCCTCAAAAAGGAGATAAACAGGCAGCACCCAGCGGGCATAAAGCTCTCAAGTTTCAGCTCATTAAGCTCTCTCATTTCAGCTCATTAGTCAGTCTCTCAGTATGCAGTTTACAGAAATTGATTCGGAGACTCATACTTTTGATGCGAAGGGCAGTTATTAGAGGTTGACACCCCCAACACCCCCCCCCCCCCACACACACACACACACACACACATCAGCCCCCCTCTTCATCCCCAATCCCCACCCCTGCACATCGTTCAGGCCGCGTCAGAGACCCCCTCCGCCGAAGATGCTCATTTTTCAGTTGCCCCCCACTTGTGTCCTCCAGGTGACCCACCTCCCCCCCCCCCCGCGGCGATCACCTCCCGCCGCTTCATTTAAACTAAACCTAGCCTCACTAAACCGTGGCTACTGAGGAAGCCAACCAGAATTTTGTTGCAAATGTATCATTAGTCCTGTGGACTTTATATGCGATTTTTCGCTCGACCGGTATTTCATCTGACCCTATTTGATTTTTCGTCCTCAAAAACCGGATAAACATATAGCGCCTAGTGGGTATTAAGTTCTTCTTTCACCTCACTAGTCTCCAAGTATGTTTTTTTTAATTTTGCTGGAAGACACTCTTGAAAATGTAGATACTTAACTGTAAAGAGAGAAAAACATTTTAAATCCGCTGGACATGCATTATTAAAAGCTCTAAATTTAATCGGATGTTAGACAAAATAACGGGCCTTAGCGATTGAACACAAGACTTTGGAAAACCCAGATGAAAGTGAATCAGATTTTGAAAAACCTGCCAGCATCAGCAAGGTCTTTAAATTTTTGACGGATCGTTGGATGAAGAAATTTGAGCTTGAAATGTGAGAAAGAAGAAACATTTGTCAAGTTGGATAAGATTGGTAATGTTTTCATGTAGAGATAGTCGAGATAGTTCTAACACTTGAACACAATTGCGCTTTTTTGTTTAAAAACACTGAGAACGATTTACAAAACTGAATTTAGGAACTCCACTTATGACTTTTTGCAAAAATAGAAACCAATTTGTCATTTGAACTTGACACCGTAAATTAACGGATAAAAATCAAACGAGCTTTAACAGACGTTAGAAAATAACTTAAAGCCTCAAAGCATCTTTTGTAGTCACAGAAATTTATTTGTATTGAAAACTGGAGTTGCTGGTCACTATTTGTTTCTTTTTGCAGTATTGATTTCAACTTTTTAGAAGAAATGAAACTAATTGCATTCAGGGGAAAAACTCTGACAATTTTAAAAATATGTTAACCTAATTTCACTATCGACAATATATAGAAAAGCTTGACATTGAATGAAGCAACAAAAGTTATGAAAATATCGGTTTGAATTAATTTCGATTAAAGATTTTACCGCCCATATTAGTTACAAAATCAGCTTCATAAAATTTCTGTTCTGCTGAACTTATAAAATCTGATATTTTTTCAATCTTAAAATTTTTCGTGATCTTGGGTTATCTTACCAAATTAGGATACCTGATATAAAATAAATGTAAAATCTAATAAAGTATTGCAAATCATGTGATGATTAAAAATTTAGAGCACGTTTTATGAAAAGTTTTTGAATTAGCTTCTGAGATTAACTATAACTGTTCATGACCTCACCTGCACACTGTGCAGGTGATTTTACCTGCACGTTGTTTAGAGTGTAGCTAGGCTCAATGTGAAAAGTTTTTCAAACGCATTTTGAAAGTAATTTCGTATTTAATTGTTTTTTTTTGGGTTGTTTAAGGTATCGGGAAGCACAACTCTTCATTTGTCCGCAGCTGGAGGGTTCCATGAGATTGTGAGTCTCCTATTGGACAATGGCGCCCACCCACTTGACGAAAATGATGTAAGTAACTGCAGGGTTTGACCAAACTTATGCACCATAAAAATTGCCATATATGGTACCTTATTTACAAAACAGAACGGACCTTATATGGACCATCAAAGCAATGAAAAACCGTTTGTGCTTATGGTTAGTAAGGCACCATATATGGTACTTTTTAATTTATCACTGAGCAGTTTCGGAATTGAGGAAATGAAATTAAGCAATTTTGCACGATAAACTACCTCCATATTTCAAGCAACGTGTAGGCAGAACCATATAAGGAAAAGAGAATAAAACCCGGGTCGAGGAAAAATCGGAAAAAATGTAAGACATGCGGTGGAAATTTTTTTTACTGCAAATTTCATACATAGTTTTGCGGTGAAATTATGTAATTTCAACGCTATAGTAAGCGGTGAACTTGTAATACTCACCGCATTTCACTGCCGTTACAAGGTTTCGAACGTCTCACCTCCTTCATGTCATGCACTTCTTCTTCCACTGCGCCATCTCTCAGTACCTTCTAGTATTTTGGTTTTGAATATAAATCAAATTCACTACTTTCTGTAAAACATGCGCGGTAAATTTTAGTCAGATTTGGGAATTTTAGAGGTGAAATTACATATTTTATCGGTGAAAGGTGGTTATTTTTCGCAATTTCACCGCTTACTCTAGTAGTGAAACTACATAAATTCACCGCTTAGAAAAAAATGTCAAGAAGATGTAAGATTAAGGGGTAATCTTAAGGCGGGCTTAAATCTTACAATTCCTACCAAACTGCCCATTAATTTCACCGCATTCACTGCTGATCTCACACAATTTTAACACTTTTTTTCTAAGCGGTGAATTTATGTAACTTCACCTCTAAGTTAAGCGGTGAATTTATGTAATTTCATCGCAATTACCACTTATCGCACATAATTCGGACACTTTTTTCAGAGCGCTGTATTTATGTAAATCCACCATTAAAATCAGAGGTGAAAATATGTAATTTCACCGCTACCAGGGGATAAAGTTTTTTTTTCACCGCATTCATCGCCTGATTTATGTAATTTCACCGCATTCACCGCTTATCTTACAAAATTTCCGGCATTCACCGCGTATCTTACATATTTTTGCGATGAATGGCGGTGACACCTCGACCCGGGTAAGTAAACATTTGAAAGAAAAACTAAAAAAATTCAACAAGTGCTGTCAAGAAATTTTCTTCTGTGTTCTGATAAAACCTAATCAAAATTTTAGTCGCATGATATGTCAAATTTTGCAAGAGATGTCTAGATCATGCGTGTCTAATCTTGATTCACTCGGAGGGTATTATTTTCACATTTTTCAAAACATAGTAACAAGATTATTTCGATATAAATGGGGAAAATACTTACATGTTTCCATAGTCAGCTTGTTTTTATTTAAGAATTGGCAAAATTTGGTAAGAAAAAGTCAGCACCGTTTAAAATTACTTTGTATTAGATTTTAGTATCGATCTGAGATGCTCGACGAGCATTTAAACTTCTCTGGTGTCTCTTGAGTTTAACGAGAAGTTTTAAGTTCTAACCGCATGCTGGCTATTCTTGGCAACTTTAATGATCATTTGATCTTGATCTGTTAACCGTTTGACCTCTAAGACGTCTGTTGTGTTTTACAGGAAGGTCTCACTACTCTAAAAGTGGCGGCTATCCATTGCAATTTTGATAACATATTTTTTAATGAAACATTTGATTTAATATGTTGACCTTTTGACCTCTAATGTCTCTTATGAATTACAGGAAGGTCTCACTCCCCTTCACATGGCTGCTATTCATGGTCACACTCAGGTGTTAGAAGTGTTGAAGGCAGCACAGGTTCCTCTCAACTACTGCAGCAAAGTCACAGGATTCACAGCTATTCACATGGCAGCACATTTTGGACAGACTGAATTTGTTCAGGAATTACTCCAAGATGTAAGAACTGTATCTCTGGTTGCCAGTTACTCTTGAACAGGGAGGGGGGGTCCTTAAATTATAGCCCGCCTGCCCACCCCCATTACCAAATTACCAAATTTGGTAAGGGGGGTGGGCAGGCGGGCTATAATTTAAGGACCCCCGTTTGCGTAATTTTGATGCACAAGAAACTTTTGTCTAGCACGAAATATTTTTAGTTCATTTTATGGTGACACAACCTCCAATTATGTTATATGTTAAAATATAACATAATTGGAGGTTGTGTCACCATAAAATGAACTAAAAATATTTCGTGCTAGACAAAAGTTTCTTGTGCATCAAAATAAAGCAAACGAAAGGCGGTATAAGAAAAAACCTCCAAAATAACCACAAAATATTCTATATTCTCAAGCTATCAGCCTATTACATTGTATAAAACGCTCTGATATAGGACAGTTTTTAAATTTTTGATGTAACTGGAAACCAAAAAATACCAGTTGTGTGAGCGTTACTGGGCGGCAATACTAAAGAACTTTACGATAATTCTTAAAATCAATCAGTACGAAATTCCGGCAAAAATTTTATATGCGATTAATGCCAGAAGCAATCATTAGTGACAAGCAAGTGGTTTGCTTCCACATTATCAAAAAAATTAAGCAAATATTGCAATAATGCAGTTTGGATTTGCGTTTCTGCTCGAGTACGAGATAGCAGAATTGCTTAATAAATATGAACATGAACAAGAACATTTGTATCTTGAACATTATCCGCAATTCTTAAAAAAACTGGATTTTTGATTTTTGAACTTGTGAACTCTACAGTGATGTTTTACATAGGATCGTGTCGACGACTTCGCGAATTGGGTAACACAGAAAGCCAATTAAAAACTTTCAAAATATTATTACTTAAAAAGTTAATTTTGTAGAACTAGTAATAAATTACTTTAATTTAAAAATTTTGTTTCTTATTTTGTATAACTAAGTTTATTTATTTATTTTGCCGAACCATTTCTCGCCCTCAGAATCGTTCTGATTGAAATTCAAGCCGGAAAAACTCCCTGTTGACTGCTGAATTAAAATAAATATTAGAAACCATACTGCTCAAATTTTAAATTTTTCGTTGTGATGAATTATCAGAAATTTTTAAAAAATTAGGAAAAAATTGAATTTTTTTTTCGAAATTCGGATTTTTATAAAATTTGTTTGGGGCAAATTACCTAATGCTTGCTCAGTTTTTTTACCATGTACTTAAGAGAGGCAAAATTTTGCAGATCCACTGGAAGAGGAAATTAACTATGGAAACAAAAAACAACAGCAACCAGTAAAATAAAAAAAAATTACAGAATTTTGGCGACCTGGGCATCAACATTTCCCATGAAAATCAGCCGAACATGATTTTACTTATACATTTCAAATTTTGTCAGCAAAATCGAGATCTTACATGTCTTGACAAGGTGTTTCAAGTTTCGTTTCTTCATCGTTTCTGTGTTTAAGGTTGGAGCCCAGATAGCAAGCTCTCCCCCCGCGGGCATGGACACGGCAGCTATGGCCGAGACTGGGGTTGAGAACTTCACAGAGTACGGGTTCACCCCCCTCCACTTGGCAGCCCAAAATGGACATGAAAATTTGGTCAGGCTGCTTCTGAATTCTCCCGGAGTGCAGCCGGATGTTCACACCCAGTTGCATGTAAGTGTGAAAAAATCTGCTTTTTTTATAGTTTTGTATAATTTTTTGAAATTATAGAACAAATTTCCAAGTAGTATTTGTCGTAAGAATTTCTCACAAAAATTCCTCGTACAAATGTCTCACAAGAATTTTTCACAAGAATTTGAATACTAAAGCGATGAGCTGCTTCTCAAAAATCGAAGAATTTTAATTAAAAATGACCCCTAACTTATGATCAGTTGTAGGCAAATTTATCTCAACATAATAAATTAGAGCGTTTTTTTTAGACATTTTACCCTTACTTTTGCCTATATTAAGTAACCTTTTCATTACTTCTAGGGTACTACTCCCCTTCATTTAGCAGCACAGGCAGGTCACTCGAATGTGATTGGTCTACTTCTGTCTAAAAATGAGAGACTGCTCCTATTGGTCGACAAACTGCACAGGAGTTCTCTCCACATGGCGGCAGCCAATGGACATCGAGATCTATGTGTTCTTCTGGTTGGACAAGGGGCTGATATCAACAAAAAGGATGTTGTAAGTTTTATTTATTATTTTTCAAAAGCGATTAGTTAGCATTAATAACCAATCCCTAGTAAAAGTCTTGCGATTATTTTGAGAGATTGCAGGATCTTACGAAATTTGTTTAGAAAACAGTTTTCAATATTCGCCAAAATTGTTTGCCTCAAATAGCTTTCATTTTTTCAGTTCGGGAGAACTTAATTGCAATTTTCTTACCTGAAAATCTTAAATTAAAAAAAAAAAATTTGGGGTTCTCGGATATTAGAGATGGTTATAATCTTATTGTCTTGATAGTTTTCATGCCGTTTGTTCAGGGCTTCAAACTTCCTCGTTACTTTATTTCTTTAATGAGCTATAAATATTGGTCTCAAGGTTATGGCACAGATTTGTTCAATTTGTTCCAGAATGACTGGACGCCTCTTCACTTCGCATCAAAGGCCGGACATTTGGAAACAGTGGAAGCGTTGGTTGAGACAGGAGCGAATGCCCTTCTTGAGACTAAGGACAAAAAACAACCCATATGCTACGCTGCAGCCAACAGTCACTTTGAAGTGTTGATATTTCTGCTCAAAAAGCCACATAACTGTCACAAACTGATAGAGGACGCAAGGGTAAGCTCGTAACGTGTCTTTACAAAGGTCAAATTGTCACATTTCAGAGGCAAGAATATATACTAGTATTGGCTATCGCCAAATTGACCGACAAGCAGGTTTAACCTACAAGCAAAAAATCAAGAATTTAAGCAAACGAACCGACCGCAAATTAAATGCATTGGGTAATAAGGTATCTTCCTGCGCAACGGGGAGGGGGGAGGGGGCATTTAGGTCTTAATTTATCCCACTTTTCGACCAATCACAATTAAGCGTCGGCTCAAGTTCTCTCATTTTTCCTTATCGTCTAAACCCCTGTCGGCCATCATTCCTAGCAGCACTTGGATAAATAATTGTCAATTGTTATGCAATTTTAAAAAAATGGGAGAGAGCAGATCAAATCTGGTTTCGCTTTATTTTTTTAATCATAGTGACATTTGAGCAAGTTACCATACAAGGGAAATGAGAGCGTTGCTCGTATCTATTATTTGGAGGTAAATAAAAAAAAATTGTTAAAAAAATGCCTTCCTTCATACCAACCAGACCCTGTTAATGGTAGGTAATGCTAAGCAACAAAACAAATTGAACTTAGATTGAGTTGCCCGTCAGAAATGACGTATTATTCAGCTGGGTTAAACTGCAGATGTTTTAATGTGTTAAATAAGTGGGCTACATGCTGCGCTACAGTTTTTGGATGACGCCATTGAGTAGTTCTGGTAATATTTTGGACAAAGTCTTCCACAAACAAGCTAATGGTGGTTTTACAATTCAGGCAAAAATGAGCTCTGATCAGACCAAAATTTCTGATGTTGAGGCAAAAATGAATTCTATCAGACAAAATATCTTCAAAAAACCCTCCAAAGACCGCAGTGAGCATACATCAGAGACTGTTTTTTCCTCGTTTTTTTTTTTAAATTTCAAGGTTGCTTGTAATTGGACTCAAATCTATCTGGCAAGACCCTGTTATTTAAACTGGAGACTATTGTAGAAAATCCAATGATTAAGAAAATTTGGTGTTTTCTGCGTTTAGCACGCCAACCATTACATTGAATGTCTCAGTAATGTGCCCCGAGATTGCGGATGGGTTGTTCGTTTAGCTTAGTAGTTGGGTGGGGATCGTTTTTTTGGTCCACCATGTAATTCTGTCCTGTGCTTCAATGTCTCTTCCTATAATTTCCGTTAGCAAACATGTGGAGCTTGCCGAATTGACAATCGCACAAAATTTGCGTTTTCCAAATCGTATTCAATTTTTGATGAAGTTTTATTGCCGTTTGGGTTTTGCAGCAGGTTGACCACATAATCTTCATCTTAAACGTTCGATTGTGTTTTTGCGTTGAGAGTAATGTGACTGACGTCTTCCGATATTTGGTCGTTTTCGTCATTTTCTATTTCTTTTGCTCTTTGAGGTCCTTTCTCTTTATTCAATCGGTAGACTTTCTCATAATGTTTCAGTTTGCTGCAACCTCTGCATGCTTGGACTATGGCTTGGCATTTTGCTTTGTGGTTAAGGTCACACGGCATAACACAATTTCTGCAGTTATGTGTCACTCATCTGCTTAAGTTTGAGGTTTTTCATTCAGGGTGGTCGGCCCGATCCTCTATATCTTGAGCTCAAACGTCACAAAACGAACATGAATAAATTTTACTTCTAGTACTTCCGAAGGTTAGATTTGGCTTCCACGCTTGTGTGCAGGATCTTCCTCGTGTACTTTTTTGGCCTTCTGCTCCCAAACTGAGATAAATCATTGCCTTTGCTCTCTTGTCGGCTATGTCTTAGGGATTGTCTTCTCATAGAATTCCTATTTTATCAACTGCGTTGCATCCGTTTTTCCATTTGCCTATTGCCTGGTTATATAAGGCTGGTCGGTTTGGTTCAATACCTTAAATTAGATTGATAAGGCTAAAAGCAGTTACTCAGTTCACAGCTGTCGTGAGCGCAGTATCGCAAAGTTAAGTACCAGTAATTAAGAAAATTTGGTGTGGTATGCGTTTAGCACGCCAACAATTACATTGAATGTCTCAGTAATGTGCCCCGAGATTGTGGATGGGTTGTTCGTTTAGCTTAGTAGTTGGGTGGGGATCGTTTTTTGGTCCACCAAGTAATTCTGTCCCGTGCTTCAATGTCTCTTCCCATAATTTCCATTAACAAATATGTGGAGCTTGCCGTATTGACCATCGCACAAAATTTGCATTTTCCAAACCGTATTTCAATTTTTGATTGAGTTTTATTGCCGTTTGGATTTTGCAGCAGGTTGACCACATAATCTTCATCTTAAACGTTCGATTGTGTTTTTGCGTTTAGAGTAATGTGACTGACGTCTTCCGACATTTGGTCGTTTTCGTCATTTTCTATTTCTTTTGCTCTTTGCGGTCCTTTCTCTTCATTCAATCGGTAGACTTTCTCATAATGTTTCAGTTTGCTGCAACGTCTGCATGCTTGGACTATGGCTTGGCGTTTTGCTTTGTGGTTAACGTCACACTGCATAACACAATTTCTGCAGTTATGTGTCACTCATCTGCTTAAGTTCGAGGTTTTTCATTCAGGGTGGTCGGCCCGATCCTATATATCTTGAGCTTGAGATAGCCATAAACGTTTTGTGATGTCCTGTGAACGGGGTAGTTGCTGGCTCAGGTAGGAAACTTGGTTACGTATTAAGTTGAATACGTACTCACAGTTCTACGCACATAGCTGGTTTGAGGGCCTTCGCTGGGTCCAAGGTTACCCCAAGGAGTTCTTTTTGTATTTTCTCGTTGCTCATATTTGCTGTGAATATGTCGCATAGCAATTCATCATCGAATTTACCCAGCTGCCAATGCTCAGCTAGTGCACGCAGTGCAGAGTGAAATTGTCTCATCGTCTCCCATTTTGATTGCTTGCGGGTAGAAAATAGTATACGTATCGAACGTCACATAACGAACATGAATAAATGTTACCTCTAGTTCTTCCGAAGGTTAGAGTTGGCTTCCACGCTTGTGTGCAGGATCTTCCTCGTGTACTTTTTTTGGCCTTCTGCGCCCAAACTGAGATAAATCATTGCCTTTGCTCTCTTGTCGGCTATGTCTTAGGGATTGTCTTCTCATATAATTCCTATTTTATCAACTGCGTTGCATCCGTTTTTCCATTTGCCTTTTGCTTGGTTATATAAGTTTAGTCGGTTTGGTTCAATACCTTAAATTAGATTGATAAGGCTAAAAAGCAGTTACTCAGTTCACAGCTGTCATGAGCCGCAGTATCGCAAAGTTAAATACCAGTAATTTCATCCTTTGATCGTGGAACGATTGACACCGAATGTTACACGGCTTCGCAATCGTTAAACAAAAAACTTTCAAGATGACTAACACAAATTTTTGCAAACGACTAAGATTAGATGACTGCATATGATACAAACTGCTTATGCTACATAAACGATTGGTACCCTTGTACCACAGGACCTGAGATATATCCGTGTGTTAATTTTCCATGCTAATTTTTTCGGGATTCTGCGCCTAAGCTGAGATAAATAATTGATCTTGCTTTCTTGTCGGCTTTTTCCTAGGGTTTGCCATAACATATAAATCCTATTTTATCAAACACGTTGCATTCATGTTTTCAATTGTCATTTGTCTGATTATATCTGATTAGTATGGTGCATTCCATGGTATGTGTTGGGTTGTGCACTATCTCTTCTTCGACGGTTCCAGCTTAGTATAAGACTTCTGTTGGTTTTTTTCTGTGGAGTTCATTCAGTTCAATACTTCTCATTGTGATGAGGCCATTTTGCGTTGGCTTCACCATTGCTCTCATGTTATGAAATTTAATGCTGGGTTTTTCTCAAAATGTTTCTCCGCCAAATAGAGTTGGTCCTTTTAAGTCTGACTGCGCCTTGTTGTACGTTACGTGACGTGCAGCTAGAGCACGATTTCTTGTTAATGCAAAACTTCAGTGAACAACTTCAAATTAGATTGATACAAATAAAATGCAGTTAGTCCATTCACAGCTGTTATAAGTGCAAAAACACTAAAATAAGTACCAGTAACAACATTCGTCAATCGTGGAACAATTGACACTGGATGTTACACGGCAGCGAAACCTTCAAACAATAAAGTTTTGATGACGGAGAGCACTAACACAAATGTCAACATATGACTAAGATCAGATGACTGCATATCGTAAAATCTGCAAATAGTTTATATGAGATTGGTGTTCGTGTACCACAGGAGCTAAGCTGCTGTCAATCAAATTTGAAGCAATCATAAATAAAACAGTTATATAATTGGTTTTAAAAACAAAAATTTTAGTCACCCAAGCGACACAATGCGCTCGTATGAGGGAGTTTGCGCGCAATTATTTCGGTTCATGTTTCAAAATGGTTGCAACAGGCAAAACATTTGTAAACTTTCTTACCCCTAACTGAAAATATGAAATTAACATAATAACAAAAGACATTTCCAGATAACTTGGGCTCTTGTGAAAGCGGTTTGTGTCATAGAATTTTATTGCAAACGTGAATTGAAATTTATTTCTCATCGCTTTTTAAGCATCCATTTTTTTGTTAATTAATTTCGGGAAAGTGTCAAAGCAAATGTGTTTTCTGACAGCGAGACACCGATTAGCGAGAATTGAGACAGTTGAGTTGGCTTTGAGACTGCCGAAACATAATCCGATATCAATGGCGTCAAAATTAATACCAATCAAAGACCCTATCAATCAAATCTGAAGAAATTATGTGTTGAGCTGTTCCATAGGTGCTTTTAAACACAAAAAAGGTAATTAAGTGCTTAAAAATCAGTTTAAAGATAGATAGAAGAAATTTTAAACTTCAGATATTAGTGAAACAATGTTGCAATGCCCTTGTATGAGGAGTTTCTCCACAATTATTGAGGTTTATGATTTATTGTGCTTGCAGCAGCCAAAAAGTCTGCAAATCAATTTACCCCTAACTGAAATGAAGAAACTAACAGGTGAACAAAACACACTTCAAGATAGTTTGGGATATTTTGAAAATGGTATTGATCAGAGAAGCGAATGGCAGACATGAATGAAACTTTTTTTAGCGCATTTTAAATATTTACTTTTTGTTAGTTGCGAGAAATTTGTAAAAGTGAGTTTGATTTCTGACAGCGAGACACTGGTAAGAGAAAAATCAGCCATTTGAATCGGCCTTTGAGAGTGCCAAAACTAAATCCGATATTAACGGCGTCGAATCTGATACGAGCACCGAGAAGACTACCAAGTGTCCGTAAGATTTTCTTAAAGCAATACCAAATTGGGCACGCTTATCTTTTTTTTGGTTGATCACTTTAAGCCCCATAAGTAAGTCACTGAGGCATTGCAAACACCAGCAAACAATTTTTAAGCACCATTTGTCTCCTTTTATGAAGGACGAGCTGATAAATGATCAAATTTTGATGTCTCTGCTCTCCTGCTCGGGTTTTATTTGTAGAAAAATCTTTGCTCTCATTTCACAAGAACGACTTGATTATGGTTCAGAAATCGTTTGTCATTTGATTGGACCATTGTTTGTTTCGCTTCGATCAAATTCTAAGTCGGCGTATTTGTACGTCACACTGGTCGAGGTGTCACCGCCATTCAGCGCAATATTTTGTAAGATAAGCGGTGAATTTGTTGAAATTTGTAAGACAAGCTGTGAATGCGGTGAAAAAATTATCACCCGGTAGCGGTGAAACTACATAATTTCAACGTTGAAATTAGCGGTGAAATTGCATAAATGCAACGCTTAGAAAAAAGGTTAAAATTGTGTGAGATAAGCAGTTAATGCGGTGAAATTACATAATTTCACCGCTTAACGTAGTGGATTTAAATATATTCACCGCTTAGAAAAAGTTGTTGAAGTTGTGTTAGATCAGCTTTGAATGCGGTGAAATTACATAAGTTCACCGCTTAACTTAGCGGTTAAATAAATTAAATTCACCGCCTGGAAAACGCTTCGAATTGTTTTTTGTCCAACGAAGTTAAGATACATTTAATAAAAGACACACGGAAAACAATTTTTTACCGCTTGTCTTACATATTTTTACGATTTTTCCTCGACCTGGGCACTGGGCACCTAAATAGGGCGACTAAGTAATCGCAATTAAGGAGCATATCCTCACTGAATTAATATCTTTTCCAAGTCTATGATTTGACCACAACCTAATTGACTAAGTTCATCTGCGCCTTCTGAACTTTTTTCTTTTCTTGACAATTTTGAAAATCATGCTAGAATTTAACAATTAAAACAAATAAATTGTTTTAAATCAAATATTTTATGAGTTATTAGAAAATACTAACCGCCTGGTGGACCTCAAATACTCCCCTCCTCAATGCCCCCCCCCACCCACATTGTTCGAGAAAAGTTGGCGAGATATTCACCTCCTAGACTATTGTTTCATTTTCAGTACATCTTTGACATGATACAATGCAGCGACTCAGCCGATGACCCCTACAAAGTGGTCAGATATTTCATCCTCTGGTCCCCCGCCCCACTCGAGATCTCTCTCAAACTGGCAGCCAGCTATGTCGAACAAAGTGTCCGGAGAAAAGACAGAGCTAAGGAGTTCTTCATGGCCAGCCGGTTTTGCCAGAAGATGGGGGTGGATTTGACCTCTGTCACGACTTCAATCGCCGCAACTGAGGATGTTGGAAAGGTCAAATTAATTATGAAATCTATACCTCAAACCCACCCCTCCCCCTCCCTCATCCGCTGCACCCTTGCTCAAACTCCCTTTCTTGAACTGTAATTTTTTCCCTTAAGACATGAAAAAGTCGGATCTTTTCCGTTTCTGCCCCCGAGCACGATATGCACCCCCAATTTACAAAACATGTGCCATTGCATAGTAAATTATTATTTAAAAATATGGCAGGTGCGTCGGGGGAGGGGGTGCAAATAACATGCACCCGCTAAGCTGGGGGAGGAGCACAAACTGAAAGATTAAAACACAAGATTAAAACTTGTTTTTTTTCACATAAACTTCTGGCCGCGTATTGAAGCTGAATCGCGACCGAAACTCAAATCGGGAATTTTGAAATTTCAAGCTTCCTGCCTCAATTTAAAATAAGTATTTAAACCGCTGTTGGGGCTGCGTAGGGAAAAAGTCCCGACCCTTTAGCAGTCGGGAGAAGTCTGAATGTAGGTATTTTCACATCAATTTTGGTTGAATACAGTCTTTTAATAAGTTGAGGTCTAACCGCGATAACCAGACCCTTTAGTAGAGCAACATATATAAAAAACAGAATTAAGGTACCCGGGGGAGAATTTTCCCGGAAAATAATAGTGGAAAACGGTTTACACCCTAATCCCCGCTAATTAGGGGTGAAATAGGGGTGAAACCTCCTCCCGGGTAGTTCACCATGCGTGACAAAGGTGTAAATACCAAATTGCATGCTGTTCTAGGCACAAGATTTAAACGGTGCCTCAATGCTTGACATTATGATCGAGTGTGAACAAAAGGAGGTGGTCGCCCACGCGTCCGTCCAGAAATACCTCTCAGATGTCTGGATGGGTCACTACGAAGTTGCGACCTGGAAAATCTTCCTCCTCCTTTTCCTCAGTTTGCTTCCCCCTGTTTTCTTCTTCCTTTGTTTACCCCTCAAATGGGTCAAGATTAATCACGTGCCGTTGGTGAAGATGTTGCTGTATATTATATCGCATATATACTTCATAGCCCTGTTGGCGATTACGATTGCGTTCAAAGTGGACTCGAGGTCAAACGAGGACAATTTGTTGATGCCGCGGACAATCGAATGGTTCATAGGTATTTATTTATGATAATATAAATAAACAAGGAGGCTCGGTAATGTGCGTACGCACATTATGTTCCGATCCCGCTCATCCACATCCTTGACTTAATTGGCTACCAAATGATGAAGAGATGGAAAACTTTCAAAAACATACATATCGTTCTATAAACAACCAATGAATACAATAATGCCAGGCTAGAGGGCCGATGAAAGTTGTTGATAATAGGACTACTAGAAAAGACAATAATTAAAATCAAACAACAAACATTATTTACGACTAAAACTCTAATAAAATTATAATAAAATATAATAATATAACTAAATCTCTAATAAAAAAATCACAACAAAATCAAACTCGCATCAGATAAAAACCAAAACAATTTAACCGTCACTTCATCAGACAAAATATGGGACCTGTCTCAAATGCGACTGGTAACAGGTATACAAAAAAGAGCAAATAGGTGCGAAGTTCAAAAATAATTTTCCATTTTTGAAAGTAATTAAATTCACAGTTATTATTGTCGTTATATATCAATTGAAACCACTAAAATGAAAATGTTCATTTTTATCTAAATAGGAAGCAAATGAGACATGTCATTATGCAATGTTCGATTGCGAAAAATTTCGAACCAACTGGTAACAACGGTTATTGTTATAGTTTTAAAAAGAAACCAAATTCCTTTGAAATAGACAAATAAATAAAAATCTAACATTTTATGAAATCTCGTAGTAACAATAGTAACAAAGCCGAAAAACAAATGATTGAAGCTAAAACTGTTATAAATCATAGCTTAATGAAAACGGGTTGTGACCTGTCTTTACAAAGACTGAGCTACAATTCGATCGAAAAACTATTTAAATATACAAAGCTCAAAAACCCAAAATATTTTTAGAAAACAGACATTTTCAAACGTCACTACAGATTTAGGATTACAACAAAAAACGGTGGTTCAAACTTCAACACTTCAAGAAGCAAATTGGATCGGTTAATGATGAGAATAAGTCACGAGCCCACAAAAAAAACAAAATCAAAAAGAAGCCAAAACTTCAAACAATTTTACAACATGACACTTGTTAAGGCACTATAATGATAAGATGTTACCTACAAGAACTGTAAATCATCATTTTCCCTTCATCCTAATAAGAACGAGTCTGCCTTATGAAACGACTACTTAGACATGCCAGCAAAAGGAAACCCAAAAAGTGAACAAAACAAAAATCTCGAAGTTTTTTTTTATGAAACTATATGATCGAAGCAATCAATCAAAACGCACAACCAAAAGCGGAAAAATACGTTCGAATCAACAAAAATAATAAGAATTCCCAATGAGTGAGATTGAGTTACATGGTATCGAAAATAAAATCAAAAAGGAGACAAATGAGACAATTTTTTTTAAATTTTAATTTGAATTTCGTTAAAACAAACAGCTATAAACTGAAACATCTAACTCGATTGAGTTATACCTCTTAGGGAAGCAATTTATCGTTATCGGGTAAATGGCGTACAACAACCAAAAGAAACGCAAACATAGACAAACTCAAAAAGCAAAAAACGTTCGAGACCACTGTGTCTCAGCCCAAAAAGCAATTCAACAAAAACAATCAACAAATCCAGATACGCCTTTTTCCAACGTTGTGCATTTTCGCTACTATGCTTCTTTTAAATTGTCAGCAATGTGGCTTTTTGACAAGGAAACAAAATGAAATAATAAAATACGCAATTATGATAAAAAAAATTAAAGAAAAATTGAAAACGCGTAGTACCAAAACAAAGAAACATTTAGTTGGATATAAAATCGTTACCGATATCAATTTATACATCACAGGAGGTCTGTTTCCACCCTTGATTACTGCAACTACGCTCGAAGTTGAGAAAAGTATGCAAAAATGGTGGCAAATTTCAAAAATTCACCGATATATTCTCAAAAAAAAATTCGAATTCTCATTATCATTAGATAACAACTGAAAAAAAATGTTTAGATTCCTTTGTATCTTCTCAAAGATAACTGGATCTATGATTGGGGACGCTAAGTCATTGAGCTACAAAAATCATAAGAAATGAAAACAAAACGCAAGAAGTTCATAAAATTTTTACGAAAACAATTTGTCAGAGCCATAAAAAACGTGAGCTTAATTCTGAAACCATAATATAATCCCATTGTGTCGCGTTTTTTGTAAACAGTATCTGTCATTAATTGAGCACTGATTAGATAATTTTGTTCGTAGTTTACATAAAAAACATTTACATTTTGAAACTTTTTGAAAGAAAGGTCGTTTCGCAGTAAAATCTAAAAAATTTTATCGTAAGGATTCATGGTGAGATCAAGATCAGCCTAGATATTGCTAAGCGTCTCACAAAACACTCAAAGGTTAAAACGGTTGCAAAATAGGTCATTTCTATGCAAAATGTTTCAGTTTGTCAAAAATAAAAATTGCATTTTTATATTTATCGCCTTTAAATATACAAAAAGTTGGCAAAATTATAATTCCAGAAGACTCTTGTACCAGCAGGAGCACAACTAGCTCTTTTCTGAGATTAGGAAGAATATGACCGCATTTTAAAGGTGTGCACTTCCAGCAAATTTAGAGCATGTGGGGTAAAAAAGCCAATTTTTCGACAAAAAAAGTCTGATTTTGAAAAAATTAGCATAACTTCTAACCCAAAAACTTGGATCTAACAATTCAGCAGCCCTCTTCTATCTTTATAGATAAAAACAATTACACTACCACTAAGAATTTAAAAATATTTTAGCAATATTGACGAAAATTTGGTCAAAATTGACGAGAGTTTGGTCAAAAATGTGAAAAAAACAGCTGAATTACGTCTAATACTCAAAAAAATTTCAGACCTCGATAACTGCCTATAAAAAGCAAAAGCTGAAAAAAAATTAATTCCATATTCTACGCTGGACGGGTTTTCTAATGATACACTCACAACTCTCTGCAATTATTATATCGATCGGCCAAAATTATTGAACAAGAAAACCCATTTGAGTATATAGTTCCTTCCCCCTCAGAGAGGGGTCGGAATAAATTTCACAAGAATTTAAAACACAGGACGCTTTTTTCGAGTCAACTCCGAAAGAAAAAAATTAATATAAAAGGACTTACAAAGACATTTTATGATTCTTAGTGTCCATGAAGGATCATAATTCAATCTTTTGAATCATACTTAGAAATTTTGTATGCTTTTTATGGAACCATAAATGATCTTGTATGATTATCAAGAACGTTAATCCCAGACTACTACTATGGTTAATCAGAAAACATTGTTGATCATATCTGAAAATGGAATTTTGTGCGTTTTTCTGAGACGATTGCCTTGGCCACCTAACTTGGTCCGAAAATCATGTTTTCAAAATAATTTAGTTTCGATACATTTTTACAAAACTGACTTGAAAGTTTTTTTAAGGGAACATAAGAAAAAGAGCGAAAAATTGGTGACTTCCAAAACTTTGATTTGTAATAGAGTTATTCAATACCCTATACATGTTGACCTGAAAAACAATAATTCATCCTAGCTTGATAAATGAGCAAAATCGGAGAAAAAAATGACAAAAATCCGGTAACGTTGCCAGTAACGGCTCTGCTTCGCTACTTTTTTTTGGTTTTGTAGAATTTAGAATTCAAATAAGGTGGGTCTAGCCTTATCCTCTAATTTCCAACAAATTTTGAAATTAAATCCAAAGTACTGTTTATTCTATGTTAGTCCTCTAGCCGACTTTAATTCTCTTAAGGTGCGTCTGCCCTGACAAGCCTACAAAGAAAACGGGCATAAGCCTATACAAGCAAAGGTTAATTTACGCCAGCTAACTTCAAGTACCACGTGAAATTATCAGACTCTGAAAAATTGTCTATGGCCACCAAAAAGAGCAACGATACTCGCGAAAAAACTTGCACGAAATGTGGTGGAAAATAATGAACAAGGATAGCTGAGAACAATTTTCTGTAAATCAACCCTAGATTGAAACGACTAACAGTGTTCCATTGTGATTACCCAGAAAAAATGAATTTTGTTATATTAATGTATGCACTTTATAAGCGTTGATACTTACTTTCAAAAATTGTTCAGCTAATGTCTCCAAATTCAATCTCGGCTCATATATGAAAACTTGCATTTTCATACAAGGATTATCTATGGGTTTTTTTGGTTTTATCCTAGGATCGTTAAAATTTCATGTCAAGAAATCGCAGCTTACCCCAGTCAAATTATGGTGTAAGATTTATAAATTTTTGCAAAAAAGATGCATTATATTTATAAAATTTTTTTAATTATTGCAAATAATTTGCATTAATTTATAAATATTTATAAAATTATACAATAATTTGTAACTTGTTTGCAAATTGATGCTTTAATTTATAACAAGATTATCAATTAAGACATTATTTTATAAAAACAGTATTGACCACAAACTCATAAAAACTTTTAAAAATAAAAAATTATTTGACTTAATTGGCCGCGAAGACGAGTTCATTTCTTCTGATCCATTCCGGTCAATACAGAGAAAACATCATAAGAATAGAATCTATTTGGAACAAATTTAAAAGAGCAGTTTTCCTCATAGTAGAATTTTGAACAAAAATAAAAGAGCTATGTTTTTCATAATCGAATTGTATTGAAGCACAACACAACTTTTAAAACAAAACACTGCACTCTTTTAAAAAGAATCCCGCCCGTCAGCACAAAACAACGAACTTTTTCTAACTTTTGAAGAGAAATCCCGCCCTATCGAATGATTGCAGTGCTTTTGTTAAAAAACATTTTGGTATAAAATATCAGATGGGAATGAATCTATTTGAAACCTGTTTGAAAGAACAGTTTTCTTCATAAAAAAATTGTTAAAAAATGAAAGAGCTTTGCTAATCATTATCAAATTGTATTGAAGCACAACAAAACTTTTATAACAAAACACTGCACTCTGTTAAAAACAAATCCCGCCCGTCAGCACAAAGCAATGATTTTTTTCTAATTTTTTTTCTAACGCCATGTTGACAAATTTCATCTTTGCAAATATTTACAATTTTGTCATTATATTTATAGTTTTTTTGAAATAAATTATGCCTCCTTGAACAGTTCTACAATTTGATAGATTACAGTTCCAAAACTATTTGACATTCAAAGTGACATTCAAAACTATTTTTGAGTAATAAGCTTCGTTAAAAAGCGCCATGTTGACAAGCTTATTCTTTGCAAATGTTTACAAATTTTCCATTTTATTTATAACTTTTTATAAATTTTGCCTCTTTGATCAGTTCTACATTTTACTTGATTTTTTTCCTTTGAAGTGTCCTAAAACTATATTCTAAACTATGTTTGAAATATAAATTTTATTGAAAAACGCCATATAAACAAAGAAAAACATTGTAAAAATTTATAAAATTTGCATTAGCTGGCGAAGATTTATAAATTACACATTGCAGTAGAAAAATTTATAAATTTTTATAAATTTCAAAATACATTTTGACTGGGGTACTATCACTTGTTATATCAACCAATGAAATTCTCATGTTTGTGGTGTTCCAGTGTTCTTCATCTGTGGTCTGGCTCTGTCTGAGATCCTACAGCCGAGTAACTTGAATGGACTCAGCTCCCTCCGACTGGTGGTCATATTCCTCGGATGTGTCGCTATTGTCATCCATTTGTCTGCATTTGCTGTCAGTGACACAGGTTAGTGTTGTTTCCCAGTGAAATGAAACTTGATAGCCTTGATAAGAAACATACGTAATCATGGATAATCTTGACAAGATCTTGCCGAGTTATATGGCAGAAAATATCAAGATACGAGATATTAGCGAGATTTTTAAGAAAAATTAACCGTGACTTACATATGGCAAGAGATATTAAGAATTAAATAATCAATAGCAGCCGAAAACAAGATATAGCAGGAAATTACAAGGTTAAGAATTATCAAGATTTATCAAAAGTTAGCTATAATTATCAAGCAAGAATTACGTTATCATATCATAGGGTTAAATTGGCACCTTTAAAGGGCGTGTAACTTTACTCGGATTAGTAAAAAATGCTCCGTTTTGTAATCTTAATACATTGAGATAGCTTATTTCAAATCAGATTTCACTAGCGCTTTATTGATTGGGTCTTTGAGCAATTTTTAACATACAAGGGTTACCATGTAAGAAATCGTCAGCTATTTGGAGATAAGGCAATTCAAAGGTTTATGAGAGGCATCTACTTCTTTTCACCCCAATTTATTTAACACCGCATATCTGACCGTCATATCATTTCACCCCTCAGTCATTTCAACCCAAAATAACGCAGTTTGCATTGCAGGCATTTTTTTTAATTAAGTTTAATCCCATGAGCCACTGAGCCAAACGATTATAACACCAATGTTAATTGTACCAATTATAGAAAAGATTGAAAAAAGGGTGAAATGATATAGGAGTAATGTTTTAGTGAGAAAACTTTGATATCATTATTTCTGCCAAATATATGCTGCTAAACCACAGCATGAAATATTGAACCCAGATTGTCGCCACAGACAAATAGAAAAATGTTAAGCTTGGTTAACTTGGAGATACTTTCACGTGTCAATAAAAAATCTAGCTGTATGTTGAAATACAAACATATGCTAATTTATTCTATTAATTGGTTTTGCTCCCATCATTTTGACCAGGACAATAATAAAAAAATTGAAGTCAACCAGAAATTGAAATCAAATCACGGAAAAGTTTCTGCTCTAAATTTTACGTTATTGCATTCTTCTCTACTCCCGTTCCGCTCCACAGGCATCCTCTGGAAAACTTTATGCCTCAGCCTGTAAAACCTTCAAATGATCCAAATGTTAAAATTATACAAGTTTTTGTTTGAAGGTTTCATCAATTCCACTTGAAGATTGCAAGGCTCTAGAAACGATTTTTTGAATTTTTACAACCTAATATAAATATGAATTGCGATCAATTGTCACCCAACTTCGCAAGCCTTTAACACAATTATTAGTGCAAAATAAAGCAATAGTTTATTCCCAATATTTTATGATGATAAAAACTTTTAGAGGGAGAAAAAAAATTTCGTTTTTTTCGCCCCCCCCCCCCCCACAAACGTAAAAAGTTGCTCTTATATGATTGCTTTACATCAATCTCCCACTGGCTGTAAATTGCTTTGAAAATTTGAGAAGTTGCTGAGAAGTTCTAAAGAATTTGAGAGAACGTTGGCTCAGAGGCTAAAAGTGCTGACTATATCTTGGAAAGACTCGAAGAAAGTTGAAAAGCTGCAAGATTGTGCAAAATATATTAACTTTTATATCATTTATGAACTGCACTCGAATGAAGTTTGCGACAATTATGGTAAACGTTTGTCATTTTCTCATTTTCATGCAAAATTCTCACTGGACCGTTTTTGCGTCATTTTGAGTCATTTCTGTTTTTGCACCCCCCCCCCCCCTCCGACTCCCCCTTCCATTTTCCATTTGCAACGCCCACTTATACATGTTATAGCAACTGTTTGCATTTTATACACTTACATATACAATTATCCTCAAACGTCACTTCAATTTAATGTTGCAGCAAAATTTTGCAAATAGAACATTTAAAGTAATTCAACTTTGCGTATGATATAGGCAGACAAAGAATAATTATTACTAGTTTCGCTCTTATCGTTCATAAGATTGGCTTTATCGGAAAAACTGGAAACAAAATCCATCCAATCGTCTAACGATACCGATAATTTATTATGACTAAACTGAAGGATCTCTCAGGAGAAAAAAGTATATATGGGGGGTACAAATAGAACTGGTTTTATAGAACTGGGGGTTAAAAACAGAAAAGATCTGTTGCTAATATAAAAGCGATTGTTAGCGGTCGACTCTCAAAGACGATGTTGCTTAGTTGTGAAGATCGCTGACTGATTTTCTGGAGGTGGATAGTTCGAAGTCCTATGAGGTCCGTGGTTTTGCACCCATAAAAAATTTTAAATTTAATCCCGAAAATGAATTACTCCACCAGTCGTTTGAGTGCAATTCATCCGACGTTGGTTTATGTTTCATTAGTTTTTGTTCAGAGGGCCAGTATGACATGATCTACATCCGAAACCAGGTGTTGGGGTGTGTGATGTTGTGCTGCTTCGTTCAGCTCCTCGACTTCTTGACCTTCCATCACATGTTCGGACCCTGGGCAATCATCATCAGTGACCTTATGAAAGATCTCTTCAGATTCATGATTCTGATGGGTCTGTTCATACTTGGGTTCACACTTCAGGTGGGTGATCATTACACTTTAACGCCCCAACCCCCCCCCCCCCCCCCGTTGCCAATGGCGCTGTTCATAAGTTCACAAGTACTCAGCTACCAACAAGCTATATAACAATTAAGATATAACTGCAACATTCATCGTGTATTATAAAGGGTTCTGCGGGGGGGGGGGGGGGTGGGTGGGGGTGGGATTACAGTTGATTCCTTCTATGGTTTTCCGATTATTGACACTCTAGTATTTGCACTGTATTTCGGATTCATTTGATTTCTATTAAAAAATTAGAAAATTAGATCGAATAGCTTGCCTGTTTAAAGTGTTTTAAATTTCGTTGAGAACCCAAAATTGACTAACCAACTTTTAATTATTTGCACAACTCGTTGTACACAATGATCTCTACCTAAAAATTGCTGAAATTGAGCTTTTGGTATTAGAGTTCAAACGGTTTTTTTTCACAGGTTGCAACAATCAGACAGCCTGCGTACCCCGAAGAATTCTGCACTTCGATCGGACGGTACCCTCTTAAGAACCCAGCCAACGGCCAGAACAATACCTACATTACAGGGGGCAGAGTCGTCGTTGAAGACTTCACCAAAATGGCGTTCACACTATTCGGTCTGGTCGACTATGACGCATTCATTGACGAGAGTGTTAGTACAATTTTTTTTCGGTTGTCGAGTTGCAGATGCAGCAGATTCCGAATATTACCGCTCGTGGTCTTAAAAAAACCTTACTTGATAAATTTTTCAAATGATAAATCTCTTTCTTGTTTTTCAACCGAACAAAATAAAGTTTTCTTACATTTCAAACCGAAAATACTAAAGTTTGAAATGTAAGTTTTTTTGGTCGGCGCAGGTGGCGACGAAAGCTGTTCCAAAATAATTGCAACAGCATTTCATTTCAGTTCTCTCTAACCTGAAAAATATAATACAAAGACCGGTGCGTTTGAAGTTATTTTATTTCTAATAAGAAAACATAGAGAATGTTGTTTTAACAATGTATGATTTTAGACTAACCGAGAATTGAATTGATTTCAAGTTTTTATAATTTGTAAATTTTGTTACAAATATGTTGAATTTTTTTATAGATCGAATTTAATTTTTCATAATAATTTAATTCAATAAATAAACGAAGTTCATTTTGGGCAATCTGGGAAGCAGATATATTTGATCGCATTTGTCCGCTTGATTTGGTCAGTTGGCTGAGTTAATCATACTTCGTTCATACTTTTTTGTACCAAATCGATAATTATATTCGTTTTCGCACACTAAAACTTTAAGATAAATTTAAATTATCTTAATTAATTTACCTGAAAAAGCACCTTAACTTACCTGAAAATAACCTTAAAAGTTAACCTTAAAAGTTAACCTTAACTTCTACCTTAACGGCACCTTAACTTTTACCTTAATTGCTAGGGTAAAAATAAAAATTAAGGTAGAATTCAGTTGCAGACATCCTAATGAATCTAAACGTTTCCCATAAAAAAATAATTAGTCCCTCAATTTTACTGAAAGCGTAAATTTTTTTCCTCGATACGTTACAAAAAAGAAAGTTAAGGTTAATTTTTCACCTTAACTCTCAATAAGGTAAGGTTAAGGTAACGCTTACCTTAATATTAACTTAAAAAATTACCTTAACGCTGTTAAAAAATATAACCTTAACATTATTTCGTGTACATTGTCTGATCTATTTCTTTTCCTTTTAAGGTCTGTATCCCAATCTGGGCTGAAACCTGGTCATACTACGTCTTCGGTCTCTATAACGTCATAGCTTTGATTGTCCTGATCAATTTGTTGATTGCGATGATGAGCGACACTTACCAGAGAATTGAGCAGCAGTCGGACATTGAATGGAAGTTTGGACGAGCTCTTTTGATCAGAACTATGAGTGTCAAAACTCCGGCTGCACCTCCTGTTAACTTGATTGTGGCTGCTGTCTTCTTTTGCTACGGTCTCTACAAATACAAAGGTACAGTGTAACATTTTTGTCGCAAAACAATCAAATCTCGAAGTTCTGGATGATTTTTGTTTATATAAACTTCTATGATGTTTGTTTATATCAAATTTTTTGTTTGTGTATACTACACGTGTGTTGTTTTTATGAGTAAGTAATTTGCTAGGCGATATTTTGTTTCTTGAAAAATAATTATTTTGTGGGCTTCAATTAAACTTCTCTCACGGAGCTTAATGTGGTTCCTCCAATATTAATTTATTGACTCTAATTGATGTTCTTCTAAGACAAAAAAATACAGAGTCTTCATTTATGTGAGAAAGGATTAATGATTTGAACTGCGTCGCTTGTGTCTTGTTTTTCGTGTTTGAGAATTTGAAAACGCCTCTACGTATAAATTTTTTATCAACAAATCAAGATAGCTGAGGCAGCCAGTGTTATTTATCAGTACAAAAAAATATCAGTTCTAACAAAGAGAAGTATCGCTGTAAAACAAATATTTTTAATTACCTGACCAATGTCTGAGAAGTCAAATTTCGTCATAAGAATGCGTTTGTCACTATTGTCCACGAAGTAACTTGACCCATTTACGCATTTTTGATCATGTATTTAGCCTAAAGGTATTTTGTTCAAATCTTTTTTGTAATTATTTGCGGCTCAATTCAACGACTTAACTGTATTGTAGAAAATGATATAAGCAATTGCAAAACTGCTGATTATCTCATCTTAGACAAAGTTTATTTGCAATAGTATTTGTTCTGCGGTCTTTTTACGACATGAAGAGGTTTTGTTATTCTACAGGTTTCTGTAGCTGAACCAAGTTTGTTTATTATTTGAACTTCGACATCTGTCT
>NC_134482.1:40798767-40857661 GCF_964194025.1 Convolutriloba macropyga | reverse complement strand
CTCTACTTTTTTGAAATTTTTAAGGCATTTAAAAAATTTGATATGAATAGAAACCCTAAACCACTGGATACGGTCATCTATGGCGCATTATTAAATTTTGTAATATTATATCTTATACACCGGATAAAATGCGGTGAAAAATAACTTCAGGCGAGTTGATCATTTTATTTCAATTAATTTTATTAGGGCAGAGTTGATTACTTGGCAGGTGCAACTTAGGAATACGGGCCGTCCAAAACTTGATACGCCCTGTATAGTGCAGTATAGTTTTCGCAGGTACCTTATAAGTCTTAGTAGGTTTTCAAAGTTGGTAGCCTGGATAAATACCCAAAAAGTACCATGCAAAGTCTTAATATGGTCCTACTGTAAGCCAGCTGCGACTTTGCATCGAATATATATATATATATATATATATATATACAAATAAATAAATAGATATATGACGATACTAGTTATACCATAAATGTTATAACATGAGCCGTGACCATAACTCTAATTGAATTTATTCAGTTCGGGTACTTTTTTTGAATATGTATATTAAAAAGCTCAGAAATTTTAATAGACAATATCCTTTAATGATTTTGTTATAAAATTTCAACAACTTTTATCACAAACGAGTGTTAATTTGGTTGTTTGTTCTTAATTAATTTTTCATCAAATTTTTCCCGTTTTAGGAAAATTCTGCTCAGTGCGAGAACTGATGCGAGATGACGAAGTGATAGGAGGAGATGGATCTGACGAACTGGGTCTGGGTGGACCAGGTGGAGGCGGAGGAGGTGGAATGCACGCAGAGACAGTGACCAATGTGACGGAACAGGAGGTCTTGTCTAGTACTTCATCCGCCACGAAGCAAAGTGGAACTGTATCCGTCAAAAGTCAGTTCCATGTATAAAATCTATTTAAGGATCTTTTCAACAATTGACCCCCCCCCTTTGGTACCTAGTAGAGAATCGCCCCCTCCCTTTTGTGCTATGCTCTACCACAATATTACTTGGCCTACTTAGTTTAGATAGTCGAATATCAGTTTAGACGCAATTGCGAACCGCTGTTCACGGCCATGCCTCTCATCCAGTCGGAATTTTTTTTGCTTTGTATTCTAATTCGGCTAATTAACATTACATGGCGTATTTTACTGTATTCAGTTTAAATTTCGTCTCTGATTGGTTAATAAATCGCTCGTTTAAATTTTATTTAAGAATAGCCCCCTTTTTGAGGGGGCAATTGTTGAAAAGATCCATTCTTTTATTATTATTTAAAAAATTGTCGGCAGCAGCTCCTGAAAACTATCCCAGCATCAAATTGACAACAGCGTGAAAAATGATCTGGTTAATCTGAAGCTGCAAAATTTTTTAAAAATCTGGAAAAAGTCGAAGCGTCAAAGGGCATGATTCCCAGGTTGAGATGCCAAACAGACGTGACCTTTGGTCATCAAGAGCTAATAGGGGGCAATTTTGTGTCCCGTTTTCAAAGCAAGGGAGAACAAATCGAGCACAAAAAGTGTGCAACATTATTAAATAAACAGCTTTTATAAGATTTCATGCATTTTGCGGACAGCAGCGGCACTATTTAGCGTCTTTGTTTTTTGCGTTAAGAAGCCCTGCGCCACAAAAATGAAAATGTTTGTCCACCCTTCAAATAACATCATTGTATTACGCGTGTAAGAGTGCTTGCTCGGGCAGAAAGGTAAGAAAATCTAATTGGCGAATAATTAAATAAAAATTACTAGGATTATTAATAAGAGATTTTAAAGACAAATTTCTGCGGATCACTTACTCATTTATAAACTCTTGGAAAAATGGTATATAGAAGTCATTTGGTTGAAAACCTTGACAAATAATGAATTCAAAATATACCAATATCGAAATCAAGATACATTTATTAACCGCGGACTACAGTGACGAAATTTTATCACTCTTTCTCGGGCAATATCAAAATTTCCAACCACAGAAGTTCTGAAAGATGTTTCCAGTTTTGAAGCACTCGATTAACCCGCTCTGAATACTTCCGGATTTCATGTTTCCGGCCATAGCGTCGGGAAAACATTAGCAAGTGGGAATGCATAAAACCGCCAAAACAATGGTTTAGTAGCTAATGAACTTGCCCAAAAATTAGAGGTCATTTCTTAATGAGTGAGAAATTCAAAAATAAATTCAGAAGTAAATTAAACCTTTAAACAGCAACAACCGGACAGCTAGCCAAAACTTTTCAGTTTTCGGAAACGAGCAGAAAACCAGTGTTAAAATTCATTAAATATGGAGAAATTGGGAATATGAGAGCTCTTCAGCTGTCGAATCACTAAGCCAGTCGACAGAAACATTGATTTTGGGCAAAAAGATTTTGACCCCCATTTTTTGAATTTGGCTATGTGTTACCCTCAGTGGAACTGCCGTTCTACTACAGAGTTCGTTTTAATGTGATCGCAAGGCTAACAAAAGTCACCACGTACGGTATTTGCCATGTTCAAATTTAATTACTAAAAAACGTTAGGCTATCGCTACAAAAACGTACGATCAATTGAAACTGCATGTTTTCATCAAAACTTTAAGACGGTTATTTTGCTAGATCTTGCAGGATTCATGAAAGATAGACGTCTTGAACTTGCATCTTGAAAGATAAACGTTATTTGCAAGAGTCTTGCAAGATCTTGCAAGATAAACATTATTTGCACGAAGCTTACAAGATAGCTTACAATCATTTTGAACATCTGATTTACTTGAAGCGCAGTTTTTGCATGACAGATTTCATCAGTTTTACGAGAAGTATGAGACAAATTTGGATCAAGATTATAGCACACGGCAGCGCACCATTAAATTGAAAAGTTTGTTTTTTTTTAAAAAAAATTTTTTTTGGAGGAATTTTTAATTAAATCACTTAGTTTTTTAAGGGAACGTAATAAATCAAATCATTTAAATATCACATTCATATAACCAAATGTTTCTAATCTCCGGGCATCGGGAAAATATCTAAATGCTCAATAATTGAGAAAGTTTGAAAAAAAATTGTTTTGTTTACAGTCAAGTGGCTGTTATGATGGGTGAATGGCAACAACCAATCCAATTTTCAGAAAACAGTAATTCCGAAAATATTTCAAATTTTTTGAAAATCCGAATTTTGAAGATATCTGATCTTACCGCAAATAATGATGATAGCAGGGTTTCTTAGAAGATCCCAACATTCTGAATCCCACCAAAAAATTGAGTAACATCAAAATGACTGTACAGAATCTTGTTTGTTGAACCGGTGTTGCTGGGCCTCAAGAACAAACTCCGTTTTTTACCAATATTTACAAAAAAGACCAATATTTACGAAAAAAGTAATTTTTCACTCTTTTACTTGTTAACAAGAGCATTAAGCACAACAGTTTGTTCAGCAAAATTATTTTAATATACATTCATCAGATATAATTGAAATGCCAAATTTTCTCTCTAGCGGTGATATAAATACGCGGTAATCAAGAATTAGTGTTTTTAGTTGCTAATCAAAAATCCGACAGACTTTTATTGAAGTAACTGTCGACATATTTTTATTTAAGCCTAATTAACATGTTAACATGTAATATTGAAATCAATAACAAGTGCAAGTATATGTATTCTTGTTCAATAAAAAGGTTTTGCATATGTATTGTTTTGGGAAAATGGGCCTAAAAGTTGTTTTTTAGCCAGTATTATTATTTTGACGAAATGAATTTTTTCAATTGAGATTTTTCCTCCAAAGACTGATTTAGATATGTAGTTTCTACGAATTGTATTGACTGATTTTATTCTTGCCAATTGTTCCCCGTTGACAATCAAAATGGATTTTTACAGTTTTTTCTATTTTTATTTGATTTTTTCAATTTGCAGCACCCGTCACGCGATGGCAACCAGAAGGAATCACAGGAACGGCAGGGGTCCTGATGGGTCCTGATATAATAATTTTGAATGTTTTTCTCCGAATTTTTTTCCCATGAAACGACCATTTTGACTTGTTCTAAGACATTGTCTTTTTGATAGTATGTGCAACCTAAATTGACGGGTCTTTTTTAATGCAGCTGGGAGCACCCGTCACACGATGGGAACGAAAAGGAAGTCGAGGAACGGAGGGGGTCACGGAGGGAAGTATTCCGTCGGACAAGAGAGTGTGTCTCTGAGAGTGGAAAATGTCGTGGACTGGGATGTGGTGATGAACATGTACAAAGACATGCAGCACATGGATGACGATGCCCTGGAGGACAGCAGACACCAAAGTGATCATAAGGTAAAAAACATCGAACTAATTTGTAAACAAACAAGTTATTGACATAAATTTATTGACATAAATTATTTATCCGTGCTAGAAAGAGGGAATATACTGATCCAACATGCACATGTTATATAATTTGAAAATATTCCAAATCAACTATTTTCAATTGATTTTTGTATGATTTATATAAGATGAAATTATTCACGTTTATGAATGTTTTTGGATGATGTGGTATAAGGCTAAAACTCAATTAGACGAACACATTGTTTTTATTTTTACCCGTACCTAACTCAAAAGCAAATTCAGTACTGAATCAGAGTAAAAATCAGAAATTATCAGTACTGATTCAGACTCTGATTCAGGTCACATTTCGCTCTGAATTCCTCTGATTCAGAGTCTGATACAGACTCTGATTCAGACTCTGATTTTTGTCTGAATCAGACTCTGATTCAGACTCTGATTCAGACTCTGATTTTTCTCTGATTCAGACTCTGATTCAGACTCTGATTTTTCTCTGATTCAGACTCTTATTCAGACTCTGATCTTCTCTGAATTCGGGAAAAATCATAACTATGTTCATGAGCCAAGCCAGGTTTTACCATTGCTTTCGCTCTCAGGTCCTTAAAATATACAAATTCATACAATACCTGTAGAAATTGAAGAAAGTTATAAAATAGGTTGTCGGAAATCTCCTCAAGTCAAGTTAAAGACTGACTTTTTGAGATTTTCCAGTATGTTATGTGTGGTTTAAACCCTCGTCCTTTTTCATTCCGGGCTGTGGACCGGCAGTGGCGGAGTTACTGAAATAAACTCTAGGAAAACTGGTATAGCATGGTAAAAAAAAACCAAGCTTGAACAATTTTCCAAAACAAAATAAACAAAATAATGACAACTTTTTTTTCAAATAAACGTATTCTGTCCATTTCTTTTGCAGATTCACAGTTCACCTAGCCCATACAACTGGTTCTGAATCAAAAATACCGGAAAACGCTAAATTTGACAGTACCAATAAAACATTTTAAAACTGATTATAATTATAGACAAAATTGCAACTTCTTTAAATAATGACAACTTTTTTTTCAAATAAACGTATTCTGGCCATTTATTTTACAGATTCACAGTTCACATAGACCATTCAGCTGCTTCTATACCAAAAATCCCGAAAAATTGCTTTATTTCACAATACCAACAAGACCTAATTTTAAATCTGAATATAGAGAAAATTGTAACTTTTTATATAATGTTAACTTTTTCAAATAAACACATTCTGACCAAATCTTCTGCAGATTCAAAGTTCAAAATGCCCATAAAACTGGTTCTAGGCCAAAAATACCGGAAAAATAGCACTGTATCACAATACCAATAAAACCTATTTTAAAACTGATTATAATTATAGAGAAAACTGCAACTCTTTAAATAATGACAACCTTTTTTTCAAATAAGCACATTCTGACCAAATCTTTTGCAGATTCACAGTTCACATAGCCCATTCAACTGGTTCTAAACCAAAAATGCCGGAAAAAAGCATTATTTCACAATACCAATAAAACCTATTTAAAACTGATTATAGAGAAAATTGCAACTTTTTTAAATAATGACAACTTTCTTTTTCAAATAAAGGCATTCTGGCCATTTCTTTTGCAGATTCACAGTTCACGTAGTCCATTTAATTGATTCTATACCAAAAATCCCGGAAAAGTTGCATTATTTCACAATACCAATAAAACCTATTTTATAACTGATTATAAAGAAAATTGCAACTTCTTTAAATAATGACAACTTTTTTCAAATAAACGTATTCTGTCCATTTCTTTTGCAGATTCACAGTTCACCTAGCCCATACAACTGGTTCTGAATCAAAAATACCGGAAAATAGCTCTAAATCACAATACCAATAGAACCTATTTTAAAACTGATTACAGAGAAAATTGCAACTTCTTTAAATAATGATAACTTTATTTCAAATAAACGTATTCTGTCCATTTCTTTTGCAGATTCACAGTTCACATAGCCCATACAACTGGTTCTAAATCAAAAATATCGGAAAATAGCACTAAATCACAATACCAATGAAACCTATTTTAAAACTGATTATAGAGAAAATTGCAACTTCTTTAAATAATGACAACTTTTTTTCAAATAAACGTATTCTGTCCATTTCTTTTGCAGATTCACAATTCACATAGCCCATTCAACTGGTTCTAAACCAAAAATGCCGGAAAAAAGCATTATTTCACAATACCAATAAAACCTATTTAAAACTGATTATAGAGAAAATTGCAACTTCTTTAAATAATGACAACTTTTTTTTCAAATAAAGGCATTCTGGCCATTTCTTTTGCAGATTCACAGTTCACGTAGTCCATTTAATTGATTCTATACCAAAAATCCCGGAAAAGTTGCATTATTTCACAATACCAATAAAACCTATTTTATAACTGATTATAAAGAAAATTGCAACTTCTTTAAATAATGACAACTTTTTTTCAAATAAACGTATTCTGTCCATTTCTTTTGCAGATTCAAAGTTCACATAGCCCATTCAACTGGTTCTAAACCAAAAGTGCCAGAAAAATGCAATATTTGACAATACCAATAAAACCTATTTTAAAACTGATTATAGAGAAAATTGCAACTTCTTTAAATAATGACAACTTTTTTTTCAAATAAACGTATTCTGGCTATTTATTTTACAGATTCACAGTTCAAATAGCCCATACAACTAGTTCTAAACCAAAAATGCCGGAAAACGCTAAATTTCACAGTACCAATGAAACATTTTAAAACTGATTATAATTATAGAGAAAATTGCAACTTCTTTAAATAATGACAACTTTTTTTCAAATAAACGTATTCTGTCCATTTCTTTTGCAGATTCACAATTCACATTGCCCATTCAACTGTTTCTAAACCAAAAATGCCGGAAAAAAGCATTATTTCACAATACCAATAAAACCCATTTTATTACTGATTATAGAGAAAATTGCAACTTCTCTAAATAATGACGACTTTTTTTTCAAATAAACGTATTCTGGCCATTTATTTTACAGATTCACAGTTCACATAGCCCATACAACTAGTTCTAGGCTAAAAATGCCGAAAACGCTAAATTTCACAGTACCAATAAAACATTTTAAAACTGATTATAATTATAGACAAAATTGCAACTTCTTTAAATAATGACAACTTTTTTTTTCAAATAAACGTATTCTGGCCATTTATTTTACAGATTCACAGTTCACATAGCCCATACAACTAGTTCTAGGCTAAAAATGCCGAAAACGCTAAATTTCACAGTACCAATAAAACATTTTAAAACTGATTATAATTATAGACAAAATTGCAACTTCTTTAAATAATGACAACTTTTTTTTCAAATAAACGTATTCTGGCCATTTATTTTACAGATTCACAGTTCACATAGACCATTCAGCTGCTTCTATACCAAAAATCCCGAAAAATTGCTTTATTTCACAATACCAACAAGACCTAATTTTAAATCTGAATATAGAGAAAATTGTAACTTTTTATATAATGTTAACTTTTTCAAATAAACACATTCTGACCAAATCTTCTGCAGACTGCAGATTCACAGTTCAAAATGCCCATAAAACTGGTTCTAGGCCAAAAATACCGGAAAAATAGCACTGTATCACAATACCAATAAAACCTATTTTAAAACTGATTATAATTATAGAGAAAACTGCAACTCTTTAAATAATGACAACCTTTTTTTCAAATAAGCACCTTCTGACCAAATCTTTTGCAGATTCACAGTTCACATAGCCCATAAAACTAGTTCTAAACCAAAAATGCCGGAAAACGCTAAATTTGACAGTACCAATAAAACATTTTAAAACTGATTATAATTATAGAGAAAATTGCAACATCTCTAAATAATGACAACTTTTTTTTCAAATAAACGTATTCTGGCCATTTATTTTACAGATTCACAGTTCACATAGCCCATACAACTAGTTCTAAACCAAAAATGCCGGAAAACGCTAAATTTCACAGTACCAATAAAACATTTTAAAACTGATTATAATTATAGAGAAAATTGCAACATCTCTAAATAATGACAACTTTTTTTTCAAATAAACGTATTCTGGCCATTTATTTTACAGATTCACAGTTCACATAGCCCATACAACTAGTTCTAAACCAAAAATGCCGGAAAACGCTAAATTTCACAGTACCAATAAAACATTTTAAAACTGATTATAATTATAGAGAAAATTGCAACATCTCTAAATAATGACAACTTTTTTTTCAAATAAACGTATTCTGTCCATTTATTTTACAGATTCACAGTTCACATAGCCCATACAAATAGTTCTAAACCAAAAAAGCCAGAAAACGCTAAATTTCACAGTTCCAATAAAACATTTTAAAACTGATTATAATTATAGAGAAAATTGCAACATCTCTAAATAATGACAACTCTTTTTTCAAGTAAACGTATTCTGGCCATTTATTTTACAGAGTCACAGTTCACATAGCGCATACAACTAGTTCTAAACAAAAAATGCCGGAAAACGCTAAATTTCACAGTACCAAAAAAAAACATTTTAAAACTGATTATAATTATAGAGAAAATTGCAACTTCTTTAAATAATGACAACTTTTTTTTCAAATAAACGTATTCTGGCCATTTCTTTTACAGATTCACAGTTCACATAGACCATTCAACTGGTTCTAAACCAAAAACACCGGAAAAAAGCACTAAATCCCAATACCAATAAAACCTATTTTAAAACTGATTATAAGTATAGAGAAAATTGCAACTCTTTAAATAATGACAACTTTTTTTCAAATAGGCACATTCTGACCAAATCTTTTGCAGATTCACAGTTCAAATTGCCCATAAAACTGGTTCTAGGTCAAAAATACCGGAAAAATAGCACTATATCACATTACCAATAAAACCTATTTTAAAACTGATTATAATTATAGAGAAAATTGCAACTCTTCAAATAATGACAACTTTTTTTCAAATAAGCACATTCTGACCAAATTTTTTGCAGATTCACAGTTTACATAGCCCATACAACTGGTTCTAAACCAAAAATGCCGGAAAACGCTAAATTTCACAGTACCAATAAAACATTTTAAAACTGATTATAATTATAGAGAATATTGCAACTTCTTTAAATAATGACAACTTTTTTTTCAAATAAACGTATTCTGTCCATTTGTTTTGCAGATTCACAATTCACATAGCCCATTCAACTGGTTCTAAACCAAAAATGCCGGAAAAAAGCATTATTTCACAATACCAATAAAACCTATTTAAAACTGATTATAGAGAAAATTGCAACTTTTTTAAATAATGACAACTTTCTTTTTCAAATAAAGGCATTCTGGCCATTTCTTTTGCAGATTCACAGTTCACGTAGTCCATTTAATTGATTCTATACCAAAAATCCCGGAAAAGTTGCATTATTTCACAATACCAATAAAACCTATTTTATAACTGATTATAAAGAAAATTGCAACTTCTTTAAATAATGACAACTTTTTTCAAATAAACGTATTCTGTCCATTTCTTTTGCAGATTCACAGTTCACCTAGCCCATACAACTGGTTCTGAATCAAAAATACCGGAAAATAGCACTAAATCACAATACCAATAGAACCTATTTTAAAACTGATTACAGAGAAAATTGCAACTTCTTTAAATAATGATAACTTTATTTCAAATAAACGTATTCTGTCCATTTCTTTTGCAGATTCACAGTTCACATAGCCCATACAACTGGTTCTAAATCAAAAATATCGGAAAATAGCACTAAATCACAATACCAATGAAACCTATTTTAAAACTGATTATAGAGAAAATTGCAACTTCTTTAAATAATGACAACTTTTTTTCAAATAAACGTATTCTGTCCATTTCTTTTGCAGATTCACAATTCACGTAGCCCATTCAACTGGTTCTAAACCAAAAATGCCGGAAAAAAGCATTATTTCACAATACCAATAAAACCTATTTAAAACTGATTATAGAGAAAATTGCAACTTCTTTAAATAATGACAACTTTTTTTTCAAATAAAGGCATTCTGGCCATTTCTTTTGCAGATTCACAGTTCACGTAGTCCATTTAATTGATTCTATACCAAAAATCCCGGAAAAGTTGCATTATTTCACAATACCAATAAAACCTATTTTATAACTGATTATAAAGAAAATTGCAACTTCTTTAAATAATGACAACTTTTTTTCAAATAAACGTATTCTGTCCATTTCTTTTGCAGATTCAAAGTTCACATAGCCCATTCAACTGGTTCTAAACCAAAAATGCCGGAAAAAAGCATTATTTCACAATACCAATAAAACCTATTTAAAACTGATTATAGAGAAAATTGCAACTTCTTTAAATAATGACAACTTTTTTTTCAAATAAAGGCATTCTGGCCATTTCTTTTGCAGATTCACAGTTCACGTAGTCCATTTAATTGATTCTATACCAAAAATCCCGGAAAAGTTGCATTATTTCACAATACCAATAAAACCTATTTTATAACTGATTATAAAGAAAATTGCAACTTCTTTAAATAATGACAACTTTTTTTCAAATAAACGTATTCTGTCCATTTCTTTTGCAGATTCAAAGTTCACATAGCCCATTCAACTGGTTCTAAACCAAAAGTGCCAGAAAAATGCAATATTTGACAATACCAATAAAACCTATTTTAAAACTGATTATAGAGAAAATTGCAACTTCTTTAAAAAATGACAACTTTTTTTTCAAATAAACGTATTCTGGCTATTTATTTTACAGATTCACAGTTCAAATAGCCCACACAACTAGTTCTAAACCAAAAATGCCGGAAAACGCTAAATTTCACAGTACCAATGAAACATTTTAAAACTGATTATAATTATAGAGAAAATTGCAACTTCTTTAAATAATGACAACTTTTTTTCAAATAAACGTATTCTGTCCATTTCTTTTGCAGATTCACAATTCACATTGCCCATTCAACTGGTTCTAAACCAAAAATGCCGGAAAAAAGCATTATTTCACAATACCAATAAAACCCATTTTAAAACTGATTATAGAGAAAATTGCAACTTCTCTAAATAATGACAACTTTTTTTTCAAATAAACGTATTCTGGCCATTTATTTTACAGATTCACAGTTCACATAGCCCATACAACTAGTTCTAGGCTAAAAATGCCGAAAACGCTAAATTTCACAGTACCAATAAAACATTTTAAAACTGATTATAATTATAGAGAAAATTGCAACTTCTTTAAATAATGACAACTTTTTTTTCAAATAAACGTATTCTGGCCATTTATTTTACAGATTCACAGTTCACATAGACCATTCAGCTGCTTCTACACCAAAAATCCCGAAAAATTGCTTTATTTCACAATACCAACAAGACCTAATTTTAAATCTGAATATAGAGAAAATTGTAACTTTTTATATAATGTTAACTTTTTCAAATAAACACATTCTGACCAAATCTTCTGCAGGTTCACAGTTCAAAATGCCCATAAAACTGGTTCTAGGCCAAAAATACCGGAAAAATAGCACTGTATCACAATACCAATAAAACCTATTTTAAAACTGATTATAATTATAGAGAAAACTGCAACTCTTTAAATAATGACAACCTTTTTTTCAAATCAGCACATTCTGACCAAATCTTTTGCAGATTCACAGTTCACATAGCCCATAAAACTAGTTCTAAACCAAAAATGCCGGAAAACGCTAAATTTCACAGTACCAATAAAACATTTTAAAACTGATTATAATTATAGAGAAAATTGCAACATCTCTAAATAATGACAACTTTTTTTTTCAAATAAACGTATTCTGGCCATTTATTTTACAGATTCACAGTTCACATAGCCCACACAACTAGTTCTAAACCAAAAATGCCGGAAAACGCTAAATTTCACAGTACCAATGAAACATTTTAAAACTGATTATAATTATAGAGAAAATTGCAACTTCTTTAAATAATGACAACTTTTTTTCAAATAAACGTATTCTGTCCATTTCTTTTGCAGATTCACAATTCACATTGCCCATTCAACTGGTTCTAAACCAAAAATGCCGGAAAAAAGCATTATTTCACAGTACCAATAAAACCCATTTTAAAACTGATTATAGAGAAAATTGCAACTTCTCTAAATAATGACAACTTTTTTTTCAAATAAACGTATTCTGGCCATTTATTTTACAGATTCACAGTTCACATAGCCCATACAACTAGTTCTAGGCTAAAAATGCCGAAAACGCTAAATTTCACAGTACCAATAAAACATTTTAAAACTGATTATAATTATAGAGAAAATTGCAACTTCTTTAAATAATGACAACTTTTTTTTCAAATAAACGTATTCTGGCCATTTATTTTACAGATTCACAGTTCACATAGACCATTCAGCTGCTTCTATACCAAAAATCCCGAAAAATTGCTTTATTTCACAATACCAACAAGACCTAATTTTAAATCTGAATATAGAGAAAATTGTAACTTTTTATATAATGTTAACTTTTTCAAATAAACACATTCTGACCAAATCTTCTGCAGGTTCACAGTTCAAAATGCCCATAAAACTGGTTCTAGGCCAAAAATACCGGAAAAATAGCACTGTATCACAATACCAATAAAACCTATTTTAAAACTGATTATAATTATAGAGAAAACTGCAACTCTTTAAATAATGACAACCTTTTTTTCAAATCAGCACATTCTGACCAAATCTTTTGCAGATTCACAGTTCACATAGCGCATAAAACTAGTTCTAAACCAAAAATGCCGGAAAACGCTAAATTTCACAGTACCAATAAAACATTTTAAAACTGATTATAATTATAGAGAAAATTGCAACATCTCTAAATAATGACAACTTTTTTTTTCAAATAAACGTATTCTGGCCATTTATTTTACAGATTCACAGTTCACATAGCCCATACAACTAGTTCTAAACCAAAATTGCCGGAAAACGCTAAATTTCACTGTACCAATAAAACATTTTAAAACTGATTATAATTATAGAGAAAATTGCAACATCTCTAAATAATGACAACTTTTTTTTCAAATAAACGTATTCTGGCCATTTATTTTACCGATTCACAGTTCACATAGCCCATACAACTAGTTCTAAACCAAAAATGCCGGAAAACGCTAAATTTCACAGTACCAATAAAACATTTTAAAACTGATTATAATTATAGAGAAAATTGCAACATCTCTAAATAATGACAACTTTTTTTTCAAATAAACGTATTCTGTCCATTTATTTTACAGATTCACAGTTCACATAGCCCATACAACTAGTTTTAAAACAAAAATGCCGGAAAACGCTAAATTTCACAGTACCAATAAAACATTTTAAAACTGATTATAATTATAGAGAAAATTGCAACATCTCTAAATAATGACAACTCTTTTTTCAAGTAAACGTATTCTGGCCATTTATTTTACAGAGTCACAGTTCACATAGCGCATACAACTAGTTCTAAACAAAAAATGCCGGAAAACGCTAAATTTCACAGTACCAAAAAAAAACATTTTAAAACTGATTATAATTATAGAGAAAATTGCAACTTCTTTAAATAATGACAACTTTTTTTTCAAATAAACGTATTCTGGCCATTTCTTTTACAGATTCACAGTTCACATAGACCATTCAGGTGCTTATATACCAAAAATCCCGAAAAATTGCATTATTTCGCAATACCAACAAGACCTAATTTTAAATCTGAATATAGAGAAAACTGCGACTTCTTTATATAATGTTAACTTTTTTTCAAATAAACACATTCTGACCAAATCTTCTGCAGATTCACAGTTCAAATTGCCCATAAAACTGGTTCTAGGTCAAAAATACCGGAAAAATAGCACTATATCACATTACCAATAAAACCTATTTTAAAACTGATTATAATTATAGAGAAAATTGCAACTCTTTAAATAATGACAACTTTTTTTCAAATAAGCACATTCTGACCAAATTTTTTGCAGATTCACAGTTTACATAGCCCATACAACTGGTTCTAAACCAAAAATGCCGGAAAACGCTAAATTTCACAGTACCAATAAAACATTTTAAAACTGATTATAATTATAGAGAATATTGCAACTTCTTTAAATAATGACAACTTTTTTTTCAAATAAACGTATTCTGTCCATTTCTTTTGCAGATTCACAGTTCACATAGCCCATTCAACTGGTTCTAAACCAAAAACACCGGAAAAAAGCACTAAATCACAATACCAATAAAACCTATTTTAAAACTGATTATAAGTATAGAGAAAATTGCAACTCTTTAAATAATGACAACTTTTTTTCAAATAGGCACATTCTGACCAAATCTTTTGCAGATTCACAGTCCACATAGCCCATACAACTGGTTCTAAATCAAAAATACCGAAAAATAGCACTATATCACAATATCAATAAAACCTATTTTAAAACTGATTATAATTATAGAGAAAATTGCAACTTCTTTAAAAAATGACAACTTTTTTTCAAATAGGCACATTCTGACCAAATCTTTTGCGGACTCACAGTTCACATAGCCCATACAACTGGTTCTAAATCAAAAATACCGGAAAATAGCACTATATCACAATACCAATAAAACCTATTTTAAAACTGAATATAGAGAAAATTGCAACTTCTTTGTATAATGTTAACTTTTTTTCAAATAAATACATTCTGACCAAATCTTTTGCAGATTCACAGTTCACATAACCCATACAACTAGTTCTAAACCAAAAATACCGGAAAAAGGCAATATTTCACAATACCAATAAAACCTGTTTTAAAAATGATTATAGAGAAAATTTCAACTTCTCTAAATAATGACAACTTTTTTTCAAATAAACGCATTTTGACTATTTCTTTGGCAGATTCACAGTTCACATAGTCCATTCATTTGCTTCTATACCAAAAATACAGGAAAATAGCAATATTTCACAATACTAACAAAACCTATTTTAAAACAGATTATAGAGAAAATTGCAACTTCTTTAAATAATGACAACTTTTTTTTCAAATAAACGTATTCTAGTCGTTTCTTTTATAGTTTCACAATTCACAAAGACCATAAAACTAGTTCTAAATCAAAAATACAGGAAAATAGCAATATTTCACAATACCAATAAACCTACTGTAAAGTGACTAAAGAGAAAATTGCAACTTCCTTACATAATTACAACTTCTTTCAAATAAACGCACACTGACCAAATCTTTTACTGATTCACAGTCCTCATGGCCCATGCAGTTGCTACTACACCAAAAATCCCAGAAAAAAGAAAAGCAATATTTCACAATACTAATAAACCCTTTTTTAAAACTGATTATAGAGAAAATTGCAATTTCTTTAAATAATGACAAGTTTTTTTCAAATAAACGCATTCTGACCAAATCTTTTGCAGGTTCACAGTTCACCTCGCTCATATAACTTGTTCTAAATCAAAAATACCGGAAAAAAGCACTATATCACAATACCAATAAAACCTATTTTAAAACTGATTATAATTATAGAGAAAATTGCAACTCTTTAAATAATGACAACTTTTTTTAAAATAAGCTTATTCTGACCATATCTTTTGCAGATTCACAGTCCTCATAAACCATTAGGTTGATTCTATACCAAAAAACCGGAAAATAGCAATTTTTCACAATACTAATAAAACCTTTTTTAAAACTGAATATAGAGAAAATTGCAACTTCTTTATATAATGTTAACTTTTTTTTCAAATAAACACATTCTGACCAAAGCTTTTTCAGATTCAAAGTTCACCTAGCCCATGCAACTGGTTCTAAATCAAAAATACCGGAAAATAGCACTATATCACAATACCAAAAAAACCTATTTTAAAACTGATTATAGGGAAAATTGCAACTTCTTTAAATAATGACAACTTTTTTTCAAATAAACATATTCTGTCGATTTCTTTTGCAGATTCGCAGTTCACATAACCTATACAACTAGTTCTAAACCAAAAATGACGGAAAAAGCTAAATTTCACAGTACCAATAAAACCTATTTTAAAACTGATTATAAGTATAGAGAAAATTGCAACTCTTTAAACAATGACAACTTTTTTTCAAATAGGCACATTCTGACCAAATCTTTTGCAGATTCACAGTCCACATAACCCATACAACTGGTTCTAAATCAAAAATACCGGAAAATAGCACTATATCACAATACCAATAAAACCTATTTTAAAACTGATTATAATTATAGAGAAAATTGCAACTTCTTTAAATAATGACAACTTTTTTCAAATAAACGTATTCTGGCCATTTCTTTTACAGATTCACAGTTTACATAGACAATTCAGTTGCTTCTATTCCAAAAATCCCGAAAAATTGCATTATTTCACAATACCAATAAAACCTATTTTAAAACTGATTATAGAGAAAATTGCAACTTCTTTAAACAATGACAACTTTTTTTTCAAATAAACGCATTCTGGCCATTTCTTTTTCAGATTCACAGTTCACATAGTCAATTTAGTTGATTCCATACCAAAAATCCCGGAAAATTAAATTATTTCACAATACCATTAAAACCTATTTTAAAAGTGGTAATAGAGAAAAATGTAACTTCTTTAAATAATGACAAGTTTTTTTCAAATAAACGCATTCTGACCAAATCTTTTGCAGGTTCACAGTTCACCTCGCTCATATAACTTGTTCTAAATCAAAAATACCGGAAAAAAGCACTATATCACAATACCAATAAAACCTATTTTAAAACTGATTATAATTATAGAGAAAATTGCAACTCTTTAAATAATGACAACTTTTTTTAAAATAAGCTTATTCTGACCATATCTTTTGCAGATTCACAGTCCTCAAACTCCATTCAGTTTCTTCTATACCAAAAATCTCGGAAAAAGGCAATATTTCACAGAACCGACAAAACCTATTTTAAAACTGATTATAGAGAAAATTATAACTTGTTTACATAATGACAACTTTTTTCAAATGAGCACATTTTGACCAAATCTTTTGCAGATTCACAGTCCTCATAAACCATTATGGTTATTATGGTTATTATGGTTATTAAACCATTAGGTTGATTCTATACCAAAAAACCGGAAAATAGCAATTTTTCACAATACTAATAAAACCTTTTTTAAAACTGAATATAGAGAAAATTGCAACTTCTTTATATAAAGTTAACTTTTTTTTCAAATAAACACATTCTGACCAAATCTTTTTCAGATTCAAAGTTCACCTATCCCATGCAACTGAATCTAAATCAAAAATACCGGAAAATAGCACTATATCACAATACCAAAAAAACCTATTTTAAAACTGATTATAGAGAAAATTGCAACTTCTTTAAATAATGACAACTTTTTTTCAAATAAACATATTCTGTCGATTTCTTTTGCAGATTCGCAGTTCACATAACCTATACAACTAGTTCTAAACCAAAAATGATGGAAAAAGCTAAATTTCACAGTACCAATAAAACCTATTTTAAAACTGATTATAAGTATAGAGAAAATTGCAACTCTTTAAATAATGACAACTTTTTTTCAAATAGGCACATTCTGACCAAATCTTTTGCAGATTCACAGTCCACATAACCCATACAACTGGTTCTAAATCAAAAATACCGGAAAATAGCACTATATCACAATACCAATAAAACCTATTTTAAAACTGATTATAATTATAGAGAAAATTGCAACTTCTTTAAATAATGACAACTTTTTTCAAATAAACGTATTCTGGCCATTTCTTTTACAGATTCACAGTTTACATAGACAATTCAGTTGCTTCTATTCCAAAAATCCCGAAAAATTGCATTATTTCACAATACCAATAAAACCTATTTTAAAACTGATTATAGAGAAAATTGCAACTTCTTTAAACAATGACAACTTTTTTTTCAAATAAACGCATTCTGGCCATTTCTTTTTCAAATTCACAGTTCACATAGTCCATTTAGTTGATTCCATACCAAAAATCCCGGAAAATTAAATTATTTCACAATACCATTAAAACCTATTTTAAAAGTGGTTATAGAGAAAAATGCAACTTCTTTAAATAATGACAACTTTTTTTCAAATAAACGCATTCTGGGCATTTCTTTTGCATATTCACAGTTCACATAGTCCATTTAGTTGATTCTATACCAAAAATCCCGGAAAATTGCATTATTTCACAATACCAATAAAACCTATTTTAGAACTGATTATAGAGAAAATTGCAACTTCTTTAAATAATGACAACTTTTTTTTCAAATAAACGTATTCTGTATATTTCTTTTGCAGAATCACAGTTCACATAGCCCATACAAATGGTTCTAAACAAAAAAACGCCGGAAAAAAGCATTATTTCACAATACCAATAAAACCTATTTTAAAAGTGATTATAGAGAAAATTGCAACTTCTTTAAATAATGACAACTTTTTTTCAAAAAAACGTATTCTGCCATTTCTTTTGCAGATTCATAGTTCACATAGCCCATAAAATTAGGTATCATTCTAAAAATCCCAGAGAAAATTAATATTTCACTATACCACAACGACCTATTTTTAAAAAAGTTTATAGAAAAAAGTGCAACTCCTTCATATAATGACAACTTTCTCCAAATGAACACATTTTGACTAATTTTTTTGCAGTATAATAGCTTAAATAGCCCATACTAGACCCAAAACCGGTAATAGACCCGAAATCCCAGAAAAAATCAAGATTTCACTATACCACAACGACCAATTTTTAAACTGATTATCGAGAAAATAACAAATTTTTCTTCGTATGAACACATTCAGACCAAATCTTTTGCAGATTCACATTTTATTAAACTTAAAATCTGAGCAAAAAATCAGGCGAAAGTAAAGTTTAAATTTGAAGATTAAGATTGTAATCTACAACGGCTTTACATACTTGTCAGCGAACACATTTTTTTAAAATTTATGTCCTTATTTGGTTTTTTTCGTTTGTTTAATGTCCTCCAACGACGCCTCAAAGTCAGGCGCCACACAAAGTCCCAGCTTGCCCACAACAATTCACACTGGGGGCGATGTTTCATTTCCTCAAAAGTATACTGGCAGTCCGCGGGAGTCAAAAAATTGACCCAAACTTCAAATTTTCCATGTTTTTTGTTTTTGTTTTTTGCATTTAAAAAACATACGCTATGCACCCGAGGATATAACTTCTTTAACTCAAACTTGGCTGGTCCGAACGCTTTTTTTTTCGTTTGGCTCAAAATTGCGGAACTTGAAAGAGATTGGATGGTGATATGGATTCTCTTTGCCACTCTTTTTTGTCCGTACAGGTTGACGATTTTTATGCTGAAACAGATCCTATATTGACTAAACTCTCATTCAGAAAAATCCTGTTTCTAAGATTCACAATTCACATAGCCCAAACAACTGGTTCTACACCAAAAAAAGCGGAAAATAAAATTATTACACAATACCAATAAACCTATTTTAAAAATGACTATAGAGATAATTGCAACTTCCTTACATAATTACAACTTCTTTCAAATAAACGTATACAGACCAAATCTTTTACTGACTGAGACTCCTGAAGGCCCATACAGTTGCTACTTCACCAAAAATCACAGAAAAAAGAAAAGCAATACTTCACAATACCAATAAAACCTGTTTTAAAACTGATTATAGAGAAAATTGCGACTTGTTTAAATAATGACAACTTTTTTTAAAATAAACACATTCTGACCAAATCTTTTGCAGATTCAGAGTCCATATAGCTCATACAACTGGTTCTAAACCAAACAAACCGGAAAAAAGCAATATTTCGCGAAACCAATAAAATCTATTTTTAAAAATGATTATAGAGAAAATGCACCTTCTTTCAATAATGACAACTTTTTTTCAAATAAACGCATTCTGGCCATTTATTTTAGAGATTCACAATTCACATAGCCCATACAACTGGTTCTAAGCCAAAAATGCCGGAAAAAAGCTTTTTTTCACAATACCAAAAAAACCTATTTTAAAACTGATTATAGAGAAAATTGCAACTTCTTTAAGTAATGACAACTTTTTTCAAATAAACGCATTCTGGCCATTTCTTTAGCAGATTCACAGTTCACATAATACACTCAGTTGCATCTATACCAAAAATTCCGGAAAATTGCATTATTTCACAATACCAGTAAGACCTAATTTTACAACGGATTGTAGAGAAAATACACCTTCTTTAAACAATGACAACTTTTTTTTAAATAAACGCATTCTGGCCATTTATTTAGAGATTCACAATTCACATAGCCCATACAATTAGTTCTAAACCAAAAACACCGGAAAAAAGCAATATTTCACAAAACCACTAAAACCTATTTTTAAAAATGATCATAGAGAAAAGGCAACTTCTTTAAACAATGACAACTTTTTTTCAAATAAACACATTCTGACCAAATCTTTTGCAGATTCACAGATCAAATAGCCCACGCAACTGGTTCTAAACCAAAAATACCGGAAAAAAGCAATATTTCACAATACCAATAAAACCTATTTTTAAAAATGATTATAGAGAAAATGCAACTTCTTTAAATAATGACAACTTTTTTTTTCAAATAAGCGTATTCTGGCCATTTATTTTACAGATTCACATTTCACATAGCCCATATAACTAGTTCTTAACCAAAAAAGCCGGAAAAAAGCAAAATTTCACAGTACCAATAAAACCTATTTTAAAACTGATTATAATTATAGAGAAAATTGCAACTTCCTTAAATAATGACAACTTTTTTTCAACTAAACACATTCTGACCGAATCCTTTGTTGATTCACAGTTCTCATACTCCATTCAGTTGCATCTGTACCAAAAATCCCGGAAAATAGCAAAGTTTATCAATACCAATAAAACCTATTTTAAAACTGATTATAGAGAAAATTATAACTTGCTTACATAATGACAACTTTTTTTCAAATAAGCACATTCTGACCAAATCTTTTGAAGATTCACAGTTCACATAGTCCATTCAGTTGCTTCTATGACAAAAATCCCGGAAAATTGCATTATTTAACAATACCAAAAAAAACCTATTTTAAAACTGATTATAGAGAAAATTGCATCTTCTTTAAATAATGACAACTTTTTTTCAAATAAACGTATTCTGGCCATTTATTTTGCAGAATCACAGTTTACAAAGCCCATACAACTAGTTCTAAACCAAAAATGCCGGAAAAAGCTAAATTTCACCGTACCAATAAAACCTATCTTAAAACTGATTATAATTATAGAGAAAATTGCAACTTCTTTAAATAATGACAACTTTTTTTTCAAATAAGCGTATTCTGGCCATTTAGTTTGCAGATTCATAGTTCAAATAGCCCCTACAACTAGTTCTAAACCAAAAAAGCCGGAAAAAGCAAAATTTCACAGTACCAATAAAACCTATTTTAAAACTGATTATAATTATAGAGAAAATTGCAACTCTCTAAATAATGACAACTTTTTTTTTCAAATGAACGCATTCTGACTAAATCTTTTGCAGATTCACAGTTCACATAACCCATACAGCTGGTTCTAAATCAAAAATACCGGAAAATAGCACTATATCACAATACCGATAAAACCTATTTTAAAACTGATTATAGAGAAAATTGCAACTTCTTTAAATAATGACAACTTTTTTTCAAATAAACGTATTCTGTCCATTTCTTTTGCAGATTCACAGTTCACATAACCCGTACAGCTGGTTCTAAATCAGAAATACCGGAAAATAGCACTATATCACAATACCAATAAAACCTATTTTAAAATTGATTATAGAGAAAATTATAACTTCCTTAAATAATGACAACTTTTTTTCAAATAAACACATTCTGACCAAATCTTTTGCAGATTCACAGTCCACATAGCCCATACAACTAGTTTTAAACCAAAAATACCGGAAAAAACTAATTTTCACAGTACCAATAAAACCAATTTCAAAGCTGATTATAATTATAGAGAAAATTGCAACTCTTTAAATAATGACAACTTTTTTTTAAATAAGCACATTCTGACCCAACCTATTGCAGATTCACAGTCCATATAGCCCATACAACTGGTTCTAAACCAAAAATACCGGAAAAAACAATATTTCCGAGACCAATAAGACCTATTTTAAAACTGATTATAGAGAAAATTATAACTTCCTCAAATAATGACAACTTTTTTTCAAAAAAACACATTCTGACCAAATCTTTTGCAGATTCAGGCCGCATAGCCCATACAAATAGTTTTAAACCAAAAATGCCGGAAAAAAGCAATATTTCACAATACCATTGAAACCTATTTTAAAACTGACTATAGAGAAAATTATAACTTCCTTAAAAAATGACAACTTTTTTTCAAATAAACACATTCTGACCAAATCTTTTGCAGATTCACAGTTCACATAGCCCATACAGATGGTTCTAAATCAAAAATACCGGAAAATAGCACTATATCACAGTACCGATAAAACCTATTTTAAAACTGATTATAGAGAAAATTGCAACTTCTTTAAATAATGACAACTTTTTCTCAAATAAACGTATTCTGTCCATTTCTTTTGCAGATTCACAGTTCAAATAGCCTATGCAACTAGTTCTAAACCAAAAATGCCGGAAAAGCAAAATTTCACAGTACCAATGAAACCTATTTTAAAACTGATTATAATTATAGAGAAAATTGCAACTCTTTAAATAATGACAAATTTTTTTTCAAATAAACGCAATCTGACCAAATATTTTGCAGATTCACGGTTCACATAGCCCATACAGCTGGTTCTCAATCAAAAATACCGGAAAATAGCACTATATCACAATACCGATAAAACCTATTTTAAAACTAATTATAGAGAAAATTGCAACTTCTTTAAATAATGACAACTTTTTTTTTCAAATAAACGTATTCTGGCAATTTCTTTGCCAGATTCACGGTTCACATAGGCCATACAACTAGTTCTAAAGCAAAAAAACCGGAAAAAAGCAAAACTTCACAGTACCAATAAAACTTATTTTAAAACTGATTATAATTATAGAGAAAATTGCAGCTCTTTAAATAATGACAACTTTTTTTTTCAAATAAACGCATTCTGACCAAATTTTTTGCAGATTCACAGTTCACATAGCCCATACAGCTGGTTCTAAATCAAAAATACCGGAAAAAAGCAATATTCCACAATACCAAAAAAACCCTTTTTTAACACTGATTATAGAGAAAATTATAACTTCCTTAAATAATGACAACATTTTTTCAAACAAACACATTCTGACCAAATCTTTTGCAGATTCACAGTCCACATAGCCCATACAACTAGTTCTAAACCAGAAATGTCGGAAAAAAGCAATGTTTCACAATACCAATAAAACTTGTTTTAAAACTGATTATAGAGAAAATTGCAACTTCTTAATTGCAACTTCTTCAAATAACGACAACTTTTTTTCAAATAAACGTATTCTGTCCATTTCTTTTACAGATTCACAGTTCACATAGTCCATTCAGTTGCTTCTATAACAAAAATACCGAAAAATTGCATTATTTCACAATACCAATAAAAACTATTTTAAAACTGATTATAGAGAAAATTGCATCTTCTTTAAATAATGACAACTTTTTTTCATATAAACGTATTCTGGCCATTTAGTTCACAGATTCACAGTTCACATAGTCCATACAACTGGTTCTAAATCAAAAATACCGCAGAACAGCAAAATTTCACAATACCAGTAAAACCTATTTAAACTGATTATATAGAAAATGGCAACTTCTTTAAATAATGACAACTTTCTAACCATTTCCATCCTTTTAAACGCATTCTAACCTAACTTTTTGAAGATTCACAGTACATAGACTCAAAAACTGACCTTAGACCAAAATACCGGAAAAAGCAATATAACACTAAACCACCACGACCTATTTTAAAACTGATTGATTACAGGGAAAATTGCAACTTCTTTACATAATGTCAAACTTTTCAAATGAACACATTCTGACCAAATCTTTTGAAGATTCACAGTACTCAAGGACCATCTAAAAACTGAAATATTTCACTATACCTCTACGATCTATTATAAAACCCAATATTTCACTAAAAAATTTAAATTACATTCAGCAACAAGATACAAAATGAAACGAAGAGTAGCAAAACAAAAAAATGTCAAGATTGTTAAGAATGTTCGAAAACAGAACAAAGTTTCATGACAAGAGACTCCGCGTTTCTCATGTTGGGCAGTCGTACTCGAAAAACTTTCCGCAACGTCTCTAAATTGGCAAAAACTTCTTCAGTTGTTGACCTGACACGAAACAGATAGCCTTTAACAGTGCCTAACTCTTCAATAATTTGGTACTTCTGAATAACAGCTTTAACTCTTCCATGATAGGGCTCACCAGGTATCGACACAAAATACATTATTTGACCAAAGGCTGTCTCAGAGTTCAAAGAAAACGCAACAAAACTGTTGCAATCTCCTGACATTGGTGCGCGCGAAAAACTAGGAGAATCGAAATAAACGTTTCCGAAATATTGCCTATTGAAGAAGGAAGCATTAGGATAACAAGCTCTCCCCTCAAGCAATGAATCCGTTTCTCTCATTGCGTGATCCAGATGTTCTCTTTCCAGAACTTCAGTGCCTAACAATTGATTCCATAAATCAGAAATTTGTTCAATTTCAATACTTAAGTCATGGAAACGTTTTAATTGCAAAAATCTGCGACAAATGACTTCGAGTTCATGATGAGAGCCCGTGAGTACTTGACTCAGAATTCTATTTGCAGACTCAAAGCTCATTGCAGAGCAAGTGAACAGCGGTCCGAATCGCCTCACTTGATCAGCTAAATGACGAACTGAATCCATATTGATTGTTTCAATTTTTGCATTTCCGCCGAAAGTGTCAACAACGTTTTCGCAGAACTGTTTGAGCAAGCTTTCAGCCATTTTTACATTGCCTGAAGAACTGTTTTCCATTAGAAGTCGCAGACTATACACGAGAATGGACATCTGTTCTTATAAAGAATTCTGAATGGTTTCAAAAAAATCAATTGGACCTACATAGAAAAGCCAATTGAAAACTTCATTGGCTTTGAACTGAGGTAACTCATCTAGACACCGAATTTTTCTGGAGAAGGCACTCATTTCACGTGGGCATGCCAGGTTTTGAACTCGTTCGTCTATTTTTTGCTTAACACCAAAACTCATGCTCTTCGCAATGAATTTCAAAAAAATCATTGAAAACACCCAACAAAATGCAGTGCATGTAATCGATTGGAGCAGCTAATGGCAAATCATTTATTTTGACGAAAATGCACTACGCCCTTTTATACCAGCAACATTTCTGAAAAGACCGGAACGGCCATATTCAGCAATTTCAACGTACTTGTCGTTAGTTTCTGGTTCCCGAATTTCAGCCTGTTGATTATGTGGATAATAGGAGTGGGTTCGACCAATCGTAGTACCTTCAGCGAAACAGTAATGGAAACCAATGTAACCGTTGAGTTGAAACATTTTAAGAATGTGGGGTTTTGCTACTAAGTCTGACACAAGCAGGACTGTTTTAAGTTTGGCAGTGTTTTCCAAATTGTCCGAGTCAAGAACCTCAATATCTGACACCAATTCAACACGAAGATGCGGCACAATATCAACCCAGTTCGGCGTTTCAACTCCTACATAAAGCGCAGCTAAAATAATTTTGTTTCTACTCATCCGTAGTTTTGGAGGCAGGTCAGCTATTTGTAACCAGACGGGCCATAGGTCTTTCTTAAAAGTAGACTTTTTAATGCTAACTCCATCCGTTGACAGTATGAGACTCAGACGTATTGACTTATTTTCATCAATTTCAGCAATGGGGGCTATTGATTCGTTCAGGTCATTTTCCTTATATTCTTTACGAAATGTCGAATAATTCAAAATCTGAGTCAAATTCCGGCCAACGATTTGAGAAATTTGGTTGCGAAAATTTAATACACAGAAAGCATAAGATTCCGCTTTTTTCTTTGTTCTTACGGCCGATTCAAAGTTCTCCTTTACTTTCCGCACAAACGCGTGACCAGAGGGGAGGCAGTTATCCTGAGGTAGCAAAGCTTAATTCGAAGAATGCAACAGAACAGACCCTTCATCAGTAAGATGCAGCTTGGAGCAAAGCAGCTCAATCAGAGAGCGGGCATCTGAGGACCTTATAAGGCTTCCAGTGTAAATTTTTGGGTCAAAGCAATCAATTTCGAAACTGCTTACATCTAAACAATCAGAACTCCTGCTAATCGTTGACACTGGGCATTCAAGAGGTAGTGCAAAAGCAACAGGAGATGATGCTCTAGGTGCCAAAATGTTGGCAACATTAGAAATAGATTCATTGTTTGCGGAAACATCTTCCGTTTCCGTGAGACTTATGTTACAATCGGAGACAAAACTTTCATTGTGAACGTTTTCGCTTTTCCCATTTTCTTCGAAGAGATTATGCCCTGCTTCAAAACTTTGATCGGGGCAAGTTTCTATTGGATCATCGAAGAGAGCTTTAAACATTTCAGCACGGAGTGTTGGTCTCATTCCTCTTCTCTTAGGTGCATTAAAAACTGTACTGTGCGCGTCTTTGATTTCATATAAAATTTCTTCAACAGTTACAAAGATCAAAGATCTCAAAATTGAGGAAAAATATTGCTCAGCTTCGGAAATTATGCGCTCGCAAGTTTGACAGCGACAAGTGTTATTCTCAAAAAACTCATCACTTTATTTCACAAGCAATTCAGAGCCTGGGTAAACTGTCCTCTTAACTTTGAGTTGAACAACGCCATCACTGCTTGAGAAATCATACTCGCAATTGGGATCGCAGTCTGAATTGACAAAACGCATAGGCCCAGCAAGCAACAATTGATCACCCGTTAGCGAGGACCGCATTACTGACCATTCTGTTATTCCGTCAGGTACAGGTCTAACGAAGCCAAGCGGTTTTCCACGAAGAACAGTTTTAGTTTTCAACAACTCTTTTCCATGATAAACAAGGCAATACCCACCATAATTGTCATTTTCAACCACAAAATCTGGAGAAAGACTCTCGTATGCTTTGCACATCACTTCGTAAGTCTTTTTCCAGTCAAAGTTATCTGACACACGTTGATCGAAAATTCTTTTTGAAAACGGCGCACGAGTGCTTCTGCAATACGAAATCATTTTTCCACGTAAATGTTTACAGCTTAAAGATCACACTGCGCCAAAACAGGCCAATCATTTTTCTTAGGTAGCATACCAGTCTGGAAACGCAAAAAAATCCGAACACTAGACAGAAAGTCATCCCAAAGCAGTCTGATGTTCGCAAAGATTATAACTCCTTTTGCGCGTTAACAGTGTTTGCTGACATTTTTATAACCCGCAGAGCTACGTCTTAGCTTTAAAAAACCCATCAACAAGTTAAGAATAAAAAACAACTATGTTGACCAAACATGAACTTAAATACGGAAGCAATTTCAAGGTAGGATATACGTGAAATTGAAAAAAAAGGAACTGTATACAGTGAATAATTGAAAGAAACAACGTATATACGTATATTAAAATCAACAGAAAAAGCTTTATACAAAACAAAATTTGCTCGTCTTTGATTTCATATAAAATTTCTTCAACAGTTACAAAGATCAAGGATCTCAAAACTGAGGAAAAATTTTGCTCAGCTTCGGAAATTATGCGCTCGCAAGATTGACAGCGACAAGTGTTCTTCTCAAAAAACTCATCACCATATTTAACAAGCACTTCAGAGCCTGGGTAAACTGTCTTCTTCACTTTGAGTTGAACAACGCCATCACTACTTGAGAAATCATACTCGTAATTGGGATCGCAGTCTGAATTGACAAAACGCATAGGCCCAGCAAGCAACAATTGATCACCCGTTCGCGAGGACCGCATTACTGACCATTCTGTTATTCCGTCAGGTACAGGTCTAACGAAGCCAAGTGGTTTTCCACGAAGAACAGTTTTAGTTTTCAACAACTCTTTTCCATGATAAACAAGGCAATACCCACCATAATTGTCATTTTCAACCACAAAATCTGGAGAAAGACTCTCGTATGCTTCGCACATCACTTCGTAAGTCTTTTTCCAGTCAAGGTTATCTGACACACGTTGATCGAAAATTCTTTTTGAATGCGGCCGCACGAGTTCTCCTGCAATACGGCATCCTTTTTCCACGTAAACTTTTACAGCATAAAGATAATTGAAACAAACAACGTATATACGTATATTAAAATCAACAGAAAAAGCTTTATACAAAACAAAATAAACCATAACGGATGATGAAGTTTACACGAATAATAGAAAAGATGGAACAACCAAATACTATGATCCGGTTACAGCACAGAAGCGAAGTGGCAAAAGTACAGAAGCAGATGTGACGAAGTAACAGAAAGTAACAGATGTGACAAAGGTAACAGAAATTAGATGTGACAAAAGTAACAGAAAGGTGATTAAGTGCTGGCCACAAAAGTGAAGCAAAAGTAAAACGTTTGACTCCATCTTGAAATATTATCGCAAAAGTTCAAGCAATAAGTCAGCCACTGTGGATCTCAGCAACTAAATTTGATCCTTTCAGTTATTGTATCAATCGCCGGCTTCCTCGCCCTCTCTATTGCCTACATCAGTAGGCGCCTGCTCATCTCCTTCATCGGTTCCAGTGTTGCTTCTTCTTTCAGAAGAACGAAACTCATTGCCTACGTTGCTTACACTTGTCTTCGCCATGTTATAGACTCCTAGCCAATTGACTCCGTATCTTTTTTCGAACAGTTCTGAAATATTTATTAAAAATTCTTCATTGCAGCTCTTTGACCAAAAATGTACCAGTCGTTAAGAGGAGAAAGTCAACAAAAAATTCAGCAAATGTTTCAGATTTGTAACCTTTCATTTGGGCTTTTCTTGTCGGAGAGAAGTCTGTTTTCGGTTGAGGAACTGCCCTTGAGTTTGACGTGCCCTTCCTCGGAGACAACATGTGCTGCTTCAACTCATCCTTAGTCCACAAAACTTTCGCAGCGTTTCGGACAAGACTTTGCGGAGTTGAACCCTTAACTTTCATCAGGTCCTTGCCAACATTGGGACCCCTGAGGATCAATTTTTGTGGAGCTTCTGATTGATGAATAACAGGTCCCGGCATAACAACTCCCAGTCTTGCTATTTGTGAACTCTAAAACAAAAAAGGTTTTGCGATAAAGTATAATTTACAAATCCAATACTATATCAACGCAAGCAGAAAATAAAAGATGTTAAAAAGAAGCAAATTTACCATGAACTTCATTTGATTGGAGAACTGCTGCAATTGATTGTAATTCCTGTTCTCCAATGCTCGAACAGAAACATTCAGTTTCTTTACTGTATTATTGAGAAGGTTTATAGTGTCTATTTGCCGTTCAGTTGCTTGAAGTTGTTTTCTCAATATTTCGTCCTGCCGATTTTTCTCAACCATTTCCTTTAACTCCTCTGGTCTAATTTTTTTAACCTCCTTTTGGCTTTTTTGGCTGCCATGGTGTTGAATTGGCTCGTTGTGATGAAGTAGGTGCGTTCTAGACAAACAAAAATCACGAGCGAAAACTTGAGCTATTGTTAATACACAAAATGCAAAACTTACTTCAAGGATTAAATTGGTTTCAGCAGGAATCTTTAAGTTAGCTTAATTTCAAAAACACTACCTCATCAACAGGAATATCGCTGAGTTTCAGATTGAGATTTGCAGCTTCGACAACATCTTGATCTGTAGACGTCGTGAGCAGCCGTTCTACTTCATCGCCATCGAATTCTTGAAGGTCGTCCTCATCATCTTGCTCCACATTTGCCAACGGAGCATCAGCCTCAGCAAAATTCAGCTTCTTCATTACTGGCCTTTGCGGCTCCTGAGTGAGAACCACTTCATTTTCGCCAAAAACTGTCATTTCTGGATCATCGGGAATATCGAGGGATGCGTTAAAGTTGGGATTATTCTTTTTCTTCTGCAGATTCAAGCAAAGATCCCTCTCCGCGTCTTGAATATATTGCTGACGTCCCATGCGTTTAATAACAGGCCTCCAGGTATAAGTTCCCGTAAGTGGATTGATCCTACTATCTCGGTAATCGATATAATCTCCCGCCTGCGAAAAAAAATGCAAACAATAACTTTTGAAATTGCCTAGAGATAAAGTGTTTCATCAGCACTCTGCAGACACCATTTTGATCTTGAAAAATTCATCTTGAAAACCAATTTTAAAAATAAAGCTTCTAAGCGCTATTTTACCTGGAGACTAAGGCGCTCACTCATGGGAACCTTTATATGGCTATGAGTTGCTCGAATCGCAGCGCAGGATTCGCTGTGGAAATGTATCAGCCACCACCGGTTTTTGAGTTTGTTCTTGGCATTTTCATTAACAAGCATAGCTGACCGACGATCTGCCTCAATTAGTCCTCTTGTTTCCCTCAGCATTCTCGGCGAAAGCTCCGCCTGCAGGAACAACAAAAACGTAAAGTCCCACTGTAAAAAGAAGCCTAGAAGAAAAACGAATGCAGATATTGTTGTTTATTTCAAATGAGAATAAAGAAGCTGTACACGCATCAAACTTTAAACTTCTCCCGATAACTCTTGTCAGGGACTAAAGAAAGAATTTTTTACTTCTTTGCACTATACCTCAAATTGATATACCTCAGAAGTGAGCAAACAACAAATAAAACCTAAATTAACCTGGTCCCCAACGTCTTGGCTGCTTCCAACAAGAATTGAAGGTTGCCGGTTTTCTTTTTCGTTATCAAGCCGATTCGCTTTTATGTCTTGGCGCGCTGATTCGCGGCTTGAGGTCGTAACACATCCAGCGTTTTCAAAACCTTCTAGGCCACGACAGTTGATCTTTGCGACAGACGTCCTACAAGAGTGAGGAAAAGATGAGCTCTCTGCTGATCTTTTGGTTGTTTTCCCTGTTTTAGCATTCATAATCGGGTTGCAGTGCGAAATAACCAAGGAATGTGAAAAGCAAACAGATTTTTAGGTCAAATCAGCTGATCGCAATATTGTTCTCAAAAAGCACGTTTTCTAAAACTCATATTCTGCAGAAACAGAATTTCAATATTCAAAAACTATGCCTTTGTTTCAAAAACCCAAGTAGAAAGCAGAAGTGCACGTAAGCAAAAAATTTCTTTCGACTTTTTCTCCCGAGAAGGAGAGTTTATTCATGGAACTGCAACTTTTTCTTTCAAAACCCATAATCATGAGCAAAACTCTCAATTCGACCAAGTTTTCCGCTGATATAGCATAATCTTTTGCAGTTTTACGGTTCACATGGCCCATACAGTTGGTCTTTAACCAAAAATCCGGTAAAATAGTAAATACTTCACAATACCCTTAAGACCCTATGACAACTTTTTTTCAATTGAACAAATTCTGGCACATTCATTTGCAGATTATACTTTAAATAGCCCCAAAAGTTAGCATTTGACCGAAAAAACCCAGAAAAAGACGATATTTCACTATACCACTACGACCTATTTTTAAAAAAGTTTATAGAGAAAAGTGCAACTCCTTCAGAGAGTGACAACTTTTCTCAAATGAACACATTCTGACCAATTCCTTAGCAGATTCATAGCATAAATAGCCCATACGGTTGGTATTAGACAAAATCCCCAGAAAAAATAATATTTCACTATAACACTACGACCTATTTTTGAAAAAGGATTATAGAGAAAATGGACTCTATGTATTTACATAATTCAAACTTCTTTTCAAATAAACACATTCTGACTAAATCTTTTGCAGATTCACAGTCCTCATAGTCCATTCAAATGCTTCTATACCAAAAACCCCGGAAAATTGCATTATTTCACAGTACCAATAAGATCAAACTTAAAAACGGATTATAGAGAAAATTGCAACTTCTTTAAATAATGACGACTTTTTTTTCAAATAAACGTATTCTGGCCATTTGTTTTGCAGATTCACAGTTCACATAGTCCATTCAGTTGCTTCTATACCAAAAATCCCGGAAAATTGCGTTATTTCATAATACCAATAAAACGTATTTTAAAACTGATTATAGAGAAAATTGCAACTTCTTTAAAGACAGACAACTTTTTTCAAATAAACGTATTCTGGCCAATTCTTTTGCAGATTCACAGTTCACATAACCCATTCAGTTGCATCCATACAAAAAATCCCGGAAAATTGCAATATTTCACAATACCAATAAAACCTATTTTGAAAAATGATTATAGAGAAAATGCATCTTCTTTAAATAATGACAACTTTTTCTTCAAATAAGCGTATTCTGGCCATTTATTTTACAGATTCACAGTTCACATAGCCAATACAACTAGTTCTAAACCAAAAAAGCCGGAAAAAGCTAAATTTCACGGTACCAATAAAACCTACTTTAAAACTGATTATAATTATAGCGAAAATTGCAACTCTTTAAAAAATGACAACTTTTTTTTCAAATCAGCACATTCTGACCATATCATTTGCAATTTCACAGTCTTCATAGTCCATTCAGTTGATTCTACACATACCAAAAATCCCGGAGATTTGCAATATTTTACAATACCAAAAAAACCTAATTTTAAAAATGATTATAGGGAAAATGCACCTTCTTTAAATAATGACAACTGTTTTTTAAATAAAAGCATTCTGGTCATTTCTTTTAGAGATTCACAATTCACGTAACCCAAACAACTGGTTGTAAACCAAAAATGCCGGAAAAAAGCATTATTTCACAATACCAATAAAACCTATTTTAAAACTGATTATAGAGAAAATTGCAACTTCTTTAAATAATGACAACTTTTTTTTCAAATAAGCGTATTCTGCCCATTTATTTTACAGACTCACAGTTCACATAGCCTATACAACCAGTTCTAAACCAAAAATGCCGGAAAAAGCAAAATTTCACAGTACCAATAAAACCTATTTTAAAACTGATTATAATTATAGAGAAAATTGCAACTTCTTTAAATAATGACAACTTTTTTTCAAATAAACGTATTCTGGCCATTTCCTTTGCAGATTCACAGTTCACATAGTCCATTCAGTTGCTTCTATACCAAAAATCCCGGAAAATTGCATTATTTCATAATACCAATAAGATCAAACTTTAAAACGGATTATAGAGAAAATTGCAACTTCTTTAAATAATGACGACTTTTTTTTCAAATAAACGTATTCTGGCCATTTGTTTTGCAGATTCACAGTTCACATAGTCCATTCAGTTGCTTCTATACCAAAAATCCCGGAAAATTGCGTTATTTCATAATACCAATAAAACGTATTTTAAAACTGATTATAGAGAAAATTGCAACTTCTTTAAATAATGACAACTTTTTTTTCAAATAAGCGTATTCTGCCCATTTATTTTACAGACTCACAGTTCACATAGCCTATACAACCAGTTCTAAACCAAAAATGCCGGAAAAAGCAAAATTTCACAGTACCAATAAAACCTATTTTAAAACTGATTATAATTATAGAGAAAATTGCAACTTCTTTACATAATGACAACTTTTATTCAAATAAACGTATTCTGGCCATTTCTTTTGCAGATTCACAGTTCACATAGTCCATTCAGTTGCTTCAATACCAAAAATCCCGGAAAATTGCATTATTTCATAATACCAATAAGATCAAACTTTAAAGCGGATTATAGAGAAAATTGCAACTTCTTTAAATAATGACGACTTTTTTTCAAATAAACGTATTCTGGCCATTTCTTTTGCAGATTCACAGTTCACATAATCCATTCAGTTGCTTCTATACCAAAAATCCCGGAAAATTGCATTATTTCATAATACCAATAAAACGTATTTTAAAACTGATTATAGAGAAAATTGCAACTTCTTTAAAGACAGACAACTTTTTTCAAATAAACGTATTCTGGCCATTTCTTTTGCAGATTCACAGTTCACATAACCCATTCAGTTGCATCCATACAAAAAATCCCGGAAAATTGCGTTATTTCATAATACCAATAAAACGTATTTTGAAAAATGATTATAGAGAAAATGCACCTTCTTTAAATAATGACAACTTTTTCTTCAAATAAGCGTATTCTGGCCATTTATTTTTACAGATCCACAGTTCACATAGCCCATACAACTAGTTCTAAACCAAAAAAAGCCGGAAAAAGCTAAATTTCACGGTACCAATAAAACCTATTTTAAAACTGATTATAATTATAGAGAAAATTGCAACTCTTTAAATAATGACAACTTTTTTTAAATAAGCACATTCTGACCCAATGTTTTGCAGATTCACAGTCCATATAGCCCATACAACTGGTTCTAAACCAAAAATACCGGAAAAAAAACAATATTTCCGAGACCAATAAAACCTATTTTAAAACTGATTATAGAGAAAATTATAACTTCCTTAAATAATGACAACTTTTTTTCAAATAAACACATTCTGACCAAATCTTTTGCAGATTCACAGTCCGCATAGCCCATACAACTAGTTCTAAACCAAAAAAGCCGGAGAAAGCTAACTTTCACGGTACCAATAAAACCTATTTTAAAACTGATTATAATTATAGAGAAAATTGCAACTCTTTAAATAATGACAACTTTTTTTAAATAAGCACATTCTGACCCAATGTTTTGCAGATTCACAGTCCATATAGCCCATACAACTGGTTCTAAACCAAAAATACCGGAAAAAAACAATATTTCCGAGACCAATAAAACCTATTTTAAAACTGATTATAGAGAAAATTATAACTTCCTTAAATAATGACAACTTTTTTTCAAATAAACACATTCTGACCAAATCTTTTGCAGATTCACAGTCCGCATAGCTCATACAACTAGTTCTAAACCAAAAATGCCGGAAAAAAGCAATATTTCACAATACCATTAAAACCTATTTTAAAACTGATTATAGAGAAAATTATAACTTCCTTAAATAATGACAACTCTTTTTCAAACAAACACATTCTGACCAAATCTTTTGCAGATTCACAGTCCACATAGCCCATACAGCTAGTTCTAAACCAAAAATGCCGGAAAAGAGCAATATTTCACAATACCAATAAAACCTATTTTAAAACTGATTATAGAGAAAAATATAACTTCCTTAAATAATGACAACTTTTTTTCAAATAAACACCTTCTGACCAAATCTTTTGCAGATTCACAGTCCACATAGCCCATACAACTAGTTTTAAACCAAAAATATCGGAAAAAACTAATTTTCACAGTACCAATAAAACCTATTTTAAAACTGATTATAATTATAGAGAAAATTGCAACTCTTTAAATAATGACAACTTTTTTTTAAATAAGCACATTCTGACCCAATCTTTTGCAGATTCACAGTCCATATAGCCCATACAACTGGTTCTAAACCAAAAATACCGGAAAAACAATATTTCCGAGACCAATAAAACCTATTTTAAAACAGATTATAGAGAAAATTATAACTTCCTTAAATAATGACAACTTTTTTTCAAATAAACACATTCTGAGCAAGTCTTTTGCAGATTCACCGTCCGCATAGCCCATACAACTAGTTCTAAACCAAAAATGCCGGAAAAAAAGCAATATTTCACAATACCATTAAAACCTATTATAAAACTGATTCTAGAGAAAATTATAACTGCCTTAAATAATGACAACTTTTTTCAAATAAACACATTCTGAACAAATCTTTTGCAGTTTCACAGTCCACATAGCCCATACAACTAGTTCTAAATCAAAAATGCCGGAAAAAAGCAATATTTCACAATACCAATAAAACCTATTTTAAAATTGATTATAGAGAAAATTATAACTACCTTAAATAATGACAACTTTTTTTTCAAATAAACACATTCTGACCAAATCTTTTGCAGATTCACAGTCCACATAGCTCATACAACTAGTTCTAAACCAAAAATGCCGGAAAAGAGCAATATTTTACAATACCAATAAAACCTATTTTAAAACTGATTATAATTATAGAGAAAATTGCAACTTCTTTAAATAATGACAACTTTTTCTTCAAATAAGCGTATTCTGGCCATTTAGTTTGCAGATTCATAGTTCAAATAGCCCCTACAACTAGTTCTAAACCAAAAAGCCGGAAAAAGCAAAATTTCGCAGTACCAATAAAACCTATTTTAAAACTCATTATAATTATAGAGAAAATTGCAACTCTTTAAATAATGACAACTTTTTTTTAAATAAGCACATTCTGACCCAATCTTTTGCAGATTCACAGTCCACATAGCCCATACAACTAGTTCTAAACCAAAAATGCCGGAAAAGAGCAATATTTTACAATACTAATAAAACCTATTTTAAAACTGATTATAATTATAGAGAAAATTGCAACTTCTTTAAATAATGACAACTTTTTTTTTTACAAATAAACGCATTCAGACCATTTCATTTGCAGATCCACAGTTCACATAGTCCATTTAGTTGATTCTATACCAAAAATACCGGAAAATAGCACTATATCACAATATCAATAAAACCTATTTTAAAACTGATTTTAGAGAAAATTGCAACTTCTCTAAATAATGACAACTTTTTTCAAATAAACGCATTCTGGCCATTTCTTTTGCAGATTCACAGTTCACATAGCCCATAAAACTGGTTCTAAATCAAAAATACCGGAAAATAGCACTATATCACAACACCAATAAAACCTATTTTAAAACTGATTATAGAGAAAATTGCAACTTCTTTAAATAATGACAACTTTTTCTCAAATAAACATATTCTGTCCATTTCTTTTGCAGATTCACAGTTCACATAGCCTATACAACTAGTTCTAAACCAAAAATGCCGGAAAAAGCAAAATTTTACAGTACCAATAAAACCTATTTTAAAACTGATTATAATTATAGAGAAAATTGCAACTTCTTTAAATAATGACAACTTTTTCTTCAAATAAGCGTATTCTGCCCATTTATTTTACAGACTCACAGTTCACATAGCCTATACAACCAGTTCTAAACCAAAAATGCCGGAAAAAGCAAAATTTCACAGTACCAATAAAACCTATTTTAAAACTGATTATAATTATAGAGAAAATTGCAACTTCTTTAAATAATGACAACTTTTTTTCAAATAAACGTATTCTGGCCATTTCCTTTGCAGATTCACAGTTCACATAGCCCATAAAACTGGTTCTAAATCAAAAATACCGGAAAATAGCACTATATCACAACACCAATAAAACCTATTTTAAAACTGATTATAGAGAAAATTGCAACTTCTTTAAATAATGACAACTTTTTCTCAAATAAACATATTCTGTCCATTTCTTTTGCAGATTCACAGTTCACATAGCCTATACAACTAGTTCTAAACCAAAAATGCCGGAAAAAGCAAAATTTTACAGTACCAATAAAACCTATTTTAAAACTGATTATAATTATAGAGAAAATTGCAACTTCTTTAAATAATGACAACTTTTTCTTCAAATAAGCGTATTCTGCCCATTTATTTTACAGACTCACAGTTCACATAGCCTATACAACCAGTTCTAAACCAAAAATGCCGGAAAAAGCAAAATTTCACAGTACCAATAAAACCTATTTTAAAACTGATTATAATTATAGAGAAAATTGCAACTTCTTTAAATAATGACAACTTTTTTTTCAAATAAGCGTATTCTGCCCATTTATTTTACAGTTTCACAGTTCACATAGCCCATAAAACTAGTTCTAGATCAAAAATTCCATAAAATAGCACTATATCACAATACCAATAAAACCTATTTTAAAACTGATTATAGAGAAAATTGCAACTTGTTTATATAATGTTAACTTTTTCAAATAAACACATTCTGACCAAATCTTTTGCAGATTCACAGTTCACATAGTCCATTCAGTTTATTCTATACCATAAATCCCGGAAAACTGAATTATTTCACAATACCAAAAGACCTTTTTTTAAAACTGATTATAAATATAGAAAATTGCAACTTCTTTAAATAATGACAACTTTTTTTTTTTACAAATAAACGCATTCGGACCATTTCTTTTGCAGATTCACAGTTCACATAGTCCATTTAGTTGATTCTACACCAAAATATTGGAAAATTGCATTACTTCACATGACCAATAAAACCTATTTTAAAACTAATTATAGAGAAAATTGCATCTTCTTTAAACAATGACAACTTTTTTTCATATAAACGTATTCTGGCCATTTATTTTTTAGATTCACAGTTCACACAGCCCATACAACTAGTTCTAAACCAAAAATGCCGGAAAAAGCTAAATTTCACCGTACCAATAAAACCTATTTTAAAACTGATTATAATTATAGAGAAAATTGCAACTTCTTTAAATAATGACAACTTTTTCTTCAAATATGCGTATGCTGCCCATTTACTTTACAGACTCACAGTTCACATAGCCTATACAACTAGTTCTAAACCAAAAATGCCGGAAAACGTTAAATTTCACAGTACCAATAAAACATTTTAAAACTGATTATAATTTTAGAGAAAATTGCAACTTCTTTAAATAATGACAACTTTTTCTTCAAATAACCGTATTCTGCCCATTTATTTTACAGATTCAAGGTTCACGTAGCCCATAAAATTGGTTCTAGATCAAAAATTCCATAAAATAGCACTATATCACAATACCAATAAAACCTATTTTAAAACTGATTATAGAGAAAATTGCAACTTGTTTATATAATGTTAACTTTTTTTTCAAATAAACACATTCTGACCAAATCTTTTGCAGACTCACAGTTCACAGAGCCCATAAAACTGGTTCTAGATCAAAAACACCGGGAAATAGAACTATATCACAAAACCAACAAAACCTATTTTAAAACTGATTGTAGAGAAAATTGCATTTTATTCGAATAATGACAACTTTTTTCAGATAAGCGTGATCTGGCCAGTTATTTTACAGATTCACAGTTCACAGAGCCCATACAACTAGTTCTAAACCAAAATGCCTGAAAAAGCTAAATTTCACCGTACCAATAAAACCTATTTTAAAACTGATTATAATTATAGAGAAAATTGCAACTTCCTTAAATAATGACAACTTTTTTTCAACTAAACACATTCTGACCGAATCTTTTGCAGATTCACAGTTCTCATACTCCATTCAGTTGCATCTGTACCAAAAATCCCGGAAAATAGCAAAGTTTCTCAATACCAATAAAACCTATTTTGAAAAATGATTATAGAGAAAATTGCAACTTCTTTAATTAATGACAAGTTTTTCTTCAAATAAGCGTATTCTGGCCATTTATTTTGCAGATTCATAGTTCAAATAGCCCATACAATCAGTTCCAAACCAAAAAAGCCGTAAAAAGCAAAATTTCACAGTACCAATAAAACATTTTAAAACTGATTATAATTATAGAGAAAATTGCAACTTCTTTAAATAATGACATCTTTTTTTCAAATAAATGCATTCAGACCATTTATTTTGCAGATTAACAGTTCACATAGCCCATACAACTGGTTTTAAACCAAAAATGCCGGAAAATAGCACTATATCACTATACCAATAGAACCTATTTTAAAACTGATTATAGAGAAAATTGCAACTTCTTTAAATAATGACAACTTTTTTTCAAATAAACGCATTCGGCCCATTTCTTTTGCAGATTCACAGTTCACATAGCCCATACTACTGGTTCTAGACCAAAAATGCCGGAAAAAAGCATTATTTCACAATACCAATAAAACCTTTTTTAAAACTGATCATAGAGAAAACTGCAACTTCTTTAAATAATGACAACTTTTTTTCAAATAAGCGCAATCTGGCCATTTATTTTACAGATTCACAGTTCACATAGGCCATACAACTATTTCTAAACCAAAAATGCCGAAAAAAGCTAAATTTCACCGTACCAATAAAACCTATTTTAAAACTGATTATAATTATAGAGAAATTTGCAACTTCTTTAATTAATGACAAGTTTTTTTTCAAATAAGCGTATTCTGGCCATTTATTTTGCAGATTCATAGTTCAAATAACCCATACAACTAGTTCAAAACCAAAAAAAAACCGTAAAAAGCAAAATTTCACAGTACCAATAAAACATTTTAAAACTGATTATAATTATAGAGAAAATTGCAACTTCTTTAAATAATGACATCTTATTTTCAAATAAACGCATTCAGACCATTTATTTTGCAGATTAACAGTTCACCTAGCCCATACAACTGGTTCTAAACCAAAAATGCCGGAAAATAGCACTATATCACTATACCAATAGAACCTATTTTAAAACTGATTATAGAGAAAATTGCAACTTCTTTAAATAATGACATTTTTTTTTCAAATAAACGCATTCGGCGCATTTCTTTTGCAGATTAACAGTTCACCTAGCCCATACAACTGGTTCTAAACCAAAAATGCCGGAAAAAAGCATTATTTCACAATACCAATAAAACCTATTTTAAAACTGATTATAGAGAAAATTGCAACTTCTTTAAATAATGACAATTTTTTTTTCAAATAAACGCATTCAGACCATTTCTTTTGCAGATTCACAGTTCAAATAGCCCATACAACTGGTTCTAAACCGAAAACGCCGGAAAAAAGAATTATTTCATAATACCAATAAAACCTATTTTGAAACTGATTTCAGAGAAAACTGCAACTTCTTTAAATATTGACAACTTTTTTTTCAAATAAACATATTGAGTCGATTTCTTTTGCAAATTCGCAGTTCACATAACCTATACAACTAGTTCTAAACCAAAAATACCGGAAAATAGCAATATTTCACAATACCACGACAACCTATTTTAAAAAAATTTTATAGAGAAAATTGCAACTTCTTTAAATAATGACAACTTTTTTTCAAAAAAACGCATTCAGACCATTTCTTCTGCAGATTAACAGTTCACATAGCCCATTCAACTGGTTCTAAACTAAAAATGCCGGAAAATAGCACTATATCACTATACCAATAGAACCTATTTCAAAACTGATTATAGAGAAAATTGCAACTTCTTTAAATAAAGACAACTTTTTTTCAAATAAACGCATTCGGCCAATTTCTTTTGCAGATTCAAAGTTCACTTAGCCCATACAACTGGTTCTGAACCAAAAATGCCGGAAAAAAAGCATTATTTCACAATACCAACAAAAACCTATTTTAAAACTGATTATAGAGAAAATTGCAACTTCTTTAAATAATGACAACTTTTTTTCAAATAAACGCATTCAGACCATTTCTTTTGCAGATTCACAGTTCACATAGCCCATACAACTGGTTCTAAACCAAAAACGCCGGAGAAAAGAATTATTTCATAATACCAATAAAACCTATTTTAAAACTGATTTCAGAGAAAACTGCAACTTCTTTAAATATTGACAACTTTTTTTCAAATAAACATATTGTGTCGATTTCTTTTGCAAATTCGCAGTTCACATAACCTATACAACGAGTTCTAAACCAAAAATACCGGAAAATAGCAATATTTCACTATACCACAACGACCTATTTTAAAAAAAAAGTTTATAGGAAAATTGCAACTTCTTTATATAATGGTAACTTTTTTTCAAATAAACACATTCTGACCAAATCTTTTGCATGTTCACAGTTCATAAAACCTATACACAACCAAATAAATCACTTAGTATTTTTACATGAATGATCACATTAGATAAACTTTAGTTAATGACCATAATGCTCCAGGAAAATGAGTCAAACGATCAATAAATCGCAGACCACAGCGCTGATATAAATGTTACAAACTTCGTTTGAGAGCAATTAAACACGTTTAGGAATCCATAGAACCAAGACTACATGTTGTTCGATGTTTGCATGATTATGAAAAAGTCCATTAATGCTACCGAGAAAATGCAGGGGTCTCCCGCGCTATAACTCGGCAGCATTGCTGCGTACATGCATTTACATGACAAAACATAAAAACTGACCTTTTCTGGAAGCTCGTAGTCAAATATTTCAATCGACTCTGAACGGTAATATGAGAGTCTTTCATTAGTTCGGGGAATTTTGAATCCCTTTAATCAATCAGCCATAATTAAAGACCTATCTGACATCAATTAAAAGGACATCAATTATCAACTTCAGTTTCAAAGTCATACCGCGACTCGCACAAAAACGCCGGCAGAACTCGTCCGCACAGACACTACATCCCCAACATGAGATGCACAAAAAGCCCAGCGGGGGGGTGGACCGACTAACCGGTGTCTCAACGGGACAGGGGGGAGTGCACCTCATGTGGGCGAAACGCCCTCACCTTAGAATAATAGTAATTCACCAACACTCAAAATATAATTATAATCAGATACGTGACGTGGCATACAATAGTGGCATACAGAGGCTCTATGAGACTAGTCCTCGTGACAAAATTTGTCAATTTTACTCACTTTCACAAGTGAATTACCACATTATGAGCACCAAATCAGAGGGTTGGGGGGGGGTCATTTGCATAGTGAAAATAGACCCACTGAAAGCCATAAAAACCCTATACAAAATATATATGGGGAGTTTCCCCATTATAAATGGAGTTCAGGGAACCAATCTGTGTAAGTGAATTACATGATTTTCACATTTTCCCAAGTCGAAACACGAAACACACCGGACACTAAAATGTCAAAACTGCGGTATGTGTCCTGGCCAATTTGTCAAAAACGGCTGAAAGAAACAAAACGCTATTTACAGGGATTCAAGTACTGCTCAAGCTGAGTTCAAATCAATAAACAGATCAAAAATCGGTTTACTCTACGACGAGACATTTCAAGGTAAAGGTACGGTACCAAATGACCCATTTTGACTACCGAGTTTCAAGTTTCGTTAAAATTGAACACCTCAATTCAATAAAACTACATATAAACTATATATGGAGATACTCTCCACTATTTGAGGAATCTAACGAACCTATATATGCAGGGTTGCTCGGGTATTTTGGGGTTACGAATTTTGGGTGGCCCAACGTGACCCAAAATATGGACTTTTTTCAATTTTGACACAGAATAAATTTTTAACCCTTTTGGTTACAGGGACGATGTCATATAACAAGAAAGAGAAGTTAAGTGCCAACAAAATGCGACTACTCCCGTTTAATTTGGTTTAATCTAGCAGATATTAAAAAAATACTGACTTGTACCCGATTTTTTGGGCTAAAAGCGAAGCCCAAAATCTCCGGAAATGACGTAAAACAACATGAAACAGCGCTGCCGGCGTATTTCTGGGTGTGATTTTGGTCCACTTTGACATTCTGGGTCACGGATAATCTTCATGGGGTGATGGGAAAAATTTCCCACCTCACCATGAAGGTTATGATGTTTTGTGTGTTTTGACAAAAAACAACATCCACAGAAATTGGATGAAATCGTGAAAAAGAAAAATAGTTGAGTTAACCCAATTAATTGACTCAATTAGCTTCCTTATCTTAAATACTAACCAGAAAACACAAAAAACCAGCCGGAAAACGTGTTCAATTGCAAAAAACACCACTCAGCCATTAAATTTCAGAAAAGATTTGTTTTTCCGTGGTTCGTCCTTTACAGAGAAAACATAGCCCTTTAAACTCCACAAAACCATACAAAAATATAAACTAAGATGCTTTTCACTATCAGAGGAGAATAATAAATTTATATACGTAGGGTTATTTTGTTATTTTGAGTACCGAATTTTGTGTGATACCAACATGAACTACTATTTCACACTTTTTTTTTTGAAAATTGACCTTAAATAACTATTTTACTGTTACGGTTATAAAAACTACTCATCAGGACGAGCAAGCAAATTTAAGTGCCAACAAAACAAGTTCATGATTGTTCAATTTGGTACAATAGTTTTGAAGAAATGACCAAATATTAGAGCCATACCACATTTTTTGGGTTCCTGAGAAGCCCAGTTTATTCGCAAAATCTTGCAAAAACAACTTAAAACAGTATTCAGACAAACTTTGATACAAAATTAAAAGTAAATGTAGAGACGAAGGCTCTAAAAAAGAACGCCAACAGTTGACGTGCATACTTCCAATGATATTTCTTGAAAAAGTTTGGTTCAAGTAATCTATACAGAATTGTTTCATTGTTCAGATTTTTTCTGCTTCAGATTTTTTTTCAAATCTCCTGATTTATTAAGAAGTACCCTAAGCTCTTTATTAAATCCGGGCAGATGACATGGTATCTCTAAATAACACAGCCCGAACTAGTGTCGTTTCTGAATTACAAAACTTTTCACAAAAAAAATTTTCTGTTTCGAAAAGTTTTGCTAACCAGAGTAAATTATAATACCCTCCTACTTGTACCTAATCGCCCAGAAAAGTCACTTCTCAGTGATCTATAAGCTCAGTTTGTTAATCGTTTGAACATAATTTCCGTTTTAGCCTGTTGTAGTTCAGACTCCTTCGATATACTTTTCTCGGCATAGAACAAAAAAAATTAGTTTTGTAGTTATTGAACGAATTTTGATGGTCCTTCAATTACACCATCAAAACGTGTGAAGAATTGGTACAATTTGTTTTTAGTGATACTCCCCATTAATTGGGCAATCTGAAACACTATAATATATAGTGTTGACACCAAAAATTTCAACTTTTCTACGTCACCGCCGAAATAGCCGAAAATGGCCCAAAATCCAGGTTCGGCGCACATAGAGCAAAAATTGACCAATTCAACTCCATAAAACCATTTTGAAAATATATATGGGTATACTCCCCACTACCTTAGGAATCTAAGGAACCTATATATGTAGGGTTCCTCGGCTATTTTGGGGTACCGGTTTTTGAGTCAGCCAAGATGACCCAAAATATCAACTTTTTGCAAATTTGACAAAAAATAACTTTTTTACCCTCCTGGTTACAGAGACCACGTAACAGGACAAACACGAAAAGTTTATTGGCAACAAAATGCGACTACTCCCGTTTAATTTGGTCCAGTACTTTAGCAGATAAAAACAAAATACTGACTTGTACCCGATTTTTTTGGGCGAAAAGCGAAGCCCAAATTCTCTGGAACTGACGTAAAACAACGTGAAAAAGCACTGCCGTCGTATTTCTGGGTGTGATTTTGGTCCATTTTGGCATTCTGGGTGACGGATAATCTTAATGGGGAGATGGGAAAAACTTCTCACCTCACCATGAAGGTTATGATGTTTTGTATGTTTTGGCAAAATATGAAAATCGTCAAACTTTGATGAAATCTTGAAAAAAAAAATGTCGGCAAACTTCTAAACCTCATAACAATCATGTTTGACATAAGCAGACAAGAAATTTTAATAATGTTGTGCTTATTGCACTGAGTTTAATTGTTGACATGGACACGAATTATTACCTCTTAAGAATGAATGTCAGGAACTAGATTTTTTCGTGAAAATTCGGAAGTGTAAAATACTTTGTTGTTTTTTTTGGGTAGGATTTTTCTCAGGTTCTTCTACGGCTATCTTTCGTTGGATACTGTATAATAAGTCTAATATCCGAAGAATCAAAGTTCAGAAAAAAAAAATGAGTTTTGTGGAATTGTGTGACGACGATTTTTTCCCCGTTTTTTACGATTCGTATTCAACTTTCGACTATAGAATTCAGTCAAAATTTTTGTGAATATTTTTACTTATATCGTCGAAAAGGTTTACATTTTGTGAAGAATATTCATTAAAAAAATGTTTGAAAAATTGAAAAATTCTTTGTTGCAATTGCAAATTATTTAAATAATGACAACTTTTATTCTCATATGTGTTTTTTGCCGTTTTTGCAGATTAAGTACGAAGCGGCCATACGATTTAGTTTACATAAAAACCAAGAAACTCAAATAATTTACATTGACATACTTTTTATATAAGACTTTTTATTTAAGTGATCACAGAAAAAGTCGAAAATTATTTTTCTAAAATGACAGTTTCTTCTCTCGAAGAAACACATTCAGACCAAAATCTTTGAAGATTCTTGTTTAGCATAGAGTATCTATTTGCATTAGAGAACCAGGTGCTCAGATATGCAGCAGATGTTGTAAAATGATCAGAATCATAGTTAACTTTTATATTCTAAAAAGTGCAAAAAAACTCAAGATGCCTACTTTTATCACTGCTATTGTTGCAAAGACCTATTTCGGAGCCAGTTTTTTGACCAATTTTGTTTGTTTTGCTGCTTTAAAAAACTTCTGATTTTTGTTCTGAATCAGAGATGATTCAGAAATTGTTATTCTGATTTTGCTCTGATTCAGAGATTTTCAGAGAAAGTTGATTCTGAATTTTTCTCTGAATCAGAGAAATTCAGAATTCGTTCTGAATTATCTCTGATTCAGTACTGAAAATCTAAATTTCTCTGAAATTGTTCTGATTCAGTACTGATGATCTCTGAAGGTTAGGTACGGGTAGCTACATGGCCAAAATTTTAAGTTGAAGTTTTGCAGACATTAGGTGAGCACCAATTAAAATACTTAAAAACGGTATTTCAAAATCTACTTAACGCTATAAAATACTCAAGTGAACCTAACAAATGTTCATTTGTTAGGCAGCCTTTCATTTTATGTTCGTTCAACCTTTATGGCTGCAACATTTTTCTACGCCTAACTCTAAATTAATCAGGATTAAGCCATCCATAATCATTTTATCATGTTATTCACTTTTGCCGCCTTATTTTTTTGCCAAAAACTTTTACCCGAGTGTTACCGGGGGACAAATATAACTTGCGAAAATGTTAAACTTTATGTCTGCTTTCTTAACTCATTTTCACGCAAAAGTAATAGTTAGGGAGCTTTAGTACTTTAGAGCGACCAGTGAATTTTGTTGTAACGAATTTCTGTGTTTTTCAGTATTTGCCTGATGTCCACAAAAAAATTGTTCAAAAGTTGGCTACAAAAATGTCTGCACCTAGCATTCAATTGCTTATATAGTATCGCGTGCCCCATGTTTTTGCCTATTATCGTACGTGGCTTTAATTGTTTATGTTGAATTTTTTTTAATTGGAAATTTACTCATGTTGAAGTAGCATCATGTCCAAATCTTTGTATGTTGACGATTTTGATACTACCTATGTTTGGGCGAGTACACTCAAACGTTGACAAACTTGATAAATTTTCAATAGCTTGTCTCTAGTTAGGGACTTCCAATTAATAATAGAAAAAAATAAACCCCCTTTGTGCGTTTGTTCAATCTGTTTCTTAAAATCTACAAAAGCGTATTTATCTTTTAGTAAATAATATTTATTCGTACTATGTAGTCAAATTTCTGTGAGATTTTACCAGCGTAATACCCCCCGCTTCGTTTGGCAACACCAATATTACATGTTAAAACATACTGTTAAACCTAAGTAAGTTCATACAGGAACATATAGGAACAAAATGCATTCATTGAAAACCAGCACAGCTATGGTTTGAAAGTATTAGGTATTTCAACCTAAATTTGTTGCACGTAACGAAAACGTCAATAAAAATTTTTGTTTTATATATTTTTGGTGCTATCGGCTACAATAAGAGCTTGATTTTTTATGTTTTTTAAGAAACTATTCTACAACTGCTTTCAATCTACGCAGACACTCTTGTTTCAATGAAACGAAAATATCGCACGTACAATTTGCAAAAACTTCGATCTTTTTTTGGGGGGGGGGGTGTAGGGTAGGGTGCTAAAAGAACGGCTGTATGGGGCTGGGGGCGATTGCAGAAAAGATCCTACACAACTACTTTTCTTTTGTATTAGAATATTTTACTTTGAGTTATTACAAAAATTTCGAAGTGTCCAATTCACATTTGCATAGCAAGCTTGAAAATGCCGACAGTACATAAGGTTGACATTTTAACCCATTGAACTGCACCTTTAGGTAAAATTAAAACGTATGTACATTAATCCATTTAACGAGACTTTGAAAACTGTTTAGCTGTTAATTGACCGAAACAGTCAAACGGATCCGATCCTGTCTTTTTTCACTTTATTTTTTCACTTTATTTTTCTTCACTTAGTTTTTGAAAAAAAGGAGACTAGTTAGTTATGCTACCAGGAACCGTTGCGATCGGCAGTTTTTGAACCAAGCACTCGTTTTCTCTATAAGCATTTTCCAAACATTTCCAAGTCTTTAAATTATTTAATTGAAAAATTGTGCAACAAGCAAGAAGTTATCTTAATATCTTTATTAAGGACGCACAAAATTATACGCGATCACGGATCTATTGGCAGTAGAATAGATTTATGGGTTTCATTTTTCCCTCTGGGTTCTCATTTTGCATCACCGTTTTAATAAATGCAACAATTATTAGTTGAATAATGATGATGATTGAAAATTTGTTTGTTTGTTTGTTTTTAGAACTACGATCTGGGTGGTTCCTTCAGCGCCACGAAAGCCATCGACAGCTCTTTTGGATTTACGACTTGAAGAAAGACTTCATCCCCCGAGTATATTTACCTACTTGAGAAAATTCTAAATTTCTGGTGTTTAACATCCAATTGGAAATGTTGTGGATGTTATACACGCAACCCCCCCCCTCCCACCTCTATCCAGTTATAGAGAGAAAGAGCGCTTGTCATTTCACTTTAGGCCGTAAGTCATCTATTTAAAATGCGGTAGAAGAACTTGGGGGTCGAAAATAATATGAACCCACTGCGATCACAAAAATATTTTGCAAAGTCACAATTTCAAGCTCAAATTGACAATAAACAGCTGTTTCTTAAGCCCGGTACCGTCGTTCGACCGGTGTTCAAAAAGAGAAATTTCGGCATCTTCGTTTTTATTCGAAGTCGAATATTTGGCCAGTTTCTTACGTTTTTGAACAATCGATGAAACTGAATTTTTCAAAGAACAGATGAAACGAAGGAACCGATTATACCGAAAATGATTCTGAACATTTTTCACTTTTTTAAATCGACGCTACCAAACATTTTTCTGATATTTTGCTTAACATAGTTTTTGTTCAACATTCTCAAGTAGGTGGTAAAAACGTGTTATAGAAAACTGCAAATAACCAGTTTTAATCAGATATTTTTGAGTAAACAGATTTCAATTGTTTTATGTTTCTGTCAAGAAAAAATAGAAGAGATAGATATGATCTTAAATTTATGTATAATGTAAATGTATAATAATATTTTGCTTTGTAAATAGATATCAGTAATTCTTTTAATCGTGGTTTTTGTACATAATAATTAAATTTCAATCTTTGCTTTTAAATTCAGGTACGCCGTGGAGTGTTGAGGTAGTTTAGATATATCCTTTTAACCTTTAATGTTAAAAGTAAAGTTGCTGGTAACTTGGTAAACGATTCCAGTTATTTCTATTATCAATCGTCTACCAAAATTGAAAAATAAAACTAAATTCTGTCCCAATTAAGGTCAAAAAATAATGTAAGATTCGCGGTGAATAGTGGTGAAAAAAAGTTCTTTCACCGCAAAGCGCCCGCATGTTTTAGCGTTGAATGCGTTGATAGCGGTGGATTTCTGTAAAATTAGCGTTGAATTTAGCGGTGGATACTTGTAAGATTTCAGATTTTAGCGGCAAAATATTTTTTCACTGCATCCATCTAGCGCTGAAAAGTTTTTTTCACCGCATTCTTTTGGTAGCGGTGAATTTTTTTCACCGCTAAAGAGGTGAAAACAAATTTCACCGCTACCAACAGAATGCTGTGAAAAATAATTTCAGCGCTACCGTCAAAATGCTGTGTAAAAAATTTCAGCGCTACCATCAGAATGCGTTGAATAAAATTTTTCAAAGCGACCAACAGAATGCGGTGAAAAAAAACGACATGATCATAATCTGTTCATAGTAAAAACACGGACTGAGAATACTATGATTCAGCGCTTAATTACAATGTTACTATGATCCGGGTACACACAAAAGCAAACAGAGACATTTACTTACAAAATTAACTATCGAAGAACACATAGAAAATCAAAACAATTGTTCAGATCAATTTTTTTTACAATACTTCTGAGTTAAAAGTACGATAACAAATTTCGCCAGATATGGATAAATCTAGAACATCTTTGGTTTATATTCTTATCTTCTATTCATAAGCTGATTATCTATCCATAAGGTGATACTCTATCGACAGCATGTTTGACATACATTATAGTATTATATCTCTTTTTATTATAACTAGGTTGTTGATTATTCATCGCTATTCTTTCATGTTTTAAATACGATTTTTTCAATGAGGAACCTTTGTAGGATTAGCTGTGAATTTAGCGGTAGGAGTTTTGATTTATAGCTGTGAAAATTTTTTCACCGCATAAGCGGTGAAAAAAAATTTCACCACTTAAAAGTTTTTTTTCACAGCTTTCATCGAATTAAGCGCAAATCTTACATTTTTTGCTCAAATATACCGCAAACCATACATATTTTAGCGATTTTTAGTGATATGGACTGCCGTTTACGCAAAATAGCAACAAAAGCAAAAATGTTGGTTTATTTTGACAATAACCCTAAATTGGACAAAATTACTGAATTGGATTGGAATATTAACATGATACTCAGCTCAACAAGTTCATTTAGTTTTTTAACTTATCTTCTCACTTTTTTAAATAATATACAGATATTACAAATTTCGAAAAAAATTAAGTTTTCTTTGCTATATGAGTGTCGTATACAATCAATATTGTGTACTTGATTTTGCAATACGCATCGCTATTAGAGTTTCTGTTGAATTTACTTGTGCGGCGATTGCACTGAACACGATTTTGTATTTGAATTCGCTTAGCGAATTGCTTATCTGACACTTGTCTATTTTACTCAGATAGTAAATACGACTGTCAAGAAATTAGTTAAATTGAGCAACTGTACTCGAGATGCAAAATTAAAAGAGTGAAACTTATAATAAGTTAGCGACAGAGAAGTCATAACAAATGCCAAAAAAAAATCCCCATGCGGGAATTAGGGCAAGAGACATAATATGTGAATTATTAGGTGGTAGACAGTGAACTTAAGATGAATTTGTAATCTGTTCTTCAAGATTAGGTAAAACATTAAATAAGTACATCGTATAAAAATTTTACAGCACCAAGTAAAATGATTTTGTACAACATTTTTTCCCTTTTTGGTGAAAATTAAAAATGCATAACATTAAAGTTTTAATAACAATATTGTTTATATGTTAATAATTATTCACCGGTTAAATAGTTATCAACAATATATTTACTGGTTATCATAGCTGGTCATAAATAAAACTGTATCAAGTTTCAAATATGTAAAGACTGAGTTACATATCCTACTCGTCAATTATCAATTCATCTGGTGGTCTCTGATTTGCTGGGCGGATGCGAGGTTCAGTTGGAGAGACTTCTCCTATGACTTGTGAGGGGAACGCATTTGGAATTGGCTCTGCTTGAGCCGCAGTATCAACAATTGTTTGGATGACAGAAGGTTGCAACGCTTCAACATCACCAGCAAGACGTTTCCAGCGGGGCTGTGCTAAATTAGGTGGGCACAATTTTGTCGAGTCGCCGGATGAAGCGTCATTTTCGAATCCATAATATTTTGGTCTTTTTCGTGTCCTCTTTGTTGTTCGTGGAGGAACTTGGTGCAAGGCTTCTAATGGTGCCGAAGTAGAACGTAACGTTAGTTCTTTGAATTGATTTGTTGGTGGAGGCGCATTAATAAATTATGAGGCTGTGATTTTTGAATCGGAATTTGCCTCAGGTTGGAATGAGGTCTCTGGCGGCGCGAGAATGGGTGGCACTTTCGGCATCCTTACTCGCATTGCGCGAGCAATATTTGATCTGTTAGAAGATACAGCGCTTGCCGTATCCAGTTTGCAGTGCTTCACTTGCGGTCGCTCTTCTGAATTCGTGTGAACTTTTTTGTGTGGCTCAGTGTTCTGGCCTCCCCTGTTTTTTCATAGACTTTGGGTCCTCTACGATTAATATATTCGGTAAGCTTAGTGTTCCGTTCGTCTCGGGTTCCAAATTTGGCAATGTCGCTATTCCTGAAAGTTACCTCCAGCTTCCCTGGTTCACGAATTACTGACGTTAATTGGTCAGTTTTCTGGACGACCGAGCCAGGGGATAACACTTCTTATAGTCCTTCGGGGTTCTTTTTGGACCGTTTATTCGGGTGCTTCTTGCGGGCAATATTTAACTGCCCTGTATGCTCCTTGAGAGGTATAGGGCGGTGAACTTTTGTCGAGCGTAAGAAGCGAGGTTCCTTGTCACTAGCAAGCCGTTCTCGAGAGAGCGTCATTAGTGGGCGTGCACATATTCTTCTCGACTTCTACGTCACTGCGATAGTTTCCCCAATGATCTTCTGGTAGCACACCCACTTCATGACGGTCACACCCACTTCAATGGGTGTGACCGTCTCTCCGTCTAATTTAAGTTTTTAAATTTTGTCATAACTTAAATCAGAAGAATTTGGTTAAGTGCTAATATTGCTCAGCGGAGTATTGGTTTTTCGCCCAAAGTGTGATTCGAAAGGCGAAATCTGAGTAGTTTTATATTTGCATATGCGGAGCTGGTAGAGAACTGATTTGAGTGCCGCTTAATGGTTAACGAGTTTAATTCTTTATTTGCTTCTTTTATACATGCAAGGCGCTGTTTAATTGTACTAATTAATCGTTCTACTAAACCTATAGCTCGGTGATCATTTGCTGGACCTGGAATTAAAATTATATTATTTTTTGTGCAAAAATTTTTTTAATGGATTTCCTAAAAGACAACGAGCTTGATCTATTCGTAATGATCGGGGAACTCCATGAATTTGTATATAATTATCTAAAAACTTAATTACATTATAAGCGCTTGCTTTATAAAAAATTTCGGCAGAAGGGTGTTTGGAAAATCTATCAATACGTGCTAAAATATAATATTCATGACCTTTTTCATTATTAAAAGGGCCTGCAAAGTCTATTTGTATCTCTTGGTTGGGGACTATACATAGTTTATGTGCTTGAAATTGCTTTGCCGGAATTATAGATTTCAAAATTTTACCGACTGCAGTGCTAGGTTTGCACTCTATTGCCCGAACCAAAAGTTCTTGATTCATGTATGGCCACCAGCAGTGCTGGGCCATACATATCAACCCCCAGCTGCCCGGGTGACTGGCATGAAGGTACTCGATGAGTGCAGCTTTCAGGGCGTTTGGTATGGCCACCTTCTCGTCCATGCAAACGCAACCATCGCTGACATGCAAATTTTGCCAGTAGCTATGCAGGTAGAGGTTTAGTTCCCTAAACCGTTCCTTGTCAGACCGGATGATGCAGTCCCGGACTTCTTTGAGCACTGCATCTTTGCTCGTTACAGAGGCGATCAAATTTTTGTTAAATACTTCCCCAATCACTTTATCGAAGGACAAGATTTGAGTGCTATCGGTTAGTGGGGTACTGATGTTAGAATGAGAGGGTGATTGGCGAGGCGTGTTGTGTGTTGCGTTATCCGTGAATGGAACGCGAGGCGAAGTTCGGGTAGATCCAGTAGAGGCTGTTTTTTTTCATTGCGGACACTTGTTGGCTGATTTTTGATCAGTTTGATGAGTCTTCAACTAAATTAATTGAGTTAGAAGACAACTGTATTTCAGAATGAGTTTGGCCAATAAGCGACTTTTCTCTGTTTGTCAATTGAGCACGTGAAACATTTAAATTATTTGATTTTTGAGTGCTAATCAGTGAAGGAATTTGAGGCTCATTTATGATATTGACAAGTTAAAGTGGCTTAAGTCATTTAATTGATGCTGATTTTGGTAATCGTGTGTCGCCTTTTCGGAATTTTGTGTCTCAAATGGTTCTATTTGTGTCTCAATTTGTAGCAGCGTATTTATAGTTTTTGTACTATGCGATGCGAGTGTGGATTTAATTTGGTGTTCTCTAGCGTGAATTGCAAATAAGGCATTTGAGTTATGCGTAATATGTGGTTGTTTTTAAAAAAAGAGGGTTATGCCCGGCGAGTGTTAATATAATTTAAGTAAAGGGGACTCCCGGATCGAAATCACAATTAAAATTATTGTGATTTGGAGTATTTGGTTTGAAAGTAATAGAATACTGAGCAGTTGTTTACTTTGAGTTAAGCGTACGCGCATTGCGTTTTCACTATCTGAATGGTTAGAAAATATTAGATTTGAATGATGCATTTGCGTGGCGAGTGTTGAGTTATTTTGAGTTAAGCGTGCGCGTGTTTCGTTATCACTAATATAGTTATGGTTATGCTTCAAAATTAAATCTGAACTAGTTTTATTTTGAGCATTTGTTTTTTTTTAGTTAAGCGTACGCGCATTGCGTGTTCACTATCTGAATTGTTAGAAAATATTAGATTTGAATGATGCGTTTGCGTGGCAAGCGTTGAGTTATTTTGAGTTAAGCGTGCGCGCGTTTCGTTATCACTAATAAAGTTATGGTTATGCTATAAAAGTAAATCTGAACTAGGACTTTGCGAAGCGAATAACAAAATGTTTTGTGTTAACGATTTACGCTTCACGGTATTCATGTTCAGTACTTGATTAGTTTGTTGAATACTAAGTGTTTGTATGTCAGTTTTTTAGTATCTAAGTAAAATATATTAAGTTTAACAGCAGTAATATGTTTTTCTTGATGAAGTATTTTTGCATCAGCATGTATACGGGATAACGTTGCATTTCAAAATTCTGCGTCATATTTAGAAATACTTTTTGCAGGTTGATAAGGGTTGGGGATATATAGTCAACAAGTGCCGTCTTTGCGCCTGGTAAATGTTCGATCTTGAATTGATAGGGTAAAAGACGATCCACCCATCTTGATAAACTTCTTTTATAAGATTTATTGGATATATGTTCTTTTAAAATTGAAAGAAGGGCGCGATGATCAGTTATGATAGAAAATTTTTTACCGTAAAGATACTTTTTAAAGTATTCTATAGGCCAGACCACTCCAAGGAGTTCCAGCTCATTAAAACTGTAACGTTCTTTGTTAGTATTCAAAAACCTAGATGCAAATGAAATGGGCTTCCAACCGTTAGCTGTCAATTGTTCTAATGCTGCTCCTAGGCCGGAACGAGAAGCATCACAATTTATACGTGTTTCAAGTTGCGGTTATAATTAGTGTTTTCTGTGTGTGTGATTCGCCATTTGTGTTTTTATAGCATTAACATGTATTGTGTGTTCATCGGTCCAGATGCATTTTGTAGATCTACGAAGAAGAGGTCTTAGGAGATAACAAAATTGTGATAAATTCGGGATAAATTTGCTAATATAGTGAACCGAACCAAGGAAAGAGCGTAATTGGGTATTAGGTGGTGTATTAGGTGGTTGCAGTGAAGGGAATGCAGAAGTTTTAGATTCAAGAGTTGATATTCCTGATTGAGTAATATTATACCCCAACCATGAAATTTCTTGTTTCGCAAAGTGACATTTGGATAAATTTATACGAAGGTTATATGCATCTAATTTTTTAAGCCAATCTATTAAAAGTTGAAAGTGATCTTCTTCTGAACCTTTATTTACAATAAGAATATCGCCAAGGAAACAAAATGTATTTTTAAGGCCGATTATTGTATAATCCATCGCCTTCTGAAACTCGGCAGGCATATCAGTAAGTCCGTAAAAACCAGGTTTAAATCGACATGTCTCTGTCATATAACCGCTTACAATATTGAAATTACAATGATTGGCAGTGTGAGGATGGAGATTCAGTTGACTATACGCATACTTAAGATCTATAGTGGAGAAACAAATCTTGTCAGCTGGTTCTGTTTTGTAATCAGCTATTATTTGTGATATGGAATCTATCAGTGCTTCAATATTCGGCATTTGGTATTTGTTTTTATGTATGGCTTTTTTAAGAATTTTAGAGTCTAAAGCTAATTTTTTTGTTTGATCTGTTTTAACTGTAATAACGATTGGAGAAATGAAATATTGACCGGAACATTTGTTAAGTTTTTCTATGTGTTCATCTACAAGAAGTTTTTTTAATTTCAGTATTAATTCCGTTCTTGTAAATTAATGGGTACTCTTCTACCCTTCTGATACTTAGCTTAGGTGGAATATTTTTGTGAAGTTTAGATTTAACAATGTGGACTTTTGGTCCGCCAGTGCGTGAAATAAGTTGAGGAAATTGATTTGCTGTGCGTGTTTTGAAAGGGTATTGAGTTGTGATAGTGTTGACTATACTGCCTTCATCAAAACAAACAATTTGAGTAATTGATATTCAAAGGACCTCAAATAAGTCTCTGCCAATGAGTGGTTTCAATCCACCTCTAATGACCACAAAATCAACGTCTTCGATCCGCCAACCATTACGTTCTACCGGCGTTTGCATCATTCCAATGACTGGTATTGGATCGTTAGCAAAGGTCTTGAGTTCTTGAGCAGATGCTGTTGTTAGCCATCGTGCAAGTGTACAATTATTCAATACTTCAGTAGCAAGTGATTCGTTTAGGATGCTGCGCACATTCCCGGAGTCGATGAGAAGTCCTATTTGCGTATTTCCGATCTGTATGATTGTATTTTTGGTTTCAATTTGCACTGTAGTACTAGCAATGCTAGCTACCATGTTGTCGTCTGAACTATCATAGTCTGATCCACATTGGGGGTTATAATTGGTATTTTGAATTGCATTAACAGACAGTTCGGTTGTATTTTCCTCAATTGAGTTGACATTGGAACGAGTTGGTTTAGTAGATGAAGAGTTCGGTTTACGACATACACGCAAAAAGTGATTCTGTAAACCGCAATAATTGCTTGTCTTGCCTTTTGCAATACATTTGTCCTTGTGATTTGCTGACCAAGTGAGGCCACAGTTTCGGCATAGTTGATTCGTCTGTCAAATAGGTGCTGTAACATTTCGTCGTTGATTCGATTGGCGAAAGAGCTGTTGTGGAGTTATTGCATTCACATGCGACGCGGGTTGTGCGTTCGAATTTTGTAACTCATTCCGTTGTCCAAGTTTCATATTTATAGCTAAGCGTAATGCTTGTGCTGATCCGAGAGTTTCTGTAAGTAATTTTTGTTGAATTTCGGGGTCTTGCATATTGGCAATGAAAAGATCTCTGATCTCCAAGATCGCAATTCTCAGACGATTTTCACTGCACAAAAGAAAATGATTATGTACAACAATGGGAAAAGGAAAGCCACATATAGATTTTCTTTTCAACCTAACACGCAATAACGTTTATCATTAACGCTTTTAATTGAAGCAAATCGTTCATCTATTTTGCACCCAAAGTGTTCTGAAACGCAATTGAAGACTAAACTAAAAATATATAATGTTGAAAAAAGACTATCTCGAACTCCACTCAGATGTTTGGAGACTAAAATTATTATTAACTCACTGAAAGAAACAAACACACACACAAACACCGCATACACACACATAACACATACAAAACAACACACAAAAACACACGCAATTTTATCTAACTACACTTTGGAACACTCAGAAACAAACAGACACAAATAAACACATATCAAAGAAATATACATAGTTAACAACAAAAACTTACAGACAAACAAATAAAAATGACTAAACTTGACAAATACAAATTAGTTTCACCACAAAAATAAGCAAGCACATACACAAACACGCACGCGCGCAAACAAGCAACATCAATAACGCACACATTTGCACATATGCTTGGTTGCATTTACTCAGTCGCACACAAGTGCAGTCTCTCACTTCAAAAACAATCACACATATTCAAAAACTTGCACACGCACAAGCACGAACCCACTTTCAAAGATGCACCCTATTTTTATTACTTCGCTGAAAGAAGCGCACAAACAAATAACCCAAACCTACACACAGACATACAAAATGACACAATCAAATTCTCGCACATGAAAACTTTTTGCGCACGCATATATACACACCAAAGCAGGCTGGTGAACTCCCACACCCCTCAAACAACCAAAGCCGTTTTTCTCCAGCAAAAAACACACACAGCCCACACGCACTCACTAACATGCAGACACACAAATATCACACTGCGATTATAAACTCAGACATTCGAACACGCATACATTTACACATTTGCACGCACTCACATACAATAAAGTACATAAGCGTTCAAAAATAAATTCGTAAATATACACACACGGCCAAATGCACGAATACACACAAACACGCAAAAGGCACACACGCAAAAGGCACACACACATACAAGTTCACACATGCATATGCACTGATGTCAAATGTTGTACGCGTTTGACCACACAGAAGCCACAAACACACAAAGATACGCCTTCACACATAAAAGCACACGCAGGACACAGATGAACACACTTGAAAGGCACACAAAGACACCCACAGTGGGTCACCCACAAAGACTCACACACACGCTAAACTTCCCAAAACACTTGATCGCATTCACACAGACACACGTGCAGGGATACACAACAGCAAGCTCAAGAACGAACACGCAAGCTCACACAAAGAAACACACACCAGGAGCACAAAATTCCAGATACAATCAGACACTCGCACATCCCCAGACGAACTCCAACGGTTATCTTGTAAGATCTTGCAAAATTCTTGCAAATAACGTTTATCTTGCAAGATCTTGCAAGACTCTTGCAAACAACGTTTATCTTGCAAGATGCAAGATCCGAAAGTTTATCTCGCAAGAATCTTGCAAGATCTTGCAAGATAACCGTCAAAAAAATTTGGTAGTTTTAAACTTGAAAACAATCAGAAACGGTTATCTTGCAAGAGTCTTACAAGATGGACGGTTATCTTGCAAGACTCTTGCAAATCGGACGGTTATCTTGCAAGATCTTGCAAGAATCTTGCAAGATCTTGCAAGATGATGCGTAATCTTGCAAGATTCTTGCAAGAATCTTGCAAGATCTTGCAAGATAACCGTCCGATTTTGACTGGGGATACTCACACTTACAAAAAAGCTCAAACAAATGAGATCTAACATACATACACCGTAACGCATGAACGTACGCACGCACACATACAACCACGCACAAAAAA
>NC_134482.1:40778355-40798744 GCF_964194025.1 Convolutriloba macropyga | reverse complement strand
CTCTATTTCTGTTGTATTGTAAAAAAAAAACAGATGTAATATGTTTATAACGTAGAAATTTTTTAAACTAGATTTTACAAAGATTTATAACAAAACCAATCAACTAAAAACAATTCAAATTGATCTGAGTACCAAAGTTCTGATGGTTGCACAGTTCAAGTAAAAGGGTACAGCTTATACATCGGAATAATAAACAATAATAACTCTCGAAAATAACTGTCTTGAAGCCACCCCATGACCTGTACGATGTCAATATTCTCTTCTTTTGTGGGGGTTGTGTCATCAACTACTATCCATATGGCGAAATGATCCTTGAACTATTCATCTTTGCTGCATCGTTCGGTGTTTCTGGGTATTTTTACACACGTGTTGGTCACGTGCTTCTGACAGGTCGACAAAATTCACGAAACAGAACTTTGACTGTGGCTTTTATGGCTCTTTGGGTTAGTTGGGGTATGTGTGCTGTGCCCAATTTGGTTTTCAACGCCTGCTTCCGATTACTCAGTCAATACGGTGTTTATTTTCTACCCAGTGACGTGAACATCCAAATTTCATTTGGTGACGAACCGTGGGATATTTGGAGCCAGCTAATTGTATTTGGCGATATAGCAGTTCGTGCTCTCAGACATTCATATTCGTTCATAAACTCAATTCTGCTAATAATTCTGCTTAGACCTTTTCAGAGACCGTTACAGTTTCCGATTCAATTTGCACGCGTGATTTGCGAGCGCTTAAGTTGGGTGCGGCAACCCCGGAAATAGAGAAAATATCACCTTTGAAAAGATCTTGGAAAAAGTTATCTCGACAGGAAACGGTTTTGCTTTTACCTTCAAAATCAGAACTGTCTTAATATTTTGATCGTTTTGATCGGTATCGAGACGATGATAATAATAAAATAATTCCATAAATGTTATTTACCTTTCCCTTGAGGACAATAAAAGATTTTTCCCAGACCAACATTTTTTGCAAAAGGCGGGCAAAAAAACTCCAAGCTTATTTGCACAAAAATAGTTTGTTCATATTTTCCTCTATTGTGTGGCCAACTTAGGATTTGTCAAGTAAAGGTACTTGATTGTGTTTTTCTTTCCCAGCCTGAAAATAATTCATTTTCACGCGGTATCTAATAGCTAGATAGCCGCTCTTAATTCATTACCGATCGAGGCTTAAGAGTACAATTGGAACCCATATCGTTGCTCACTAGAATAAATAAGTCTATGAATTGGGTCTCAAGTAATCACTATTAATTAAGTAATGACTATATAAATGGGTAACGCTCGTCCGGGAGTACCAGTGAAACAGTAAGCGGATATTGCAAAACCACTCGTCTAGTTTGAACAAAGTTTTACGTCAGAATTTTAGAATAATGGCTACAAACGTTCTTTCTAATCAAGTTCGCCTAATCAAGTTTTTACCGAATATCCAATCACATGTATGCATATTACCAAAATTTGCTTTAGTTTTATAACTCATTCCATTGTTATAAGAGCAGTCAGATTGTAAATAGAATTACAGATGTAATTGTGGAGGCTTGGTAGTGTGCGTTTGCAACCGCTTTTATCCACATTTCTGATTTAATTGTCTACCAAATGTGGATCAGGTTGAAAACTTTGAAAAATTCAAACACTGTTTGAAAAAGATTGTTATATTTGTTTTAACAATTGGTTCATTTAACTTGCACCTCATCAAAAAAGATATGGTAATTGTCTTCAAGGAGAAAAAAATACCGGTAAACAAAAGAAACAGAAAAGGCATTTTTTGAAAACAAATAATTTCAACATCTTGAAAATCAAAAACTATCAAATATTTAGTTTTACATACACTTCCATAAAACCAATGAGAACTATTCTGTAACATAATGAGTTATGAGAATAAAAAAGAAAAACAGAAACGACAATGAAAATTCAATTAAATTTTGAGATGAAAGGCTCTCCAACCAATTAAAATTCAGTTCTCTTCACTAAAAAGATTGAATAGAACCAATGGCATCTTTTTTCAGCGGCTTTGATTTGATATTCTACAGGTTAATTTTATGATAAAGTGACACAAGACAGCAAAAAAGAAACATTAGAAGCTAAAAGCCAACAAGAGTTAAATAAAGTATAAAACCGCTATCAGAAATTCGTTCTAATTCATTTGAAAAGGACGCAAACTCTCTCATTGCTGAGACAACGCTGCGAATTGACAAAAATAAGTTAAAAAATGGCAAAGCTCACAAAACCATTAAATTTTTCTCGAAAACAAAAAATCACAGAAATCTTAAGCTTTCAGCTGAAAGGTATAAAACTAATCACTTGTAGCTAATATTTTAAACTACTCAATAAAAAGATCAAATATTATCAATTACAATAACCTTCAACTGCAACAACAATATAGATTGCTCGTATTATTTTGATATTGTGGCAGTAAAAAAACAATATCAGAAACGCGAAAACGTCCAGAAGTCCAACAAAATCTAAGAAAACCCGTCAGGTATCAAAGCCAAAGAACCATTATTTAAAACATGAAAACGCAATCAAAATTACATTGTGATTCGTTTAAAACAGGATGCAAAGTCTCCCCCTATCTATCTCTCCCTCTCTCCCTCGCTTCTCTCTCTCTCTCTCTCTCTCTCTCTCTCTCTCTCGCTCTCTCTCTCTCTCTCTCTCTCTCTCTCTCTCTCTCTCCCTCTCTCCCGAAAATACTCTCTTTCTCTCTCTCACTCTCTCTCAATCTATCTATCCCTCTCTGTCTCTATCTCTCTCTCTCTCTCTCTCTCTCTCTCTCTCTCTCTCCCGAAAATACTCTCTCTAATATTTAATATTTTTTGAAATAGACATCTTGATGTCATTACAAGCATAGGCTTTTAACTACACTTTCATTAAATTGATTATCTTGTAGCTGCCTTAGAAACCAATTAGTACTATCCTAGAGAGATTAAGTCAAAAGACAACAAAAGGACAACATATATTGGTACAAATCAGAAAATCAAAAACAATTTTACGCAATTACAGTGATGCAGCAAAAAAAACTTAGAGCTTTCCGATGAAATTTAAAATACGTTCATCGACTGTTCTTTGCTTGTAAAATTGATCTTTTAATCACTGAATTTTGATTTTAAGTCATTCTGGTCTTTAGTTGACGAAAAGAAAATTAATAAAAGGAACAGAGCCCCATTGCAATCCGAATATTTTGGATTTCAAAAATTCGTATTTGAACCAATATTATCCATTCTTTTGCTGCTTGTCCATTAACACGTAATTGTTCAAAGTGTTAGCAATATGAATCTCCTCTCAATACTTTATTACGCCTTGTTTTTGAAGTTCCTGCAGTATTGCTCTAAGCAGCTTTACAATGAATTATTATGAAAACTGTATAAAAACTCTGAGACTATTTCTTAGGAATGTTGTCTTGAAGTTCAATGTTTTTGAAACAATCACAGAGTACAATTGTTGTGTCCTCATCACACAAAACGTAGTTTGTTGTTTGTGGTTTGTGTTCAGGAAGGTAAAAGTTTGAGGGAATTGGTCCAGTAATTCACTATTACTACAAAATTGAAGAACGCCGAGTGCTAAGAGAGTCAAATCCATATCTAAAACTCAAATCAATATTAAAGTAAGGCATAGAGGCTGCTTTGGTATACCATTCTTTCAATTGTGATCTAAATGTTGTTTGTGCAGAACATCCCTAGGAGATTTCAGCACAATAATATTAGTAATCTCCAACACTCTATCTGATCTTTAGGTCCTGTTATCAACTAAAATGCGCTTAAAATTTTCCTCATTGAGACTTCGTTTCCTTTCGCGGTTGCAGTTTCAGCAAAATCTTTTTATTCGTTTTACATTCATGCTTAAGATCAGATCTTCCAGATATCATTGGACCAAGTTTAATTCAAGTTTTTTATCGCTTCTTGAAATTATCATATTCATATTTTAGGTGATCGTAAAGTATATTCAACTGTACTTGAAAAATTTGCAACCATGAACGTTTTCCCTCAACAAATTGTTGCCAGTGTTTTTCTAACTATTCAACATGCCAAATTAGGAGTATAACAGAAAAATTAAACCGAATAACATCTAATTCTTTATTACAAGTCGTCCAAAGACCTATCCACAATTTCCCTTCTTGAATAACATCATCACGGTCAAAATCATCCAAATTTAGCCATCTATCTGTATGTTCTGTCATATAAACGTTATCATTGAGATGAAGGAAAAAATTGTTCATTTGAATTACAGTGCAAACAATAAACAAAATCATGAGCCTCAAAAAATGAAAAAGAATAACAAACCGAAAGGATAGCCAAAACAGTGTGTCTCTGTATATTTTTGCCATAGAAGGTAAACACAAAGTTAATATTAAAAAAAACAAATCAATTGAAACAAAAATAACTGTGTAACCCTTGTACAAAAATGTTCAAACTTACTCATTTTCTGATGAATTGTTTCTCTGATTTGTAGAAAAACAAAACAATTTTAAAATTGAATTGGAGTGCTGTACAATATGACAAAAATTGTATAATTCTAGAAATTTAGGAGGCCAAATTCCGTAAGAATAATTTTTCTTCTTTGCGCAGCGGAGTGTTTTCTTGTGCCGACAAGGGTATCTACTACAATCCCAGATATTATCTTCATTGACAGGTTAACCAAGTGCCTTTTGGACATCCAAATTTTCCTCCTCCTTAAAAAGTACTGGGATAGGATCTAATTTTTTAAAGAACTTTTGGCAAAGTTTACGGTTGTAGGTGGACAATGTTGCTCAATAACATACAGCGAACCTGAGTAATCAATTTCTGATTACTGCAGTTGATCTTATGCAAATCCTGAGTGTTCTCTACTGTTAGAAATGTTGTCCTGGAGTCGGTCTGTAAGAGAAGTGAATATCACAACACAATTCATCCATAAAATATCTCAAATCCCTATCAAATGTTCTCTCAGTTTACTCAAAATCGAAAACTACCAGAGTCATGCTTCTTTTTACCGCCACTATTGACAACTGAATAACAACCAATTATTTTAAAGATGTGGCAATAACAAATTTAAAAGTTAAGGCAAAATAATTATTAAGCTACATGTCTTAGAAGACTGGAGATTGAGAATGGCAGTAGCATAAATTGGTAATTATTTCCCTGATCTGCTGAAATTTCTACAGCCTCAACAAAATAATGTAAAATTTGTCCATTACCACCTAATTGTTCAAAGTGTTAGCAATATGAATTTCCTCTCAATACTTATTACGCCTGTTTTTGAAGTTCCTGCAGTATTGCTCTAAGCAGTTTTACAATGAATTATTGTGAAAACTGTATAAAAACTCTGGGACTATTTCTTAGGAATATTGTCTTGAAGTTCAATGTTTTTGGAACAATCACAGAGTACAATTGTTGTGTCCTCATCACACAAAACGTAGTTTGTTGTTTGTGGTTTGTGTTCAGGAAGGTTAAAGTTTGAGGATATTGGTCCAGTAATTCACTATTACTACAAAATTGAAGAACGCCGAGTGCTAAGAGAGTCAAATCCATATCTAAAATTCAAATCAATATTAAAGTAAGGCATAGAGGCTGCTTTGGTATACGATTCTTTCAATTGTGATCTAAATGTTGTTCGTGCAGAACATCCCTAGGAGATTTTAGCACAATAATATTAGTAATTTCCAACACTCTATCTGATCTTTAGGTACTGTTATCAACTAAAATGCTCTTTAAAATTTCCTCATTGAGACTTCGTTTCCTTTCGCGGTTGCAGTTTCAGCAAAATCTTTTTACTCGTTTTACATTCATGCTTAAGATCAGATCTTCCAGATATCATTGGACCAAGTTTAATTCAAGTTTTTTATCGCTTCTTGAAATTATCATATTCATATTTTAGGTGATCGTAAACTATATTCAACTGTACTTGAAAAATTTGCAACCATGAACGTTTTCCCTAAACAAATTGTTGCCAGTGCTTTTCTAACTACTCAACAAGCCAAATTAGGCGTATAACAAAAAAATTAAACCGAATAAGATCTAATTCTTTATTACAAGTAGTCCAAAAACCTATCCACAATTTCCCTTCTTGAATAACATCATAAGGGTCAAAATCATCCAAATTTAGCCCTCTATCTGTATGTTCTGTCATATAAACGTTATCATTGAGATGAAGGAAAAAATTGTTCATTTGAATTACAGTGCAAACAATAAACAAAATCATGAGCCTCAAAAAATGAAAAAGAAAGCAAACCAAAAGGATAGCCAAAACAGTGTGTCTCTGTATAATTTTGCCTTAGAAAGTAAATACAAAATTAATATTAAAAAAAAACAAATCAATTGAAACAAAAATAACTGTGTAACCCTTGTACAAAAATGTTTCAACTTACTCATTTTCTGATGAACTGTTTCTCTGATTTGTAGAAAAACAAAGACAATTTTAAAATTGAATTGGAGTGCTGTACAATATGACAGTATTGTATATTTCTAGAAGTTTAGGAGACCAAATTCCGTAAGAATAATTTTTCTTCTTTGCGCAGCGGAGTGTTTTCTTGTGCCGACAAGGGTATCTACTACAATCCCAGATATTATCTTCATTGACAGGTTAACCAAGTGCCTTTTGGACATCCAAATTTTCCTCCTCCTTAAAAACTACTGGGATAGGATCTAATTTTTTAAAGAACTTTTGGCAAAGTTTACGGTTGTAGGTGGACAATGTTGCTCAATAACATACAGCGAACCTGAGTAATCAATTTCTGATTACTGCAGTTGATCTTATGCAAATCCTGAGTGTTCTCTACTGTTAGAAATGTTGTCCTGGAGTCGGTCTGTAAGAGAAGTGTATATCACAACACAATTCATCCATAAAGTTTCTCAAATCCCTATCAAATATTCTCTCAGTTTACTCAAAATCGAAAACTACCAGAGTCATGCTTCTTTTTACTGCAACTATTGACAACTGAATAACAATCAGTTACTTTAAAGATATGGTAATAACAAATTTAAAAGTTAAGGCAAAATAATTATAAAGCTACATGTCTTAGAAGACTGGAGATTGAGAATGGCAGTAGCATAAAATGGTAATTATTTCCCTGATCTGCTGAAATTTCTACAGCCCCAACAAAATCATGTAAAATTTCATGTAGAATCTGGCGAATAAGTCCAAAAGCAGTTTTCAAATCCGACCGATCTTCATTGGAAGACTTCAACTATTTGCTGCCAAATAGATATTGTGATTCAAAACTTTAAAAGCTGCAAGGGAACAGTTTTTATGGTTTTGTTTTTACAGAGAATTAAGAGTCTGCCTGCCTTTCAATTAAAAAGGCTTACTAGAGTAAAGACATTCTAGAAGAAAGAACAGTTCAGAGTTGACTTCCTATTTTTTTTGTTCTTCATTTGTCAAAACAATCATTGTAAGATAGTCCACTGATATCCATTGCAACGTTTTTTAAAAATAGAAAGTTTTTGCACTGGGAGAAAATAAAAATCCATTGCAACGGATGTTGGACAAAAGACTTTACGTAAACAATTATGTGTAGGAAGAATATAGAAATGACCTCTTAATCGAGAAGATCTTCCAAAAATCATCCAACATTGTTGAATTGGAAACGATATTTTTCTCGGATAAAATGAACTCTATATATACTATCGATAGCAACCTTCGAAAGTACACTTTCCGGCTTGAGAAAATTACTGTTTTGGTACGAATTGAATGTTCAAGAAGCTGATTCCCGTAATGTTTTGGATGAAATTAGCATTTCAATTAAAATTACAACAGATAGATATTATATATATGTTTATACACCTATATATGTATATATATATATATATATATATATATATATATATAAATGTATATATATATATATATATATATATATATTATATATATATTGTGTATATATATATATATATATATATATATATATATATATATATAGTTGTCTTTATATTGTCATAAGAAATATAATTCTTCAAGTTATAGTCACTTGACAAAAGGGAAGATTTCTTAACGACTCTATGGAAATAAGGAGCGTCGGATATCGGAATGACTTTCAAAAACAATGATTTCGCAGTATTTAACTCACGTGCAAAACTTGCTGCACTCAATCTTCCCAAACTCAGAATGCAATGAGCAAACAGCAAGTTTACAAATATCATCTAACAACACAAAGGTTTACTTGGCAATGAATCTAACACTTCAGCCAGAAACATCAAAAGTATTTTGGCTTCTCACTGATATGAAAATGAATCAGAACCCGAAGTCTTTAAAAAGGTCCGGCTTTAGACTGCGAGGAAGAATTTTTTTTGAAAAGTGGAATCCTTTTTTGCGGTAAATTAACAATTGATTTATTTCATTTGAAAATTTGCTGCTTCCAATTACAAAAAAAGACTAAAAATTATTCGTTAACGACACAGTTTTCACATGATCGGCAACAACCCTCCCGTTTCTTTAAAATTCTTGGCTGTTCCTTATTCCGAAGAAATCCTATTGTTAACGGTGTTTATCATCGTACCATCAAATACCAATTAACTCCTCAACAGGTTTTTCAAAAACTTTCGGAAACTATTGCGCATAAGTTTAATTTTCATTAGAGATAAAACCAGTTTATTGAGGGAAAAGATTTTAACGATGTTCCAATTGGACAAATTTGGTAGTTATGAATTAAATTTCAAGGGACATTTTCAAGCAAACCCCTCTGTTACGAGAACTTCGAGCAGGTCAAATCGATGTCTTAAATGTAGGGCTTTCGCAGCAACAAATATGGCAACGAACTTCATGAAACGAATACCAGTTTTACGCAGTCATCTCTTTCAGAACCATTAATGTTTTGTGTTTTACCTCACTTAACTTGAAGATGCTGGAAAAAAAAATTCGTTGAAATAAATTCAGAGGTAATTTATTCAGTTAGAAATGTTTTTCGGCCCGCGGTGGAAGAACTAAATATTCTAGGAGAAAGACAGTCCACTTTAAACATTGATCCGTTTGGAACAGTTGCCAAAAATCCCTGACAATATTTGTTTTATGGTATTTTTGTACTTTTTGGTACAACATTTGGTACTCTATATTGTAAGTATCTTCGTCCACCAAAACTCTCATACTGACTCTGATGACAAAAAAAACGCAAAGAATGATTTTTTTTGTGATCGAGGTAAAGCTTCAAACAATTGTTGCGTTTTGAGGAAAAGGAATAATTTCATCTTGAATGTACAGTGAGATCATAAATTACGATTCTTGCAAAATACAGCAAAAAAATTTGTTTGCTATAGATAGCACTTTCCTGAGACATATTGTTGAACGAATTCCTGAGCAGAAAAATGGGAATACAGGACCTTTCCAGCACATTGTTGAAAAATCTCAAGTTTTACCTTATGTTCTTGGCTGTTGCTTATTGAGAAGAAATGCTATTGTTAACATTGTGTATAATCACGCTATGAAAAACCAATTTGTAATCAACAAGCTTTTTGTAACCTTATGGAAAGAATTGCGCGTACGTTTATTGCTCCTTAGGGTTAGAACCAGTTTATTAAGGAAATTGTTTTTAAAGACGCTACAAAAAGAAAAATTTGGTAGTAATGCACAGTTTTAGGGGATATTTTCAATCACATCCCTTGCATTCCCTTGAAAATTTGCTGCTTCCAATTACAAAAAAAGACTAAAAATTATTCGTTAACGACACAGTTTTTACATGGTCGGGAACAACCCTCCCGTTTCTTTAAAATTCTTGGCTGTTCCTTATTCCGAGAAATCCTATTGTTAACGGTGTTTATCATCGTACCATCAAATACCAATTAACTCCTCAACAGGTTTTTCAAAAACTTTCGGAAGCTATTGCGCATAAGTTTAATTTTCATTAGAGATAAAACCAGTTTATTGAGGGAAAAGATTTTAACGATGTTCCAATTGGACAAATTTGGTAGTTATGAATTAAATTTCAAGGGACATTTTCAAGCAAACCCCTCTGTTACGAGAACTTCGCGCAGGTCAAATCGATGTCTTAAATGTAGGGCTTTCGCAGCAACAAATATGGCAACGAACTTCATGAAACGAATACCAGTTTTACGCAGTCATCTCTTTCAGAACCATTAATGTTTTGTGTTTTACCTCACTTAACTTGAAGATGCTGGAAAAAAAAATCGTTGTCATAAAATCAGAGGTAAATTATTCAGTTAGAAATGTTTTTCGGCCCGCGGTGGAAGAACTAAATATTCTAGGAGAAAGACAGTCCACTTTAAACATTGATCCGTTTGGAACAGTTGCCAAAAATCTCTGACAATATTTGTTTTATGGTATTTTTGTACTTTTTGGTACAACATTTGGTACTCTATATTGTAAGTATCTTCGTCCACCAAAACTCTCATACTGACTCTGATGACAAAAAAAACGCAAAGAATGTTTTTTTTTGTGATCGAGGTAAAGCTTCAAACAATTGTTGCGTTTTGAAGAAAAGGAATAATTTCATCTTGAATGTACAGTGAGATCATAAATTAAGATTCTTGCAAAATACAGCAAAAAAATTTGTTTGCTATAGATAGCACTTTCCTGAGACATATTGTTGAACGAATTCCTGAGCAGAAAAATGGGAATACAGGACCTCTCCAGCACATTGTTGAAAAATCTCAAGTTTTACCTTATGTTCTTGGCTGTTGCTTATTGAGAAGAAATGCTATTGTTAACATTGTGTATAATCACGCTATGAAAAACCAATTTGTAATCAACAAGCTTTTTGTAACCTTATGGAAAGAATTGCGCGTACGTTTATTGCTCCTTAGGGTTAGAACCAGTTTATTAAGGAAATTGTTTTTAAAGACGCTACAAAAAGAAAAATTTGGTAGTAATGCACAGTTTTAGGGGATATTTTCAATCACATCCCTTGCATTCCCTTGAAAATTTGCTGCTTCCAATTACAAAAAAAGACTAAAAATTATTCGTTAACGACACAGTTTTTACATGGTCGGGAACAACCCTCCCGTTTCTTTAAAATTCTTGGCTGTTCCTTATTCCGAAGAAATCCTATTGTTAACGGTGTTTATCATCGTACCATCAAATACCAATTAACTCCTCAACAGGTTTTTCAAAAACTTTCGGAAACTATTGCGCATAAGTTTAAATTTCATTAGAGATAAAACCAGTTTATTGAGGGAAAAGATTTTAACGATGTTCCAATTGGACAAATTTGGTAGTTATGAATTAAATTTCAAGGGACATTTTCAAGCAAACCCCTCTGTTACGAGAACTTCGAGCAGGTCAAATCGATGTCTTAAATGTAGGGCTTTCGCAGCAACAAATATGGCAACGAACTTCATGAAACGAATACCAGTTTTACGCAGTCATCTCTTTCAGAACCATTAATGTTTTGTGTTTTACCTCACTTAACTTGAAGATGCTGGAAAAAAAAATTCGTTGAAATAAATTCAGAGGTAATTTATTCAGTTAGAAATGTTTTTCGGCCCGCGGTGGAAGAACTAAATATTCTAGGAGAAAGACAGTCCACTTTAAACATTGATCCGTTTGGAACAGTTGCCAAAAATCCCTGACAATATTTGTTTTATGGTATTTTTGTACTTTTTGGTACAACATTTGGTACTCTATATTGTAAGTATCTTCGTCCACCAAAACTCTCATACTGACTCTGATGACAAAAAAAAACGCAAAGAATGATTTTTTTTGTGATCGAGGTAAAGCTTCAAACAATTGTTGCGTTTTGAGGAAAAGGAATAATTTCATCTTGAATGTACAGTGAGATCATAAATTACGATTCTTGCAAAATACAGCAAAAAAATTTGTTTGCTATAGATAGCACTTTCCTGAGACATATTGTTGAACGAATTCCTGAGCAGAAAAATGGGAATACAGGACCTTTCCAGCACATTGTTGAAAAATCTCAAGTTTTACCTTATGTTCTTGGCTGTTGCTTATTGAGAAGAAATGCTATTGTTAACATTGTGTATAATCACGCTATGAAAAACCAATTTGTAATCAACAAGCTTTTTGTAACCTTATGGAAAGAATTGCGCGTACGTTTATTGCTCCTTAGGGTTAGAACCAGTTTATTAAGGAAATTGTTTTTAAAGACGCTACAAAAAGAAAAATTTGGTAGTAATGCACAGTTTTAGGGGATATTTTCAATCACATCCCTTGCATTCCCTTGAAAATTTGCTGCTTCCAATTACAAAAAAAGACTAAAAATTATTCGTTAACGACACAGTTTTTACATGGTCGGGAACAACCCTCCCGTTTCTTTAAAATTCTTGGCTGTTCCTTATTCCGAGAAATCCTATTGTTAACGGTGTTTATCATCGTACCATCAAATACCAATTAACTCCTCAACAGGTTTTTCAAAAACTTTCGGAAGCTATTGCGCATAAGTTTAATTTTCATTAGAGATAAAACCAGTTTATTGAGGGAAAAGATTTTAACGATGTTCCAATTGGACAAATTTGGTAGTTATGAATTAAATTTCAAGGGACATTTTCAAGCAAACCCCTCTGTTACGAGAACTTCGCGCAGGTCAAATCGATGTCTTAAATGTAGGGCTTTCGCAGCAACAAATATGGCAACGAACTTCATGAAACGAATACCAGTTTTACGCAGTCATCTCTTTCAGAACCATTAATGTTTTGTGTTTTACCTCACTTAACTTGAAGATGCTGGAAAAAAAAATCGTTGTCATAAAATCAGAGGTAAATTATTCAGTTAGAAATGTTTTTCGGCCCGCGGTGGAAGAACTAAATATTCTAGGAGAAAGACAGTCCACTTTAAACATTGATCCGTTTGGAACAGTTGCCAAAAATCTCTGACAATATTTGTTTTATGGTATTTTTGTACTTTTTGGTACAACATTTGGTACTCTATATTGTAAGTATCTTCGTCCACCAAAACTCTCATACTGACTCTGATGACAAAAAAAACGCAAAGAATGTTTTTTTTTGTGATCGAGGTAAAGCTTCAAACAATTGTTGCGTTTTGAAGAAAAGGAATAATTTCATCTTGAATGTACAGTGAGATCATAAATTAAGATTCTTGCAAAATACAGCAAAAAAATTTGTTTGCTATAGATAGCACTTTCCTGAGACATATTGTTGAACGAATTCCTGAGCAGAAAAATGGGAATACAGGACCTCTCCAGCACATTGTTGAAAAATCTCAAGTTTTACCTTATGTTCTTGGCTGTTGCTTATTGAGAAGAAATGCTATTGTTAACATTGTGTATAATCACGCTATGAAAAACCAATTTGTAATCAACAAGCTTTTTGTAACCTTATGGAAAGAATTGCGCGTACGTTTATTGCTCCTTAGGGTTAGAACCAGTTTATTAAGGAAATTGTTTTTAAAGACGCTACAAAAAGAAAAATTTGGTAGTAATGCACAGTTTTAGGGGATATTTTCAATCACATCCCTTGCATTACCAGGACTACGCTGAGGTGGAGGCAAAGCTATATGTCTCAAATGTCAGGCATTTGCAACAACAATGAAAGCAATAAACTTTATGAAACGAACTCCCGTTTTACCTATTCATCTCTTCCAGAGACCTTAAATGCTTGTATTTCATTTCACTTCACTTCAAGATGCTGGAAAAAATGATTGTTCTCATGTAATCAGCGATGAAAGTGTTCAATTATAAAAGATTTTTGGAAGAACTAAATAAATGCTCAAGGAGAAAGACAATCAGTTTTAAACATTGATCCGTTTGGAACCGTTGACAAAAGATCCTGACAATTTTTGTTGTAAGGAGGATTTTTTGTACTTTTTGATTTTTAGTTTTTTTGGGCTTTGAATTATTGTTTTATGGGACATCTATGGGATTTAGAATATCAACATTCACTTTTCATTTGCTTCTTCAAATCATTCCCTGATTCACGTTTCCTAACTTTTGTTAATCTCCAATTTAATTATTTTGTTCCATCAAAAATCCAATAGGGACTCTGATGCCAAAAACAAACAAGCGAACAAAGTTTTCTTCGAACGAGGTACAGCGTCAAATAATTTTTGCTTTTGAAGAAAGCGAATCATTTGAGCTTGATTGTAAAATTACAGATCATGCATTAACGATACTATTAAAAAACGGCAAAGAAAAATTGTTTGTCATAGGTAGCACTTTCCTCAGACATATTGTTGAGCGAATTGCAGATCAGAAATATGGGAATATTGGTTCTTTTCCAGCACATTGTGCCCCAAGTCAGCTTTAACTTCAGCTGCGCTGTCATAATCGCCTCTTCAAGTAGTGAATTTGGAAGTCTTTGGATAATGATTGCTCGATTCAACAGAATGTTAATTGTGCAGGTCCTTGATATCGACCATTTACATAAAAAAAAGTTGAAAAGCCAGCATCAAAAAAAGATACAATGTTTTAGCTGTGTTTCAACTATCTATTATTCTTCAAACGAACATGACCTATGTTCTTGATGTCCGATTACTAAATTTCATTAGTAATTATTTGTGAAATGTTTAAATTCATTGTAAATAAAGTCTAAATCTCATCAAGTTATTATTTTTTCCGACAAAATCTTTGAATCCTTTTTAAATCAACACATTTTGTTGTTTTTGAATTGGCTAGATTTTCGACAAGGCTAATTGTACTTAAGGGGTTTCTTTTTATGTTTTTTTATTGTAAACGTAAAGTATCTTTGTAATGTGATGGGCTTTTAAGACGCGACTTTAACATCTGTGTTTTTTAAATCGTTCTTTTCGTGTTGTTTTCTTTTTCAACTTCTTCAGCGCCTTAAAACAACTAGTAGAGAAGAGGACGAAAGGGATGTTTTTTTACGACTCTATAAAAATGAGGAGCGTCAGATATCAGAAAGACTTTTCAAACGATGATTTACACTAACTAACTAACGTGAAAATCTCGCTGCACTCGCTCCTACCATCATATAAAATACATCTGAGCAACCAGAAAATTTACAATTTCATATAGAATCTACAGACACAAGGCTTTAGTTTGCAAAGAATTCAACTCTACAATGAATTCAACACTTCAACCAGAAACAATTAAAATATTTTGGCTTGTCGTGGAATTGAAAACGAAACAAAATCCAAAAATTTTCAAAAAATTCCGTTTTAAGACTGTGAGGAAGAAGTTCTCCTGAAAAAGGGAATGATTTATTGCGTAAATTAGCAAATTAGCTACTCCAGTTGAAAGTTGCTGCTTCAAAATATAAAAAAAAAACAGAATAAATCTTGTTCGAGCAAGACAGAACTTTTACATGGTCTCGTGAAATCCTCATGCTTACTTAAAGTTCTTTTTTGTTGCTTATTCAGAAGAAAAGCTATTGTTAACCGTGTTATCATCACAGTATCAACTACAATTTAACTCATCAACACGCTTTTTAAAACCTTATGGAAACAACTGCGCGTACGTTTTTCGCTCCTAAGCGACAGAACCAGTTTATAAAAAAAGTTCTTTTAGAGATTCTCCAAAAATTTTTTGTAAGTATTTGGTAGTATTGAACAAAATTTCAGGGGATATTTTCCAGCAAATCCCTTGCGTTACCAGGACTTCGTTTAGGTGGAGGTAAAATGGATATCTCAAATGTCAGGCAATCGCAACAACAATGAAAGCATTGAACTTAATGGAACTATCTCCCGCCTTACCTATTCATCTCTTCCAGAGACACTAAGTGCTTGTACTTCATCTCACTTCACTTCATGATGCTAGAGAAAATATTCTAGCAGAAAGACAATCCAGTTTAAACATTGATCCGTTTGGAAACGTAGCCAAAAGTTCTGACAAATTTTGTTTCAAGGAGGAATCTTTGCGCACTTTTTTTAAAGTTTTTTACGGCTTGGAAATATTGATTTCTGGGACGGTTAAGGATATGGGTTATCAACATCCACTTTTCGTTCTATTCACCAAATCATTTCTTAAATGAAAACGTATGTAAACGGAGGAGAAATAATACAAAATTTTTTTGTTGATGTACACTTTCCAAGGTTTGGTAATCTTCATTTCAATTTTTTTCTTCCATCTAAAGTCCCAGGTTGACTCTGATGACAAAAAACACACAAGCAAACAAAGTTTTTTTCGAACGAGGTAAGGCGGCAAATAACTGTTGCTTTTTGAAGAAAACGAATCATATGAGCTTGATTGTAAAGTTATAGATCATGCATTAACATTACTTGCGAGATACGGCAGAGAAAAAAGTGTTTGCCATAAATAGGACTTTCCTGAGACAGATTACTGAACAATTTCCAGAGCAGAACCTCGGTTTTATCGGATCTTTTCCAGCACATTGTGTATCAAATCAGCTTTAAATTCAGCTGCGCTGTCATCGTCCCCTCTTCAAGTAGTGAACTTTGCAATCGTTGGATAATGACTGCTCTACTCAACAGAATGTAAAATTATGCAGATCTTTGAGCTCGATCATTCATATAAAAAACATTTGAAAAACAAGCATCAGAAAAAGATGCATAGTCTACTTCAGAAAAAGACTTATTTGCGTGGATTTTACACAATCTTAGCTGTGTTTCAAATATATCTCCATTTCTTCAAAAAAAATTGACCTTTGTTCTTGATAATCCATTAACAAAACGTTTTATTTGTTTTTTTTGCGGAATGTTGAAACTCAAGGTAAAAAAAAGTAGATGTCTAAAAATAATAATATTGATTTTTTTCCTGAAACTTTAATTCCTCGTTAATTGCGCACACTGTTTTTTTCACGGCTGTATTTACGACAAGGCTAAATGTACCTAAAGTGCATTCTTTATAAATTATCAGAGTACTTTTTTAAAATAATTGTCAAGTAAAAAACTTTTGTTTTTGTTGGGCTTTTACAATTTTTAGGCTTTTTTAATTCGTTCTTTTCTAGTATTTTATTTTTTCAACTTCTTCAACGCCTAAACCAGTACAGAAAGGGACGAAAGAGAAGTTTTTTATTGACTCTATGAAATTAAGGAGCGTCGGATATTGGAAAGACTTTTAAAACTATAATTTACACTATCTAACTCACGTGAAAACTTTGCTTCAATCACGCTTCCCAGCCTCCGAAATGCATCTGAGTAACCAGCAAGCTTACAATTTCATATAGAATCTACGGACACAAGGATTCACTTTACAGTGAACTCAACACTTCAGTCCGAAACAATGAAGGTTTTTTGGCTTTTCATGGACATGAAATTGAAACAGATTCCAAAGACTTTGAATAAAATCCGTTTTTAGACTGTGAGAAAGAACTTTTAATGAAAAATGGAAATATCTATCGGGGAAAACTAGCATTTGATATACTGCATTTCAAAAGTTGCTGCTTCCATTTACAAAAATTAGACTAAATCTTTTTCGCGCAAGACAAAATTTTTACATGTTCTCGTAAAATCCTCACGTTTAATTAAAACTGTTTTTTGGCTTATTCAGAAGAAATGCTATTGTTATCCGTGCGTGTCATCGCACTATCAAATACCTTTTAATTCATCAACACGCTTTTTAAAACCATATGGAAACGATTGCATATACTTTTATTGCTCCATGAGTTATAAACACCCACTTTTCTTACCATTCAACAAATCTTTTCTTATATGGAAATGGACGTAAACGGGGGGCGAACTGATACAAACTTTTTCGTTGTTGCTACTTTCCAAATATTTGGTACACTTCATTGTAATTTTTTTCTACCATCAAAACTTCCATACTGGGTGATGACAAAAATAGCCCAGCAAACACTGTTTTTTTCTAACAAGGTAATGCGTCAAAATAATTGTTGTTATTTGAAGAAAAGGAATCATTTGACTTTTCTTACGGTCACAGTTCAAGCACTAGCAACACTTGCAAAATAAATTAAAGAAAGACTGTTTGTATAGATAGTACTTTCTTAAGACAGATTTTTTAACAAAATCCGGAGAAGAAATTCCGTTTCATTCGACCTTTTCTAGCACATTGTGCCCCGAGTGAGCTTTTAATTCAGCCTCTGTAATGGCCACCTCTTCAAATCTTCAAAAAAGTTGGAAATCCTTGGATAATGATTGCTCGACTCTACAGAAAAAAAAGTGCAAATCCTTCAGCGTAAACTTTCACTCAAAAAAATTTTGAATGGCATGCTTCAGGAACGAATACAACAACCTCGTCAGAAAATAGCTAATTTGTGTGGATTTTTGCCCAATCTTAGCTGTATTTCAACTATTTATATTTCTTCAAACAATCATAAACAATGTTCATGAAATTCAATTTTTAAATTCTATCAATAATTGTTTGTGAAATGTGTACTTTCAATGTAATTAAATGTGAAATCTAATAACATTAATACTGATTTTTTCCTGAAATCTTTCTTTCCTCGTTAATTACGCACACTCTTTTGTTTTCGACTTTGTTACAACTAAGCTATATGTACCTAGGCTGCTTTCTCTTTGTTTTATTGGTTTGTAAACGTATAGTACTTTTGTAGTTTGATGGTATTTTGTAATGTGTCTTTAAATTTTGAAAAATTATAAAAACAACCAGTACAGAAGTGAATATAAAGAAAGATTTTTCAATAACACTACAAAAATATTGAGCGTCGGATATCGCAAAGATTTTTCTGGAAAAGTGGAGTTATCTTTAGCAGTAAATTAGCAACTGATTCACTCCATTTGAAAAATTGCTGCTTACAATTACAAAAAAACTACAATTCGTTTGTGCAAAACATAATTTTTACATTGTCTCGTACAATTCTCACGTTTTCTTTCCTCGAATGTTCCCTATTCACAAAAAATGCTATTGTTAAAGGTGTGTATCATCACACTCACAAATACCAATTAATTCTTCAACAGTTTTTTATAACCTTATGGAAACAACTGCGCGTACGTTTATTGCTCCTTAGGGATAGAACCAGTTTACTAAGGGAAAATGCTCTGAAAAGACCAATTGATAGTTATGAACACAATTTCAGGGGACTTTTTCCAGCAAAAACTCTCTGTTACCAAATTTTTGCGTTAAGAGAACATAGAGATAGGACTTTACGGAGGTAAAATGAATGTCTAAATTTCTACGACCAACAATTTTAGGTTATACGCAACAACAATGTAAGCAATGAACTTCACGAAACGACTTCCGGCTTTAACTAGACGTCTTTTTAAGAACTAATATGTGCTTGTTTTTGATCTAACTTCAATTCAAGATGCTTCAAAATGTATTCGTTATCATGAATTGAGCTGTATAACTATTCAATTGGTAAGAGTTTTGGTCGCCCGTGGTAGAACTAAATGTTGGAAATGTAGGAGAAAGATTATCGACTTTAAACTTTGATCAGTTGGAACGGTTTCAAAAATCTCCTGACAAGTTTTGTTTCAGGAGTAACTTTCGTACTTTTTAGTCTTTAGCTGTTTTACGGCTTTGACTTTTTGATTTCCAGAAATCAAAAATTCAAAGCCGTAAAACAGCTAAAAATTCAAAAGTACGAAAGTTCCTCCTGAAAACAAAAATTGTCAGGAGATTTTTGAAACCGTTCCAACTGATCAAAATTTAAAGTCGATAATCTTTCCCCTACATTTCCAACATTTAGTTCTACATTGCGAGACCAAAAACTTTACCAATTGAATAGTTATACAGTTCAATTCATGGTAACGAATTGAAAGATGATAACAATTCATGATAACATCAACACCTACTTTTCATTCTATTCACCAAATCATTTCTTAAAGGAAAATGGGCGTAAGTGGGGGTAGAACTAATACAAACTTTTTCGTTGATGTAACTTCCCTGACTTTTGTCACTCTTCATGGTAAAAATTTTCTTCCATCAAAATTCCCATACTGACTCTAATGACATAAATAAACAAGCAGACATTTTTTTCGAGGTAAAGCATCGAAAAAATGTTGTTTTTTGAAGAAAACGAATCGTCTCAGATTGATTTTAAAGTTACAGATCATGCTTTAACGATACTTTCGAAATAAGGCAAAGAAAAAGTGTTTGCCATAGATAGCACTTTCCTGAGACAGCCTATTGAAGAAAATACAGAGCAGAAGCTTTAAATTCAGCTTCGCTGTCATCATCACCTCTTCAAGAAGAAAAGTTGCAAATCATTGGACAATTACTTATTGATTTGCTCGACTCAACAGAAAAAAAATTGTGCAAATCCTTTAGCTCAAACATTCACACAAAAAACATTTGAATGACATGCATCAGAAAAGAATACAACGTCCACTTCAGAAAACGAATAATTTGTGTGGATTTCACGTAATATTAGCTGCATTGCAACTTTTTATATTTCTTCAAACAATCATGATCAATTTTCATGATGTTAAATTTCTAAATTTTATCAATAATTATTTGTGAAACGTGTACTTTCAATGTAAATAAAGTCGAAGTCTAATAAAATTAATACTGATTTTTTTCCTATAATTTTTAATTCTTCGTTAATCACGTACACTTTTTTGTTATCAACTTTTTTATGGATTGGCTTAATGTACTTACGGGGCTATCTTATTATTTTTTTACATTGTAAAAGTTAAGTACTTTTGCTTTTTTTTAATTTTTGGAA
>NC_134482.1:40552167-40778155 GCF_964194025.1 Convolutriloba macropyga | reverse complement strand
TAGGTGTGTGTGTATCAATCAAAAATTTTCTTTTGTAGATGTCTTTTTTTTCGATTCTTTCGAGCCTTGCTATACAGAAATGAATATGCCTGTGGAGAGTATACAGAAATGAGTATGCGCGTGGAATGAATATGTGTGTTGCATGTAAAACGAGGGTTAATAAATATTTTTGAAGACATCGTCGGAAGAAAAATTCTGCAGGTTTCATCAATTTTTTCAATACCGTTTTTTGTGTTGCGAATGCCATAAGTCATACGTGTTTTAGATAGCTACATTGGTGCAAAAAATAAAATAACATTTTGTAATACAATTTTTATTGCTTGCGTATGTCTTTCTTTCTGTTCATTTTCCGGCTCCTTTACTTGCAATAGGAGATTGCAACTTGTATTCTGAAGTCATCTTTGTTCATGAATCCTTTATATTCTACAACATCACGAACTTCTTTTCATTCACAGTCTGTTTTTCAAAAACCTATTCAAGCTTATAAATAATCTAAGGATCAGCAAAAAATTACACGCAATTAACAAGTTTTATGGATTTAAATGTTCAGAGTAGAATGAACCTAAAACGAAAAATTTCTGATGAGAACGATCGGTTGTCGTAAAAATTTTAACGCTGAAGCCCGTGAAATTTGGGAATTTTGATCACAGTAGAGAACAACAATTCAGCGTATGTTTGTACCAATTTTGATATTCTAACAACAATTAATAAGCGCAAAATTAGTGGTAGGAGTTCATAACCGTGAAATACTTTTTTCAATGCTTAAGCAAACAAATAGTTTCTCAATTAAAAAGGACTTTTAACAAGAATGTGCATTTTTCATTGAGATCTGAAAAAGCAACGGAATGTAGAAGTGATGCAGAGGAGCCTCCGAAGAAAGCGAGAGTTTTCATCATTACATCCTTGATGCCCATTTCATTAGAGAACGTCTATGCACTATTATTGATCTTCGCCCGAAATAGACCGTCAATGGCTAAGAGAAGAAGTGACAAAGCAAAAGTAATCGAAGAAAAGCAGGCGAAATTCAACACACAAAACTAGAAAAACTGAGAACTGATCTTAAACGCTTCTATCATCCATTATTAATTCAAAAAGCAAAATGATTTTCTGAGTAGACTTAAGGCGGTCAATGCGACAAGAGTGCTATAATTCTGGTTTACGTGTCGAATTTTGGCGGACATTTTCGATTTATCTTTTTACGAAAAAAAATGAAAAACAACGAAAATGTTTGTTCAGCACCTACCAAAGTGTTACAGGAGACACGTGTAGTTCGGAAACGCAAGAACTTCCGTTGTTTCTTAAATGAAATTTGTCTTTTTTCTAAACTATTTTAACTAGGCACGTCACAGTGACTTATTACAGCTTCAATTTCCTCTTTGTGCTGAAAGCCTAAAGCTGTCCAGACACAAAAGTCATATGGGCTAATCCGTTGTTCAAAAAATCTTGCAAATAATTTTTCTTGCGAATAGCTTCTTTGGGGACCGCTCTTGAAAACACTCCCTGTGTGATTTGGAGGCAGTGGTGACCTGATGCTAAAAACAGGTTAGAAGAAGGCATAAAAAAGTACACAGTAAAGAGTCTTTGCTCAAAAAAAATACAGTCTCACAGTGCGCTACTCATGTCGGTCTGGCACCCACGGTGCGCTGCTCAAGTCGGTCTGGGATCCACAGTGCGCTACTCAAGTCGGTCTGGCACCCACAGTGCGCTACTCAAGTCGGTCTTGCACACACAGTGCGCTACTCAAATCGGTCTGGCACCCACAGTGCGCTACTCAAGTCAGTCTGGCACCCACAGTGCGCTACTAAAGTCGGTCTGGCACCCACAGTGCGCGACTCAAATCTGTCTGATCAGAGCCGATATTGATCTGGACGGTCTGATCAGAGCTGGTTTGGGTTGCGCACCTCACCCTGGGTTCCCTTTTCCGTGAACATTTGCCATAGTCTTGTTAAGTTAATAAAAATAGAAAACCCTTGAAAAAAAACTATTTGCAAAAAACTGAGGCCGCCATAAGTATATAACAATATGTTTTTGTAATACAAGCGCAATCAGATTTAAATTCCAGGTTGAGTTGCAAACCCAAGTTTTTGTCTGATCAGACTATCCAGACCGAAATTATTTTTGACCTGACTTTCCAGACGGAAATTAACACTGATCAGACTTTCCAGACCCAAGATACCTCTGATCAGCCTTTCCAGACACAAAGGGTCTCTGATCAGAATTTTCATACCGAAGGTGTTCTGATAAGACGAACTTCAGACCATGGTCCAGACTCAAAATCAGACCATTGCCCAGACCTTAATCAGACTATGATCAGACTCAAGTGCGCTCGAAGAGTTTTTGATCAGACCCAGTTGCGCTCGAAGCCATTTATGATCAGACTGAAGCGCGCTCGAAACCGGTTCTGATCAGACTCAAGTGCGCTCGCAATAGTCTGATCAGAGATATATTTAAATTACGGACAAATCGCTTAATTTTGCTATAATATATTCCTTTCATAAAAACTGATAGTTGCAGTATTTAATTCATCTAAGGAAAAATCAATTATAAAGGTATTGCTGAAGAAAAGGAAACCCAACTGTTGGGATTAAATTTTTCTAGAGTACCGCTTAGTGTTTTTCTGACTGAATGGATGAGTTTAGACAGCTTTCCATAAGAAACATCGTGGTCTCCATTTGATCAAAATTTTTTCTGAAGGGGACCGGCCTTTGATATCAGCTGGAATCCTGTTTTCTGATCAGAGCTATCGGACTTCTGATGAGTCTCTGATCAGAAAGCTGCTTTATTGTTGCTTCTTCTTCTTGGCGGAGTCAACATCTCTCAGTAAAAAAAAAACAAAAAAAAAAGAAAAAATAGGGCGCTCAAAACTGTCCCTGATCAGACCCAATTGCTTTCAAAAACATTTCTGATCAGACCCAATTGCGCTCGAAGACGTTATGATCCGACCCAATTGCGCTCGAAGAGGTTATGATCCGACCCAATTGCGCTCGAAGTCGCCTCTGATCAGACTCAAATGCGCTCGAATCCGCCTTTGATCAGACTTTTCAGACCCAATTGATCTCTGATCAGACCATCTCTAGACCATGGTCCAGACTTTTCAGACCAAAATTACTTTTGATCAAACCATCTCCAGACCATCGTCCAGACCGTAGTGCGCTCGAACTTCCGGCCAGACCCTTTAATTTCGGTCTGGGAACACACGATTGTGCGCTCGACTGGGTCTGATCATAAACCAATTTGGGTCTGGACCATAACCTGGATTACCAATACCCGAGGCAACAGATTTCTTTAAAATTAAACTTTACGGCGTAATGTTAACTTAAGGGCTACCGATGGGTTTTTTGTTGGACAGGGTGGTGGCTGAGACACAACGCTTGAGACTGCACAGGGCAGTGAAATGTTTACTAGCTCTTTGTTAGAAGCGGTTGCTCTATGATAAGTTGCTAGAAACTATCAAATCAAGATCTTTGATAGCCGTCGAAGTTCCGAAACTGAAGTCGTGAATGCGTAGATCACGGAATCCCTTCACAGGACAGTTTTACTTTTGGTTAAGTTGATCGACATTATAATTTCTTTGGTTTTCTTTTCCAAACTCTTTTGACGTCAATAACAGGAATATTTGGATTGGATATATAGTTCGCATTGCACAGGTAGTAAAAGATATGATTTTATTGATTACGAAGCTTTAACAGTATAGAAAAAGAGTGTGGCCCCGGGCCGAGGATTTTACCCAAAAATAACGGGGAAAAGAGTGCTAAAATAAAAAAAATTTACCCCTATTTCTCCGCTTAATTAACGGTGGAAGGGTGTAATTACAAGAGTGCAATTTTAAAAAATAAAGGCAGAAGGAGGTGGTGAGGCTCGATCCCCCACCCTTCCCTATGTCCAACTTGTTACTTTCGCTTAATGCATTAACCATTGCGCCAACTGCTTCAAAACCTAAACGTTTCATTTTGGTTATAATGGTAATTGTATAAGAGTGTAATTTTTTATCAGTCCACCCTAAATTACACTCTTTGCAAAGAGTGTAAAAAGAGTGGAGAAAAGAGTTTAAATACAGTGTAATTTTTTAAAATTTTACCTTTACAATCTTTTCCCCACTAAATAGGAGTTGAATCTGCATTACACTCTAATCCCAGATAATTAGGCCTGGATTAAGGGTAAAACTTCGGCCCGGGGATGCAAGAGGTGACTAAAAAAGAAAATTAAGAAACCTTAAGTACGACAATAGATATAGCAAATATCTGCAAATAGGGCAGTCACATTCTATTGACTCAGTACAGGGTAAATTGTTATTATTAATAGAGTCACAGAAGTTCTGAGAGATTACCCAGAAGAGATCTCCAATTCGTTATTGGCCTAAGTAGATTGAAAACTCTATAATAGTTCAAATCGTTGTCAACAATATCGAAGCCATGAAAATGTGTTGCTTTTAGCGGACAAAAAATATGTTGAACACAACCATTTCTTACAAATCAGTTATTCTGCACAATTGTAACGTATGCGCTAATTAGGAAACAACTTTCACCACTTCTAATAGCAATAAACTAAAGTGAGATTGCCTTCAATCAAGTGATACAATATCGGAGTGCAGTTAGCACGTTGCAAGAGAGATAAATGTTCCGAGTTTCCAAAACACAATTAAACACATTTCAGGTGAAATATACCGTCAGTCGAATATAAAACACATCAGGACAGCATACTTGTGGTCGACATCGAAGAGTCGATAAAAAGCAACAATAATACAAGATTATGTTGACTTTGCTTGACATACAACATGGTGCCTTTGCTAAATGAAAAATTTAGATAATTGAAAACCTCTGATAAATGAAAACTTTTCAGGCATGAATTGACAAATTGATATAGTGGTTGAGCGAATGAGAAATTCCCATTTGAAAGTTGACAATAAATAAAATCCGAGGTCCAGAGCTCAGGGGTACAATCAATATGTTTCGGTATTTGATCATCTGTTATAATGCAACAGTGGAGTTGGCAGAAAAACCAATTAAATCGCAGTGGCTGTGATTAATGATCAAACCATTTTCTTCGCGCCCTATAGAAAGTCCATCAATATTGATCTGAGAGTTAGAAAAAACAATTAGGTTGTAGAAAACAAGCCTTTGTTTCTTCAATAAAACAAAAAAATTTAGAACTCATAGTTAAAGAAAGCATTCATCTAGATACAAGAGGATTAAAAGCGCTTCAAGTAGGCAACCCTGGGTGATACTGCTTGTTATGTCAACTTTGCCTAACATATTTCAATCAAGTCTGACAAGCCCAGTTCTACCTAATAAATATCCGGTGATAGTTTCTTAAACTAATAATGGAGACCAATTGGAGACAATTTGTATGGAAAAAAGTTGAAATAAACGTAGTCATTATATTTGGATAGATGACCACATCTATCAAATTAGCGTAGAGTAAATCAATAAAAAAATTTGTTAAAACATTAGTGGAAAGGATCATTTTAGAAATTTATTCTATTTTGTTTTTTGGAGTTAATTAATGAAAGAGGATTCAATGAGTCAGGAATATCGTTTTGTTATTGAATTTTTTCTAAGGAACTGGGATTACAAAATCTGAATTCCAAAGCTAAGGCCATTCATAGGTTTCATAAACATAGCATAATAATTGGTAGAAATGATAAGGCAAAATTTTCAGCCCAAAGACTCTCAACAAAATTTGGACCATCATCACAAGTTGCTAAGGATCCCTGCGGTATCCTTGTTGCTTCAATGCAAAATTTTCTCCTTCCTAAACCGATCTTTGAGAAGAAAACAATGAGTTTTTTGCTCTGCCAATGAAAAGTTGAATCACCCGTGTTCCAAAGTACGAACTGGGAAACATAAAATAAAAGTATTGGCTTGATCATCTTCAACTTCTGCGATAGATAAAAAATAACTTACAGCTCCGGATAACCGTTTTTGTTAATTGAAAGAGTCTTTAACTGTGAAATTTTAAGAGGAGGGGTTAAGTGCACTTTTTACCACTTTTTATTTTCCTGATTTCACGACAATGATTTCCTTGAACAATGGTGTTTTGAAGATGAGCAATAAAAGCATATTCCATTATATAATGCGTATTCGTTTTAAGGCGGGGGTAAGTGTTTAACAGAATTTGAATTTCAGCAAGAAAAGGAAGCATCAGCTAATTATAATACACATGCAGCCTGATACAAATGAAAAAAAAACAGATATCGCTGTCAACGCTGCTAGTTGAACAACAGATTAATATTGGCGTCAGACAATTTTTTCTCTTTATGCTGTAAGATGATTGTATTATGATCCGAGCGAGAAAAACTTTATATCACATTATCTTTTGAGTATAAATGTGAAATGGAAACAAGATCAAGATTTTATTCCGTTTGAAAATTGAATATCGAACGGTTTGTTCATGCAGAAGATCGTTCTAAAAATAACAAAAACACTATTTTTCAGAACAAATAGGTCAAATAGCTGTGCCGTTAACGTCAAGTACATTTAAATGACAACAAAAAGCTCTTAAAAACTGTTGGGATTGAATTGCAATTAGAAAATATCAGAACTCTGAGAAATTATTTGTATTTTTTCTGGCTCCTAGCTGCTGATTTATTTAAACGATTAGTTGGTCTCTAGTTTTCCAGTCCAAAATCTGCAAAGTTACTTATAATTTGTGCGCAATAGCTAAAAAAAAGCCCAACATACCTTGCTGGCGTTCGATTTGATCCCATGTTGAACAAAGCATACGGCAAAAAAGCAACAAAAGCGCAGATGAAGGTCTTGAGCCAAGTTTCAACATTTCTAGCGACTGCTGATTTTTGTTGAAAAATGGATTCACAAAGATTTAACCTATGATTGCTCCTAAAAATGTTTTGGACAGAATGATGCTGAAAATCGTTTGGATTTAATTAGCGGCCATTTCTGAAAATGAATTTTTTTTCTGTATCCTTTTGCGGCAACATGCTTTTCTTCATTCTCAATTAATAAATAGCTTGACTCTCTAAATTATCGGGTTCCATAATTTCTGTGTGATGTTCTGATGGCACGCCGGGAAATCTCTTCTCTAAAATGATTCTTGCAAGCTTAATTATTGAAAACTGCCTTCCTTGGACCTCTCGTACTTCGAAAAATTGTTTGCTTCAAAATCTTGATCAACCATTTACGATTGATTTCCATCGGCTCCTTCTGTTATCAACACCATTGTTAGTTGTTTCAGAGGGAAAACACAATGGAAATCAGACTCAATTTTCCATAAATGTTGCTGAATTTGTTCGTTGCATAATTCCAGTGCAATGCAAGGTCGTGCTTTCTGGTCCTGTCGACAATAATTGACCAGTACGCTAGCATGGTTGCCTTTTGCCTGTTGCGCGGAAGTATCCCAAAACCCAAACAAAAAATCACGAGAACAGTCAAACTATGTTGCGACCACAGACTTGGTCACAAAAGAGCATGAATTTTGCAATTCCATTGGCTCCTTCTGTTATCAACACCATTGTTAGTTGTTTCAGAGGGAAAACAATATGGAAATCAGACTCAATTTTCCATAAATGTTGGTGAATTTGTTCGTTGCATAATTCCAGTGCAATGCAAGGTCGTGCTTTCTGGTCCTGTCGACAATAATTGACCAGTACGCTAGCATGGTTGCCTTTTGCCTGTTGCGCGGAAGTATCCCAAAACCCAAACAAAAAATCACGAGAACAGTCAAACTATGTTGCGACCACAGACTTGGTCACAAAAGAGCATGAATATTGCAATTGATTTCTTTTCTTAAATTTCGTGATGTTGTCGTTGTTTTCACAATGCGTGCGTCAATTGACGCCACTATAACTGGAAACACGAGCAGAAGAAAAAACACAAAGGAAATCAAGAATGTGCAAAAACTGCAACCAAATTGTCTGCAAAAAAAGGGGCAAACATACTCCAAGCATTGAGCACCTGAGAAAATATTAATGGCTAAGGACGACAAGATTTTGCCTGGGATTTGCAATCTGCTGGCGGAACCTAAAATTCCATTAAAGTGAAACTGACCAAAGAAAAATGATGCCTAGCATCAATATAACTCAGTACTCCAGCTGGAACAGAATTATTTCACCCTGGGGTGCAGGTTGAGAGTAATTCAAAGATTTATCACAACAATTAGGCAACACGAATTCAACCAAGACATTACTCGATTAGGTAAATCATTTGTAATAATCAAGAAGGAGAAGCCCCGGTAAAGATCCTTTTGTTCCGCTGTAAATTTTGAGAGGGCTGCACGTTAGACTCGAATTTGTTAAAGTTCGTTGTCTGCCTACAAGTTAACGTTTGATTAACTTCAGATGAGATCCGTGCACTCCTATGGAAAATTTTTTCCTAGCCACCTGGTTGTTGACTTTGTCAACGGTATATGTTTATTGGAGAATCTATTGTCCAAAGCAAAGCAATAACACCATCTAAGGCTAAATTCTAACGCTAATGCATTTTTCAAGCAAGTCATAAGCCCTAACAAAACTCAAAGTCCACCTCAAACGTCAAAAAGCCATTAGTAAACAAGTTCAGAGCTAACGAAGATTAGCTTCCTTCAATGAATTTTTCACGCAATTTTCCATCCGAATGAAGATTCTAGTAAAACGCTCTCACGAATGAAAAACACAAACTTTTAAATTTCATCCTCAGGAAAATGTTCGTGAAAAAATGTCACTTGTGAAAAATTTAAGATCTGGGGGACCAAATGGTCTACCTCAAGCGTGCCATTGAAATACTTGTGGACACAACTACTTGTCTTTTAACGAGTTTTTAAAAACATTAAGCGCACGCGTACAATACCTGATATATGGAAAACTGTTGCAAGATCACCAATACACAGAAAAAGACCATCAACAAAATGGTGAAAATTTCAGACCAGTGTCTTTATTAGATATGAAGAAGTGCTTTGACTTTGACAAAGTGTTATCAACAACGTTCTCTATAAACAATTTAGCAATTTTCTTACTCAGTATCAGCACGATTTTGAAAAGAACAGACCTGTCGAAGCCAACATGCTATTTTTCTCAGAAGCGTGCTTAAAGCTCTCAATGAAGAACCCCATTCGGAAATTATGGCTTATAATTTTGAATCTCTCATTCATCAAGATCCACATATTTTGTGTAGTAATCTGATGACAAACTTGAATTTGTCAAATTTTCCATGAAATCACTTCTCTTAAGTGTATCTTGCATTTTGCAAAGTTGTTTGCTTCAAAATTATGATGGGCAACTGATGGCTGATTTTTGTTGCCTCTTTCTGTTTTCAACACGATCAATAATTGTGTAAGAGGGACAATAACTTGATAATCAGATTCAATTTTTTAAAATCTTTCCGAAACTGTTGGCTGCTTAAATCCCCTGCAAAGCATGATCATGCTTTATTGTCCAGTTGCTGATAATCGACCATTACGCTCGCATGGTTGTTTTGTTCCTGTGGCGCGGAGGAAGTCCAAAACCACAAATTTGCGAGAACAGTCAAACTATTTTGCGACCATAATATTGGCCACAACCAAACTTGATTCTTGCGATTGATTAGTTATCCTATGAGATACATATTGTTTATGATAACTTGATGACAGTCCTGACCTTTCTGGTAAATCACTTCTTTTCAGAGCATCTTGCAAACGTAATTATTAAAAGTTGCCTTCCTTTGCTTCTCTTATTTTGCAAAAATGTTTGCCACAAAATCAGAATCGACAACTGAAGGTTAATGTCGGCCGGCTCTTTCTGTTATCAACACGATCAATAATTCGTTAAAGGGGAGAACGTTTTGGTAATCAGAGTCTTTTTTAAAAGTATTCTGAAAATTTTTGCTGCTAAATTCACGTGCAATGCATGATATTGCTTTTTTTGTTTTGTCGTCAATAATCAACTAGTACATTTGAATGGTCGCTTTGTTCCTGTGGAGCAAAAGTAAACCTAAACCCAAACACAAAACTGCAAGAGCAGTCAATTTGTTTGGCGACCCTAGGCTTGACCACACGGGAACATGAATTTTGCAATTCATTTCTTCTCCTATGAGACATTACTCCAAGTTGTGTGATGTTGTCATTATTTTTACATTGTGCACTCCAATTGACAAGGCTACCACTGGAAACAGAAGATTAAAAAGAAACACCAAGGAAACCAAGAATGAGCTTAAACTGCTACCAAATTGTCTCCAAAAAAGGGCCAGCATGCTGCAAGCATTGAGCACCTGAGAAAATTTTAATGGCGTTGGAAGTGTTGTTCCAATTGACCAAAAATTTGCCATGGATTCGGTGTCTGCTGGAGGAATCTAAAATCCCATTAAGGTGAGTTTGGCCAAAAAAAATTTGTACCTAGCATAAATATAACTCAGAACACCAGCTGGAACAGAATTGGTTTTCCAGGGGTGCAGGTGGAGACTAATTCTGAGATTTATCACAGCAATTAGGCTAGACAAAAACCAACTAAGGCATTATTCGATTAGGGAACTCATTTATGAAAATTAAGAATAGTAAGCCCCGGTAACGATCCGTTTGTTCCGCTGTAAACTTTGAGAGGGCTGGACGTTAGGCTCAAAGTTGTTACAGTTCGTTGCCTGCCTACAAAGTAACGTTTCAGTAACTTTAAATGAGATCCATGCACTCCTAGAAAACATTTTTTTCTAGCCCCCTGGTTGTTGACTTTGTCAACGCTATATTTTTATTGAAGAAGCCGTTCTCAAGTGCAAAACTATAACACTATCTATGGCTCTATTTTAACTCTAAGCATTCTTCAAGCATCTCAGAAGCCCTAAGAAAATCCAAATTCTATCTCAAACGCCAACAATTCATTAGCAAACAGGCTCGGAGGTACCAGAAACTAGCTTCGTTCAATGGGTTTTTCACTCAATTTTCAATCCGAATGACGATCCTAGTAAAAACGCTCTCACGAATGAAAAACACAAACTTTTAAAATTCATCCTTATGAAAATGTTCGTGAAAAAATGTCACTTGTGCAAAATATAAGATCTGGGGGACCAAAAGGTCTAACTCCAGCGTGCTATCGAAATACTTGTGGATACATCTACTTGTGTTCTAACGAGTTTTTAAAAACATTAAGCGCACGCGTAAAATACCTGACATATAGAAAACTGTTGCGAAATCACCAATACACAAAAACACCATCAACAAAATGGTGAAAATTGCAGAACAGTGTCTTTATTAGATATGAAGAAGTGTTTTGACAAAGTGTTATCAACAACGTTCTCCATAAACAATTTAGCAATTTTCTTACTCAGTATCAGCACGATTTTGAAAAGAACAGACCTGTCGAAGCCAACGTGCTACTTTTCTCAGAAGCGTGCTTAAAGCTCTCAATGAAGAACCCCATTCGGAAATTATGGCTTTTATTTTTGAATCTCTAACTTATCAAGATCCATATATTTTGTGTAGTAATCTGATGACGATCTTGAATTTGTCAAATTTTCCAAGAAATCACTTCTCTTTATTGTATCTTGAAATCTTAATAAATAAAAGCTGCCTTCTTTTGACTTCTCGCATTTTGCAAATTTGTTTGCTTCAAAAACTTGACGGACAACTGGCAGCTGATTTTTGTCAGCTCTTTTTGTTATCAACTTGATCAATATTTTGGTAAGAAGGACAATACTTTGATAATCAGACTCAATTTCTTAAAATCTTTCTGAAATTGTTGTCTGCTCAAGTCCCCTGCAAAGCATGATCGTGTTTTTATTGTCTTGTTGCTGATAACTGACCAGTACGCTTGCTTGGTTGCTTTGTTCCTGTGGCGCGGAGGAAGTCCAACACCAAAACACAAAACTGCGAGAACAGTCAAACTGATTAGCGATTATAGTTTTGGACACAACCAAACTTGAATCTTGCAATTGATTACTTATCCTCTGAGACACATATTTGTATAATAACCTGATGACAGTCTTGAACTTGCCAAACATTCCGGAAAATCATTCTTTTTCAAAGCATCTTGCAAACTTAACTATTAGAATACGCCTTCCTTTGGCTTCTCGCATTTTGCAGAATTGTTTGTCTCAATGTCAGAATTGGCAAATGACGGCTAATATATGCCGGCTCCTTCTTATATTAACACGATCAATAGTTTGTTAAAAGGTACAAATTTTTGGTAATCAGACTGTTTTTCAAAAATATTCTGAAATTTTTTGCTGCGTAATTCCCGTGCAATGCTTGATCTTGTTTTGTGAACATTACTGGTCCATTATTGTCTTGTCGTCAAATGTACTGGTCGATTATTGTCTTGTCGTCAATAATCGACCAGAACATTTGGATGGTTGTTTTGTTCCTGCGCAGCGAAAGTAAGCCCAAACCCAAACAAAAAACTGCAAGAGAAGTCAATCTGTTTTGTAACCCTAGGCTTGACAACACTTGAACATGAATTCTTGCAATTGATTTCTTTTCCTATAAGATATTACTTCACTTTTTGTGATGTTGGCATTATTTTCACAATGCGTACTTCAAATGACGCGGCTACAACTGGAAACAGAAGATTAAGAATGAGCATGAACTGCTACCCACTTTTTTGCAAAGAGCGGCAAGCATACTGCTAACATTGAGCACCTGAGAAATCATTAGTGGCGTTATATGTGTTGTTCTAATTGACAGGAATTTGTTTTGGATTTGCAGTCTTCTGGCGTAATCTAAAATCCCATTGAAGTGAGGCTGTTCAAAAAACCATGCCTGGCACCAATTTAACTCAAAACTCCAGCTGGAACAGAACTAAATAACCCCTGGATGCACGTAGAGAGTAATTCAAAGGTTAATAACAACAATTAGGCGAGGCAAACTGAATTCACACATTAACTGATTAGATACGAGAATAATTATCTAAGCTCAATTAATTTTCCGCTAAGTCTTCAGTTCAAAAGAAGATTTCAGTAATAACGCTATCATGATCAAAAGACCAAAATGGACAAATTTTAGCGTCTCAAAACAATAAATACATGAAATAATGTCTATGGTGGATATTATGAGATCTGGTGGACCAAATTGTCTACATCCTTTTCTCTCAAAGTACTTTTAGATATTTTTTAAAAACGTAGAGCAAAGGCGTAAAATGTCGAATAAAATAAAAATTAATTCTGCAAGACCACCATTACACTGAAAAGACAATCGACAAAATCTTGAAAACTATCGACCAGTGTCTCTATCAGATATCAAAATCAAAATGCTTTCAGAATCCAATAACATGTTTTTGACGAGCATTTCAGCTATTATTTTACTCTGTATCAGTACGTTTTTTGAAGAACAGACCTGTCAAAAACAACATGCTGTTATTTCTCGAAACCTTGCGTGAAGCTCTCGATGATTATATCCATTCGGAAATTAGGGTTTTTTATGCTGACTTCTCAAAAGCCTTTTGGGAAACTCCTTCATTCAATATTTTCCAAAAATGTTCGCATGTAGGAGTAGTTGGAAGCAAGCTCGATGTGCTGCTAGACTGTTTGAAAAGTTGGACAGAAAATGTGTGTGTCGAACTCGTTAGTTCCAAAACATTGAAGGCGAGTTGAGATCCACACGGTTCATTGCTTGAACCACTTCTTTTCTGCACTTTTGTAAAAAAAATTCAAGACTCTCTTGTTCTTGCTAAACCGTTTGAATTTGCAGATGACTTGAAAATTCTCTATCAATAGAAGTTTCTACGAAACACAAATGGTAATAGATGCCAGGCCACAGAAACTAGAGTCCTATGAATCAAGATGGAACTACTGATGGACAAATGTGCAAAACCTACTTTCCGAGAATATCTTGTTTTCATCTTGATGGAACCAATGCTCCGAAGAAGTGAGTGAATAGAGGACTTGAGAGTTCACATAACTTGAGACCTATCATTGCAAACGCTCTTTAAAAAAAGACTAAAGAGAGCAAACAAAGTGTTTTATTTGCTATCTCTATAAAAAAATTTACTCCGCTATGAACTTTGAGAGCACTGGACGTGAAGTTCGCTGTTAATACAAATGCTTGTCCACCTACGATGTAACCTAATTTCAGACGAGATCCGTGCACTCCTAGGGAACATTTTTTTCTAGCCATCTGGTTGTTGAACTTGTATATATTTTTAGGTGGGAAATTAAAATCTAGTGCAATATTATAACACTATCTAAATCTATACTCTAACTCTAATGCATTTTTCAAGTTCGGAGCTACGAGAAAAAATATCTCAGCTCAATTAATTTTTCCCTCAGTCTTCAGTCCATTAGAAGATTCCAGTAATAACGTTATCAAGACAAAAAAGGCCAAAATAGACAATTTTTAGCGTCTAAAAACAATAAATCCCTGACATAATGTCTCTGTTGGATATTGCGAGATCTGGTGGACTAAATGATTTATATCCACTTTTCTTTCAAACTTTTTCCAGATAGATCTGTTTGTCTTTTTTTGATTTTTTAAAAACGTAAAGGGAACGCGCAAAATACTGAAATAACAAAAATTCTTTAAAATGACCGTTACATAGAAAAGACAATAGACTAAATCTTGAAAACTAGCAACCAGTGTCTCTATCAGATACCGAAAGCAAATAATAAAAAAATCCATTAACAAATTTTTGAGAAACATTTCAGCTATTATCATACACAGTGTCAGTACGTTTTTAAGAAGATTAGACCTGTCGAAACCAACATGCTGTTATTTTTCAAAATCATGCATGAAGCTCTCGATGAAGATCCCCATTCGGAAATCATGGTTTTTTACACTGACTTTTCGAAGGCTTTTTGACAAAATTCCTAAATCAAACTATTCCATAAAATTGCAGATTTACGAGTGGTTGGAATCATGCTCTAGCTGATTATAGACTATTAGAGAAATCGGAAAGGAGATGTGCTTGTCGAAAATGAAGTTTTTAGAATCAAAACATTTCGAAATGTCACGAGTTGAGTCCCACAAGGTTCCTTGCTTGAACCACTTCCGCTCTACATCTTTGTAACGGTTTTTCAGGGGTTCTTTTGTTCTTGATAAAAAGATCACATTTTCAGATGAGCTATAAATTCCACCTTTCAATTCCACCTTTCTACGAGACACAAAATGGCTTAGTTGCCACTGGAACTTGGGTCCAATGGATCAAGACTGAACTACTGATGGACAAATGATGTGAGGGAATAACAGATTTACGAGTTCACATAACTTGAGACTTAACATTGCACATAGAATAGAAAAAAGACTAAAGAGAGCGGACAAAGTGTTTTACTATGTGTCCCTATAGAAAAATTAAACCTGCTATGGACTTTGAGAGGGCTGGACGTGAAGGTTGCATTTTTTACAGTTTCTTGTCGGCCTACGATGTATCGTTCCACTAAGTTCAGACGGGATTTGTGCACCTTTAAGGAACAAATTTTTTCTGGCCAACTGGTTGCTGAGTTTGTCAAGGCTATGTTTTTATGGAGAAAGCAATAAAAATAATTATAATAAAAATAATAATAAGAAAGACTTAAGAGCAAAATATCATGGGTCACGGGACCCTCAGTTTTAGGAGTTCTAAGCTCGTAGTTTAGGAAAAATTGAGTTTTTTACTTCTTTGCATTTGGTACATCAGCAAACAATTCTCCATGTACATGAGATGTTCTCGTCATATTGATTGTAGAAAAACAGAAAAAAAAGATCCAAAAATTTATTCTTGCAGTCTTCTTTAAACAAAATTTCCCTTTTGAAATAATCGTTAAATATATAGGCAAGATTACGGGCTCGCATCCAAAAATCTGACTTGCATTTTTTTAAACGAAAATTGAGGCACTGGAAATTTCGAGTTGTCTGCGCTCTTTTGTTTCCAATATCTGATGGCGAGACGAATTTATGCCAGTCAATATCAACTTTATGCCAATCGGTAATCTAGCACAATTTTAAAACACTATCTAACTCTATCTAGCTTCAAAGAAGAGAGGGAATACAAGATATACGAACTCACAGAACTTGTGACCTATCATTGCACATTGAAAAAAGACTAAAGAGAGCAAACAAAGAGTTTTACTAAGTGTCCCTACAGAAAAATTGACTCAGCTATGGACTTTGAGGGACCTGGACGTGAAGATCGCAGATATTACAGTTTCGTGTCGGCCTACGATGTAACGTTTCATCAAGTTCAGACGGGAGTTGTGCACTCTTAAAGAACAAAAATTTTCTAGCCACTGGTTGTTGTTTTTGTCAACGCTATATTTTCATTTGGAAAGCAATAATGTAGTACAATATTATTACGCTATCTAATTCTATAGTCTAACGCTAATGCATTCGTCATGCATCTCAAAAGACTTATAAAAGCTAAAAATTTATCCCATACATCAAAAAACCAACAGAAAACAAGTGTGGAGCTGCCGGAGAAAGTCACCGTGCTCAATGAATTTTTCACTCAGTTTTCAGTCCGAAAGGTTATTTTAGTAATATAATTAGGCTGTCAGGCTTGAAAAACACAAATTTCCTAATATCAGCGTCTCGAAACAAATTCGTAGTTTAGGAGAAGTTCGTAGTTTAAGAGAAGTTCGTAGTTTAACAAATTCGTAGTTTAAGAGAAAATGAGTTTTTTCACTTCTTTGCATTTGGTACATCCGCAAACAATTTTCCATGTACATGAGATATTCTCGTCATATTTATTGTAAAAGTACAGAAAGTAAAGATCCCAAAATTTATTCTTGCAGTCTTTTATAAACAAAATTTTGCTTTTGAAAAAATCGTTAAATATATAGGCAAGATTACGGGCTCGCATCCAAAAATCGGACTTGCATTTTTTAGACGAAAATTGAGGCACTGGAAATTTCGAGTTGTTTGCGCTCTTGTGTTTCCAAAATCTGATAGTGAAAGGTATTTATGCCGGTCAATATCAACTTTATGCCAATCAATAATCTAGTGCAATTTTAAAACACTATCTAACTCTATACTCTAACTCGAATGCATTCGTCATGCATCTCAAAAGCCTTAAGAAAGCTCAAAATTTATCCCATACATCAAAAAGCCATCAAAACTCAAGTGTAGGAGCTGCCGGCAAATGTCATTGTGCTCAATGATTTGTTCTCTCAGTTTTCCGTCTGAAAGGTTATTTTAGTAATATAATTAGGCTGTCAGGATTCAAAAATACAAATTGGCTATTATCAGCGTCTTGAAAGAAAGTTTCATGAAATATTGTTCACGCTGGATATTACAATATCTGGTGGACCAATTGCTATACCTCCAGCTTTCTATGAATCTATTTCTGGATATATGTTTGTCTTTCAACAAACATTTTGAAAACGTAGAGCAAACGCGTGAAATACTGGATGAAATGAAAATTGATGCAATATCACCATAATACAGAAAATACAATCGACAAGTCGTCGAATATTACAGACCACTGTCTTTATCAGATATCGGAAGCAGATTGTTTCAAAAATCCTTGACGAAGTTTTCTACAAATATTCCAATTTTTACCTTACTCATTGTCAGTGCTGTTTTGTGATGAGCAGACCATTGCTCCAAAGAAGTGAGGGAATAAAATATATTCGAGTTCACAGAACTTGAGACCTATCATTGCACATTGAAAAAAGACTAAAGAGAGCAAACAAAGAGTTTTTCTAGGTATCCCTACAGAAAAATTGACTCAGCTTTGGACTTTGAGGGCCTGGACGTGAAAATTGCAATTATTACAGTTTCTTGTCGGCCTACGATGTAACGTCTCACTACGTTCAGACGGGAGTTTGGCACTCTTAAAGAACGACAATTTTCTAGCCACCTGGTTGTTGTTATTGTCAACGCTATATTTTTATTTGGAAAGCAATAATCTAGTACAATAGTATTACACTATCTAATTTTATACTCTAACGCTAATGCATTCGTCATGCATCTCAAAAACTTAAGAAAGCTAAAAATTTATTCCATACATCAAAAAACCAACAGAAAACAATTGTGGAGCTGCCGGAGAAAGTCACCGTGCTCAATGAATTTTTCACTCAGTTTTCAGTCCGAAAGGTTATTTTAGTATTATAATTAGGCTGTCAGGCTTGAAAAACACAAATTGACTAATACCAGCGTCTCGAAACAAAAGCTTCGTGAGATAAATTTCACTCTGGATATTACTCGATCTGGTGCACTACGTGCTCTACCTCCAGCTTTCTTGCAATCTACTTCAAGATAAATTTGTTTGTCTTTCAACAAACATTTTAAAAACGTAGAGCAAACGCGTGAAATATTGAATGAAATGAAAATTTATGCAATATCACCTTTATAAAGAAAATACAATTGACAAAATGTCGAATACTAAAGACCAATGTCTTTATCAGATATCGGAAGCAAATTTTTTCAAAAATCCATTATCGAAGTTGTCCACAAAGATTTCAGCTTTTAACTTACTCAGTGTCAGTACTGTTTTGTGATGAGCAGACATGTCGAAACCAACATGCAATTTTTTCTCAAAACCATGCATGAAGCTCTGGATGAAGAGCCCCATTCGGAAATCATGGTTTTTTACACTGACTTTTCGAAGGCTTTTAATAAAGTTCTTAAATCAAACCATTCCAAAAAATTGCAGATTTAAGAGTGGTTGGAATTTTGCTCTAGCTGATTATAGACTATTAGAGAAACCGGAAAGGAGTTGTGCTTGTCGAAAATGAAGTTTTTAGAATCAAAACATTTCAAAATGTCACCAATTGAGTCCCAAAAGGTTCCTTGCTTGAACCAATTCCGCTCTACATCTTTTTAACGGTTTTTCAGGGGTTCTTTTGTTCTTGATAAAAAGATCATATTTTCAGAGCAGCTATGTTAGAATATCGATCAAACTACAGTCTTAAACTTAGTGAAAATTAGAAAGAAAATTTGACTTACCAGATTAGAAAGACAAGCAATATGATTTCGATCAAAGAAATTATATAAATGAATCGTCAAGAAATGGTGCTGAGAATCAATATTCGGTTCAAATTGGGGAATCTAGATAACTATTATTAGAGTTAGATTAAGTGATGTAAAATCTTCCCAGCATGTATTAAATGATGATGATATCTCCGGAAGTGTGAATGAATTCTTAGAAAAGTGCAAATGCATTCCATTTATGGTTCCCTTTGCGACTGATTTGCACAAGCAAACCATATTGGGTAACCCTTGCGACCCCCACCATAAATCACGGTGCTAAGATTAGTTTTGTATCTTGACTTTTTCACACTGATAAGGGGTATATGTACAGCTGATTTTTGAGTCCTTTTTCATCCCCAAATTCAAATCACCATCTTGATCTAATAATCAGATCTCTCCTGTAAATCTCTAAATTCTATTGTAAAATATCATTTTGTTATTCTCTCAATTTTTGAGAAATTAATTCTTTTACTTAGTTAAAAACGCTTTTTATTCCGCTTGCGAAAGTCCATAACCCAACAGGTTATGGGCCCAGCAATTTTCTAAGTCATAAAATTGATTTCCAAAACAAAACCAATTTGTTGTTGACAGTCATAATCCTTTTCTGCTTAGTACCTTTTCTTTTCACAACTGTTTTGCCTGCTCAAAGTTCAATGGATCAACAGACAGTGAAGCTGCTGACCTACACAGGAAAGGCACAGGACTTTCCAATCTGGAGCACAAGATTTGTGGCGATGATGCAGACGAAGGAACTCTGGTCCACTGGCCTGCGCCACTGGCCAATGGGGCAACGAATAATGAGAAGAAGAACCACAAGGTGCTGAAGGATGCATATGAGAAGGAAGTTGCAGACATCAAGGACAAACGGAACAATGTGTGGTGCCATTTGGCACTGACTCTAGATGCAACAACCCTCATGCTGATGAGACATGCCTGTGTGGGCGATGATGGCATTGGAGATGGAGCAAAGGCTTGGAAACTTTTGCAAGAGAGATTTCAGAGTGTGGAGACGCCGACAGTGGTGACTTTAGTGGCACAGCTTGCTCGACTGCAGCTCGAGGATTCTGAGGATTTGGACAGCTTCTTCATCAGAGGACAGGAGTTGCTCATAAGGCTACAAGAAGCAGGGGAAGCAGTCTCAGAGACCCTCTTCAACGCCTTGGTCCTCAATGTTCTGCCAATGAGGTATGAAAGTTTTGTTATACAGGAAAGCTTCAACCCGGCAACGAACTTCACAGAGTTGAGGAAAAGGCTGCAGAACTTTTATGAGAGCACGTTGCAGAGACACAAGGGACAAAGTGGTTCAGTGGCACTGGCAGTGAAGCGTGACTTCAAGAAGGGACCCAAGAAAGGAAACTGCTTTGTTTGTGGGATCCCTTAACACTTTGCCAAGGACTGCAGGAAGAAGGAGACAGCACAATGCAGCAAGTGTGGTGAGAAGGGTCACCTAGACAGGGCATGCAAGAGACAGAGAGATGGAGGCAAACATGAGTCAGTGGCAATGGGTCCAACATTGGCTACACCAGACGAAGAATGCTGGGCAGCTCTTGCCCAGTGGAAGACAGCAGGCATGCTAGTGGACAGTGGTTGTACAGATCACATAGTGACGAACATCGATGCGTTCCTGGACCTTGTGCCCATTCAATCAGTGGTCAGAAATCCCAACGGAGAGGCTTCCAGAGTGGTGGGCAGAGGCTGTGTGAGGATCAGCATACCCTCAAACAAAAGGGAATTCCAATGCGAACTCAAAAATGTTCGGTGTGTGCTGGACTATTCTTCAAACCTCCTATCAGTCTCAAGATGCACGGAGTGGGGACATAGCTTCACTTTCGAGAGAGGAAACAGCTGCATGAAACTCCAGAAGGGAACTCGGGTAAAACTAACACAAGAAAATAATTTGTTTTACTTACCCTGCAGCGTTCTAGAATTCAAGATGAGTTCCAACAGCGTGAAACTTGACAGTGCAAGGAAGTGGCACAGATGATTGGGTCATTTGAATCAAGCGGATGTGGTCTGGAATGCACCAGAGACAGTGGGGGAACTCGATGATGTATGCAATGTGTGTGCATTGGCCAAGATCACAAAGACTCCAGTACCAAGAGTGGCAGCGACCCAAGCAGAAGAGAAGCTGGAGAGGGTGTTCACAGACATGATGGGACCTTTCAGAGTAGAGTCACTGTCAGGGTTCCGGTTCTGCATAGTGTTTGCAGACCAGTACACGAAGTTTGTGTTTAAGGACTTGCTTAAGGCAAAGAGTGAAGCACTGGCCAGCTTGAAGAAATTTGTTCTCAGTGTGGGGGCGCCCAAGAAGCTGAGGCAAGACAATGCGAAGGAGTTTCTCTCAGAGCAGTTCAAGAAGTACTGCTTAGATGCAGGCATTCTACAAGAAAAGACCATACCAGAGACGCCACAACAGAATGGGTTAGCTGAGAGGTGCAACAGGACACTGCTGGAGATGGCAAGATGTTTGCTCATTGACTCAGGACTTCCCAAGATGATGTGGGGAGCAGCAATTCTTCACGCAGCAAGGATCAGAAATTTGGTTGTGAGACGAGGAGAAGAAAAATGCCCAGCAGAGCTGATGAGAGGTATAAAACCTAAGCTTCCATTAGTAAATTATCTATTTTTGGCTGGACAGTCTTCATGAGGAAGAGGGACAGAGACGTCAGCAAACTTGAACCCAAGGCACTGGAAGGAAAGTTTGTGGGTTACACTGAAGGAGAAAATGGATGCCTGGTGTACATACCCAACACACGCAAGGTGATGGCAGTTCGAGATTTGATCATCAAGGAGTCTGAAGTGGGCTCAATCCCTGACAACAAAGAAACGGCTGACCTACTAGATGATGGGTCGGAACTGGGAATCTGGCACCCAGATGATGGTCATCAAGATGATGACAACAGAGAACGACAGGACACATCTACTGCAATAAAGGAGGAGTGGCATGATGCAGGGAGCGTGAATACTCAAGAAACAACACTGAGACCAGAGGCCTCAGATGTTGGAGAAACAGCACTAGATGAAGGATCTACTGCAACAAGAGGGAGTTACAGAGACTCAGAGTCACTGGAAGACAGTGACACAGAAGACTTCTCACAGTTAAATACAGTTGGCTTCAATGAAGATGCACTGGAACACGCGGACAGAGCAGAGCCCAGACGAGGGACACGAGCAAGGAATGTTCCGCAATTTTTTGGAGAAGTCAGGACCCATCTTGCTGTGACTGAGGGCGACTATGTGGAACCCAAAACAGTCTACGAAGCCAAGCGAGGTAACGATTGGGACCAGTGGCACCGGGCAATGAAGGACGAGGTCTAGGCACTCCAAGACAACGAGACTTGGAACCTAGTGAGACCACCCACAGACAGGGACGTCATACCGGGCAAATGGGTCTACAAAGTTAAATTGGGACCCAGTAGTCAAGTGGACAAATACAAAGCGCGCTACGTGGCGAAAGGCTTTAAACAAGTGGAAGGACTGGACTACTTTGAGACTTTTGCGCCTACCTGTAAGCCAGAGACATTCAGGATTCTACTTCAGCTATCAGCGAAGCAGGGCCATGTGATGCACCAATTTGATGTCAAGACTGCTTTCCTGCACTCACCAATCGAGGAAGAAGTGTATCTGGAACAGCAACAGGAGTTTGTAAAACGCGGATCAGATGGGGAGAAGTTAGCATGTCGACTAAATAAATCAGTTTATGGTTTGAAACAGGCTGCTAACAACTGGTACAAAGAGCTGGCAAACTTCCTACTGAGACAGGGGTTCACCAGAAGCAGGAACGATCACTGCTTGTTCGCAAGATCAGAGGCAGAGGATCACACCTTCATCTTGGTCTGTGTTGACGACATCATAGTAGCATCAAGAAGTATGACAGTGGTCTCTGATGTCAAGAAGGCACTAGAACCAACCTTTCACATGGAAGACAGAGGGAGACTACACTGGTTTCTGGGTCTAAGAATCAGACGAGAAGAGGGCAAAGTCACAGTCGACCAAGAACGCTACATAGAAACAATGCTTGAGTGGTTTCAAATGGATCAATGCAAACCCTCAAGAACTCCAGCTGATTTGAATTTGAAACTTCAGACAGCACAGAACGGAGACGAAGAAGTGGACCAGAGGATCTACAGAAGCTTGGTTGGATCACTTCTGTATCTGACCAAACAGACGAGGCCAGACATCATGTTCACAGTCAACATTCTGTCCAGACACATGAATCCACCTACCAATCAACACTGGATGTGCGGAAAACGACTTCTGCGATATCTTCAAGGTTCAAAAGTTTTAAAACTTACTTACACAAAAGAGGCTAGTTATGATTTAGTGGGGGAAAGTGATGCAGACTGGTCTGGAGACGTGAACGACAGAAAATTAACAACGGGCTATTACTTCAAGTTCAACGGACGTGGCGCAGCACTCAGCTGGGGTGTCAAGAAGCAGGCCACAGTTGCTCTTTCTTCATCAGAAGCAGAATATCAGGGCGTTGCAGCAGCAGTTCAGGAAGCACTCTACCTGAAACAACTTCTAGAGGATTTTGGCATCCAACAGAAACGTCCAATAGCAATTGGAGAGGACAACCAAAGTTGTATCAGACTCTGCCAAAACCCAGTCATGCACAAAAGGAGCAAGCACATCGAAACAAAGTTTCACTTCATTCGTGACAAGACTGAGGATGGGACTATTTCAATTCATTACGTCCCTACAGACAAAATGGCAGCGGACATCTTCACAAAGTCCTTACCCGTTTCGAAAATGGAATCATTCAGAGCAGTTTTGATGGGAGCGGACTCTACGCAATCAGCTCAAGTCTGAGTGGGAGTGTTAGAATATCGATTAAACTATAGTCTTAAACTTAGTGAGAATTAGAAAGAAAGTTTGACTCACCAGATTAGAAAGACAAGCAATATGATTTCGATCAAAGAAATTATATAAATGAATCGTCAAGAAATGGTGCTGAGAATCAATATTCGGTTCAAATTGGGGAACCTAGATAACTATTATTAGAGTTAGAATAAGTGATCTAAAATCTTCCTAGCATGTATTAAATGATGATGATATCTCCGGAAGTGTGAATAAATTCTTAGAAAAGTGCAAATGCTTTCCATTTATGGTTCCCTTTGCGACTGATTTGCAGAAGCAAACCATATTGGGTAACCCTTGCGACCCCCACTATAAATCACGGTGCTAAGATTAGTTTTGTTTCTTGATTTTTTCACACTGATAATGGGTATATGTACAGCTGATTTTTGAGTCCTTTTTCATCCCCAAGTTCAAATCACCATCTTGATCTAATAATCAGATCTCTCCTGTAAATCTCTAAATTCTACTGTAAAATATCAATTTGTTATTCTCTCAATTTTTGAGAAATTAATTCTTTTACTTAGTTAAAAACGCTTTTTATTCCGCTTGCGAAAGTCCATAACCCAACAAGCTATAAATTCTAACTCTCAATGGAAGTTTCCACGAGACACAAAATGGCTTAGTTGCCATTAGAACTTGGGTCCAATGGATCAAGACTGAACTGCTGATGGACAAATGTGCAAAATTAATTTTCCGAGAAGATCTTTTTTTCATCTTGATGGAACCAATGCTCCAAAGATGTGAGGGAATAACAGATTTACGAGTTCACATAACTTGAAACTGAACATTGCACATAGAATAGAAAAAAGACTAAAGAGAGCGAACAAAGTGTTTTACTATGTGTCCCTGTAGAAAAACTAAACCTGCTATGGACTTTGAGAGGGCTGGACGTGAAGGTTGCATTTTCTACAGTTTCTTGTCGGCCTACGATGTATCAGTCCACTAAGTTCAGACGGGATTCGTGCACCTTTAAGGAACAAATTTTTTCTGGCCAACTGGTTGCTGAGTTTGTCAAGGCTATGTTTTTATGGAGAGAGCAATAAAAGTAATAATAATAATAATAATAATAATAATAATAATAATAATAATAATAATAATAATAATAATAATAATAATAATAATAATAATAATAATAATACTAATGATAATAATAATAATAATAATAATAATAATAATATTAATAGTAATAATAATAAAAATAATAATAATAATAATAATAATAATACTAATAATAATAATAATAATAATAATAATAATAATAATAATAATAATAATAATAATAATAATATTAATAATACATACAAATATAATAATAAGAAAGACTTAAGAGCAAAATATTATGGGTCACGGGACCCTCAGTTCTAGGAGTTCTAAGCTCGTAGTTTAGCAAAAATTGAGTTTTTTCACTTCTTTGCATTTGGTACATCAGCAAACAATTCTCCATGTACATGAGGTATTCTAGTCATATTTATTGTAAAAGTACAGAAAGTAAAGAACCAAAAATTTTTTTTGCAGTCTTCTTTATAAACAAAATTTTGCTTTTGAAAAGATTGTTAAATGTACAGGCAAGATTACGGGCTGGCGTCCTAAAATTGAACTTGCATTTTTTTAAACGAAAATTGAGGCACTGGAAATTTCGAGTTGTCTGCGATCTTGTGTTTCCAATATCTGATAGTGAGAGATATTTATGCCAGTCAATATCAACTTTATGCCAATCAATAATCTAGTACAATTTTGAAACACTATCTAACTATATACTCTAAATCGAATGCATTCGTCATGCAACTCAAAAGCCTTAAGAATGCTCAAAATTTATCACATACATCAAAAAACCATCAGAAATCAAATGTTGGAGCTACCGGCAAAAGTCCTTCTGCTCGATCAATTTTTCACTCAGTTTTAAGTCCGAAAGGTTATTTTAGTAATATAATTAGGCGCTCAGGATTCAAAAACACAAATTGACTAATATCAGCGACTTGAAACAAAAGATTCACGAAATAATTTTCACGCTGGATATTACAAGATCTGGTGGACCAAGTGCTATTCCTCCAGCTTTCTATAAATCTTTTTCTAGATACATGTTTGTCTTTCAACAAACATTTTGAAAACGTAGTGCAAACGCGTGAAATATTGGATGAAATGACAACTGATGCAATATCACCATAATACAAAAAAACAATCGACAAAATGTCGAATATTACAGACCACAGTCTTTATCAGATATCGGAAGCAGATTGTTTCAAATATCCTTTGACGAAATATTCTACAAATATTCCAAATTTTATCATACTCAGTGTCAGTGCTGTTTTGTGATCAGCAGAACATTGCTCCAAAGAAGTGAGGGAATAAAAAACATACGAGTTCACAGAACTTGAGACCTATCATTGCACTTTGAAAAAAAACTAAAGAGAGCAAACAAAGAGTTTTACTAGGTGTCCCTACAGAAAAATTGACTCAGCTATGGACTTTGAGGGGTCTGGACGTGCAGATCGCAGTTATTACCGTTTCTTGTTTGCCTACGATATAACGTTTCACTAAGTTCAGACGGGATTCGTGCACCTTTAAGGAACAAATTTTTTCTGGCCAACTGGTTGCTGAGTGTGTCAAGGCTATGTTTTTATGGAGAGAGCAATAAAAGTAATAATAATAATAATAATAATAATAATAATAATAATAATAATAATAATAATAATAATAATAATAATACTAACAAAAATAATAATAAGAAAGACTTAAGAGCAAAATATCATGGGTCACGGGACCCTCAGTTCTAGGAGTTCTAAGCTCGTAGTTTAGGAAAAATTGAGTTTTTTCACTTCTTTGCATTTGGTACATCAGCAAACAATTCTCCATGTACATGAGGTATTCTCGTCATATTTATTGTAAAAGTACAGAAAGTAAAGAACCAAAAATTTTTTTGCAGTCTTCTTTATAAACAAAATTTTGCTTTTGAAAAGATTGTTAAATGTACAGGCAAGATTACGGGCTGGCGTCCTAAAATTGAACTTGCATTTTTTTAAACGAAAATTGAGGCACTGGAAATTTCGAGTTGTCTGCGATCTTGTGTTTCCAATATCTGATAGTGAGAGATATTTATGCCAGTCAATATCAACTTTATGCCAATCAATAATCTAGTACAATTTTGAAACACTATCTAACTATATACTCTAAATCGAATGCATTCGTCATGCAACTCAAAAGCCTTAAGAATGCTCAAAGTTTATCACATACATCAAAAAACCATCAGAAATCAAATGTTTGAGCTGCCGGCAAAAGTTCTTGTGCTCGATCATTTTTTCACTCAGTTTTAAGTCCGAAAGGTTATTTTAGTAATATAATTTGGCTGTCAGGATTCAAAAACACAAATTGATTAATATCAGCGACTTGAAACAAAAGATTCACGAAATAATTTTCAAGCTGGATATTACAAGATCTGGTGGACCAATTGCTATTCCTCCAGCTTTCTATAAATCTATTTCTAGATACATGTTTGTCTTTCAACAAACATTTTGAAAACGTAGTGCAAACGCGTGAAATATTGGATGAAATGACAGCTGATGCAATATTACCATAATACAAAAAAGCAATCGACAAAATGTCGAATATTACAGACCACAGTCTTTATCAGATATCGGAAGCAGATTGTTTCAAATATCCTTTGACGAAATATTCTACAAATATTCCAAATTTTATCTCACTCAGTGTCAGTGCTGTTTTGTGATCAGCAGAACATTGCTCCAAAGAAGTGAGGGAATAAAAAACATACGAGTTCACAGAACTTGAGACCTATCATTGCACTTTGAAAAAAAACTAAAGAGAGCAAACAAAGAGTTTTACTAGGTGTCCCTACAGAAAAATTGACTCAGCTATGGACTTTGAGGGGTCTGGACGTGCAGATCGCAGTTATTACCGTTTCTTGTTTGCCTACGATGTAACGTTTCACTAAGTTCAGACCGGATTCGTGCACCTTTAAGGAACAAATTTTTTCTGGCCAACTGGTTGCTGAGTGTGTCAAGGCTATGTTTTTATGAAGAGAGCAATAAAAGTAATAATAATAATAAGAATAATAATAATAATAATAATAATAATAATAATAATAATAATAATAATACTAACAAAAATAATAATAAGAAAGACTTAAGAGCAAAATATCATGGGTCACGGGACCCTCAGTTCTAGGCGTTCTAAGCTCGTAGTTTAGGAAAAATTGAGTTTTTTCACTTCTTTGCATTTGGTACATCAGCAAACAATTCTCCATGTACATGAGGTATTCTCGTCATATTTATTGTAAAAGTACAGAAAGTAAAGAACCAAAAATTTTTTTGCAGTCTTCTTTATAAACAAAATTTTGCTTTTGAAAAGATTGTTAAATGTACAGGCAAGATTACGGGCTGGCGTCCTAAAATTGAACTTGCATTTTTTTAAACGAAAATTGAGGCACTGGAAATTTCGAGTTGTCTGCGATCTTGTGTTTCCAATATCTGATAGTGAGAGATATTTATGCCAGTCAATATCAACTTTATGCCAATCAATAATCTAGTACAATTTTGAAACACTATCTAACTCTATACTCCAAATCGAATGCATTCGTCATGCAACTCAAAAGCCTTAAGAATGCTCAAAGTTTATCACATACATCAAAAAACCATCAGAAATCAAATGTTGGAGCTGCCGGCAAAAGTTCTTGTGCTCGATCATTTTTTCACTCAGTTTTAAGTCCGAAAGGTTATTTTAGTAATATAATTTGGCTGTCAGGATTCAAAAACACAAATTGATTAATATCAGCGACTTGAAACAAAAGATTCACGAAATAATTTTCAAGCTGGATATTACAAGATCTGGTGGACCAATTGCTATTCCTCCAGCTTTCTATAAATCTATTTCTAGATACATGTTTGTCTTTCAACAAACATTTTGAAAACGTAGTGCAAACGCGTGAAATATTGGATGAAATGACAACTGATGCAATATTACCATAATACAAAAAAGCAATCGACAAAATGTCGAATATTACAGACCACAGTCTTTATCAGATATCGGAAGCAGATTGTTTCAAATATCCTTTGACGAAATATTCTACAAATATTCCAAATTTTATCTCACTCAGTGTCAGTGCTGTTTTGTGATGAGCAGAACATTGCTCCAAAGAAGTGAGGGAATAAAAAACATACGAGTTCACAGAACTTGAGACCTATCATTGCACTTTGAAAAAAGACTAAAGAGAGCAAACAAAGAGTTTTACTAGGTGTCCCTACAGAAAAATTGACTCAGCAATGGACTTTGAGGGGTCTGGACGTGAAGATCGCAGTTATTACCGTTTCTTGTTTGCCTACGATGTAACTTTTCACTATGTTGAGACGGGAGTTGTGCACTCTTAGAGAACAAAAATTTTCTAGCCACCTGGTTTTTGTTTTTCTCAACGCTATATTTTTATTTGGAAAGCAATAATCTAGTACAATATTATTACACTATCTAACTCTATACTCTAACTCTAATGCATTCGTCATACAACTCAAAAGCCTTAAGAAAGCTCAAAGTTTATCCCATACATCAAAAAGACATCAGAAATAAAATGTCGGAGCTGCCGGCAAAAGTCATTGGGCTCAATGAATTTTTCACTCAGTTTTCAGTCCGAAAGGTTAATTAAGTAAAATAATTAGGCGTTCAGGGTTGAAAAAGACAAATTGACTAATACCAGCGTCTCGAAACAAAAGCTTCGTGAGATAATGTTCACTCTGGATATTGGTAGACTACGTGCCATACCTCCAGCTTTCTTTCAATCTACTTCAAGATATATTTGTTTGTCTTTCAAAAAACGTTTTAAGAACGTAGAGCAAGCGCGTGAAATATTTAATGAAATGAAAATTTAAGCAAAATCACCATAAAACAGAAAAAACAATCGACAAAATGTCGAATACTACAGACGAATGTCTTCATCAGATATCGGAAGCACATTGTTTCAAAAATTTTCTAGAAATATTCCAGCTTTTATCTTACTCAGTGTCAGTACTTTTTGTGATGAGCGGATCTGTCGAACACAACATGCTAGTTTTTCCCCAAACCATGCATGAAGCTCTCGATTAAGACCCGCATTCAGAAGTCAATGTCTTTTATACCGACTTCTCGAAGGCTTTTGATAAAGTCCTTCAATCAAACTATTCCAAAAAGTAGCTAATTTAAGAGTGGTAGGAGGTATGATCGAGCTGTTTATAGACTATTTGAGAAATCAAAAAGGAACTGTGCTTGTTGAAATTTTCAGTTTCAAAACGTTCCAAAATGTCACGAGTTGAGCCTCACAAGGTTTTTTGCTTTAACCACTTCACTTCTGCATCTTTGTAAAGGTATTCCAGGAGTCCTCTAGTACTTGACAAAAAGATCATATTTTCAAAACTAGCTTTCCGAGGGAATCACAATTTAATCTTAATGGAATCAGTGCTCTAAAAATGAGACTAAAGGAACCAGGAAATCAAATAACTTGGGACGCATCATGGGAAAATCACATTCAATAGAGACTACAGAAAGCAAGATGTCCTACATGCTCAGGAAAACGCGTGCCATGTAAGAACAATCAGTAAACCGTCCTCAACAAGGCTTATTTTTACAGTTGTTTTTGCTTTTCGGCTCTCATGTGCGGTAACGACACGATCATCATCCAAATACTTGAACGCTTCAAAGCAAGGCCGTTTAGGTGGGTAACCGGTTACGAAGTGGCGTCATATGTTAGTCCTTTAAGATTTTTAAACATCCTACCCCTTCCAATATTCCGGTAGCTAAACAATGTGCTTTACGTTTTAAATCTATTGGACCAACAAGAATAGCTCTAACCCGAATGTACACTCGAAGAACGCCCGAACGACATCCTAGGAGCGCAGACGGAATTTTACTACCCAACGACACGGTTAAAAAATCGAATGTCTAGATACCTGAGCATAACAACTTCAACGGATTAGAAAACCGATTGCATGTGAAATATTTGATGAAAAAAATCTCTGCACGTGGAAATTGTTCTGATCTTGTTATTTGTGCAGAAACACGATCATAAGTTTTTAAGTTAAGACAACTGGGAGTTACTTAATACGAAACTCCAACATCCACAACTCAATATGACCTATAATGAGAGGTGTTCTCTTTTTTGCGTTGGAATTTTGAGGCTGAAGATTTTTGAAGCTATCATAGCCATTTTACTGTGAAAAAAAACGCCGGCACTTGGCATTTGTGATTGTTATCTCAGTAGAAATAAGTGGGCAGTATTTTAGAACTTGATGACTGGAACTAATAACCCCGCGACGGAATTAGCGAAAACACAAAAATAGTTTTTTAGTATCAAACTGAGAACTGTTTATCTTAGTTGATATACAAACTAAATTGAGAAAAGCCCCTCACCAATACTGGCCGAATAGTGGGTGGTCTGGTCTCTCCGAGCACGAATTGTTCATCCGAGCAAGTTGCGCTGCAAACGAGCTCATCCGGTTCAAATTTTTTTATTTGAAATGGAAATGAAAACACTGAAAAATTCCTTCGTCAATTACCTGAAATCCAGAATATCAATTTATTGTGATATGAACTATTTGTGTTCACATTTTATCAAGTGTTAGTGTACATTTTGGCGTACATTAGTCATACATGAGTGTTTTCTTAAACCTTATTTTAAAAGGAATTAGTCTTTTACAACTACTAATTGTTGTATACTAATTAAACTAAGTTTTTTACTACTAATAATTAAGTCTTTTTACTAGACTAATTGTTGTGATAAACTTATTGAATAGAATGCTTTCAGATTATTTGATTGTGAGTGGCCGTGGGGGCCCACTGACATAATTCTGACATCAGATGTTAGTACTTGCAGCCAGTTCATTGCACCACGCAATTTTCCCGAATACTAATAAACGACGGAAGCTCGAACAAATTGTCATTCCCATCAGCCCCGACGACACCTACACAAACAATCCCCGGCCTCAGTTTCAACTTTCGACAACCAAACTTAGACAAGCTTGCCCATAACTTGTTGACCGAGAAGTTCAAAGGCAAGAGAGACGTGATATTGTGGCCGGACTTAATCAACAATTCAGTTTCTAAGCACCCAGCCAACGGTTCATTCCTGTCTCCCCAAGAGTTGATCAACTTATGGACCCAGTTCGAAGATCGTATCAAAGCAGTTGTATACATTCGACTTGAATTGACCCCTGACATCCTGAAAGAGCTCAAAACTACCGATCTCCTCGTTAACGAAGTGATCAAAGATATCCTCTCTCACAGAAAGCGCACTAACGACGACTACGTGAGCAACCTCAGCAAACTTCATATCAATCGAGAACTGGAACTCAGCAGTCTTCAAACAATCACTCAAAGTCAAGACTGTCTGGACGAGATCCCGAACAAGAAGAAGAGATTGACCCCAAGAAGAAAACGTGCAATCAAGTACAAAGAGGAACAAGCTTCGGCCTCAGCTACGACTGAGGTCAACTGATTGAGTTCCTTTCTTGTGACGCCTTTAGGTAGTAAGCTCGAAACCCTTTTATATTCTTTCTGTATATCTATTTACCGCCTTCTATCAATTTACGTCTTCTTCTAAGTTATCTTTCTTCTGAGAAAATTCCCTGTGAAACCTCTCAGTATGAACCACATATCTCCTGTTTTTTGCTCCTGTGATACCTTTAGGTAGGAATCGCAGCTCATTTGCTCCTGTGAAACCTTTAAGTAGGAATTGCAGCATAGCTCCTGTGATTCTTTTAGGTAGGAATAGCGGTTCATTCGCTCCAGTCATTATCCCCTAGACTCCGCCCAAAGCTCGTGATACTTTCCAGTAGGTATCGCCAGCTTACCCCAAAAATGTCGGAAAAAAAGAGACTCCCATCTATTCCTCAGTACTACCCGACGATTAAAAAACTGCTTTCCGCTGATGACGACGAACTGAAAACCTTTATAAGCCGTCGAAAGAAAACATCTCTCGAGTACCTATTGAGAGAGACACTGTCGCTGCTAGGAAGTGTTTTGAGTGAGAAAGAAACCCAAACGAAGAGGCAGTTAAATACAATCTCCGAGACACTGAATGACGTGAAGGATCAGTTGCAGAGATCTGTCGCTGCAAAAATTAACGAGGCCGTCCTCGCCACCTTGTCTAAAGTCAAAGAAGGACTTACCCAGACCCTGATAAAAAAGAATGATGAAAGGCAAACATCCGCGAAGTCAAAGCCGAAATAGCTAACTCAAGAAAGGATGTCACATCACCCTTGAAGAAGCACGACGAAAAGTCTAAGAAAGAGAAACTATCAGCAGAAGCTGAGCTCATTCAGCACCAACTAAGAATTGACGGCAGTCGAGAAGCAACCAAGCACGGGCCTGATAACCCTGCGATCAAACACGAATCGCATAACGACGAAGCTGAACTGGAATTTCTGGAAGAATCCCCAAAAATGGAAAACATTCGCCGAATTGGAAAGCACGACCCCAACTGCACGCGACCACGAACAATGTTGGTTACCCTCAAAAGCATCTGGGATGTGCGAAAGATTCTCGCGAAGTCCAAAACCTTAAGGAGTTTTGAAGCCTGGAGTGTGCTTCTTTTCCCGAGCCTGAATGAAAAAGATCAGAATCTCGAGAGACGCATCCTCAAAAACCGACGAGAATTCTTCACGAAAACGGGGAACGCAAACAAACCGAGCAGAATCAATATAAACAATCTAAAACTGTTTGTTGACGGAGTCGAAGTGAAAAACCTGAGCTCTGAAGAGACTCCAAAAGGTTGACTAGAGAACAAAACTTGTCAAATTTTTAGCTACAACGTGAGAAGTCTCATGGACACCCGAAGAGGAGAGTACTTTGCAAATTTTATATCACTGAACACATTTGACATTCTTTGTTTACGCAAGCCCTGGCTTGACAGTAGTTGTATTTTTAAAGATGGGTAACTTTTATAACCCGACTATTATTTAGTTAGAAGTGGAAGAGATCCTGGACAACATGGAGGAGTCCTCATTGGAATTCGCTCTTCAATTTACTTCGAAGAAGTTACATTCCCTGTGAACATGATTGTCAGCGGCTTCTGTTTCGCTACGGTTCACATCACCTGTGAAATTTTTTTTATTATTCTTTTTGTCTATAATCCTCCACGCAACTCAAATTACCTCTGGCCCTCCACCCTCTTTCGTTCTCTTCTTAGCACACATTTTTCTGTGCATCCTATGGTTCCCATTATCCTTGCTGGGGAAATTAATTTATCAACAGTCAACTGGGACGAAATGTCGAGCATCAACTATTACGAGCAAGAGTGTTTTGATTTCTTTCTAGGTTTAAATCTCACTCAATCAAACAAGACAAATTATCGCATTCTTGACGTATGCTTATCAAATAGCCCATCACTTATCGTATCTGTCATCACATATTCGTCACCAATTTTGGATGACAGCCCAAAATCAGATCACGAACCGCTCTTTATGCACACGTTGATGTCCAATGGCTCACACAGAACGACACGCAGATGCCTCTTTAACTTCAAGAAGATGGACAAAGAGAGTATCCTAAAAGCACTGACAGAAGATCCATGCATTCCATACTACTGGACAAACCCGTCGCTGATGGTTCAACATTGGCACGAATGGTTAGAACCCAAACTGGACACCTTTGTTCATAGAAAAAATTCACATCGAACATCACTGCCTCAACTGATTAGGCCAACCCCTTCCAACGTCATCAGGTGGCTCAAAACCGCAGAAAACCGAGCTGAAAAAGGCATAATAACTGAAAATCAGAAACACAAAGTTGCTCAGCTGAAAACTGATGTGGAGCGCATGTCTGAGGAGGATCTATCTGAATATCCAGACAAACTTTTTGCTAGACGTTCTACAGAGAAAACCTTCAAACATCTGAAGCGAGTCAAAGGGGCACCTATTCTACCGCTTGTAATGAAATTAGCAGACGAGAAAACCAGAACAGCGCTAGAAAAAGCCAACGCGTTCAATGAGTCCATCATCTCAGTGTACAACCCAAGAGGCACTTGCAAAACTGAGAACCTCCAACATTCACTAGTTGGTGACTTTGACACAAGTTCTGAGAAAGTATGCGTAATACAAAGAGAGCTCGACAACACTAAGGCAACGGGTCCTGACGGTATTTCCCCATGTTTCCTGCGAGGTTGCGCGGAAGGGTTAGCCCAGTCCGTGTCCTACATCTTCAGAAAAGAGACAAGCAAATTACCTACATGCTGGAAAATCTCTTGCATTAAGCCACTGCACAAGGTAGGAGCCAAAGACAAGGTCGCTATCTGTCGCCCAGTTGCTTTGTTAGCTTGTGTCGGCAAAGTTTTTGAGAGATGCTTTTACGACAAACTACTCAAAATCGTTTAACCCTAAATCTTCGAGTGTCAGTTCGGATTTCGAGGAGGCAGATCATCTGTACTCCAGCTTCTGGTCTCTCTGAACAAAATCGCGCAGAGCAAGGACAGCTCGATTGAAACTCATGCTGTCTACTTAGAACTGAAGAAAGCCTTCGACAAAGTGGATCATTCCATTCTTTTAGCAAAACTTCAAGCTCTAGGAGTTAGTGGTCGATTGCTCCAAATAATCGAAAGCTACCTACACGATGGAAGACAATTTGTTCAAACCGACGACGCCAAGTAATGAGAAAGGAAAGTGACCAGCGGTGTACCCCAAGGCTCTAGATTAGGACCGCTCTTCTTGGTGTACATAAACGATCTTACCGAAGCTCTCAATGATTTGTTCGTGAGTGTGTTCCTCATGACAGACGACAGCGAGTCAATCGGCGCGGTGAATAGTCACTGGGACTTGGGCCTCATAGTTTCTTCAAATCTGTCATGGTCAGAACACATCCAGAAGGCTTGGCAAGGCATACTGATCACTCAATCTGCTTAAGAGGAACGTCTCCATCAAGCTGAGAGTTAGTGCGAAGCTCAATCTGCACAATATCACAGTCGTCGCTGTCATCAGCTACGCATCGCCCTGTTGGTACGCTTCAATAGGCGACATGAGGAAGTTAGAACTGCTCAAGCGTCGCGCGACGAAATGGATTCTGCCAAATCATCAGTGACTACAAAGAGCGCTCAGTCTTTCTGGAGGTGCTCCCAATTCTTCTTTACCTTCAAATGTTGGACGTTCTCACTTTGACTAAGATATGCAATGGAGCATACGATCTCAGGACTTCATATCTCTGAAGGACGGACCCAGACGAGAAAATAGAAGAATTCCGAGTTTCAGAAAACCACGATTTGACTCATCCCACGACGAATTTTTTGCTCGCACAACTCGACTATTATCATTTCTTCCATCTATTGACATTACAAGACCTATTGGGCTGAAACCATCGTTACTTCGAATATTCTGGCGATACTTCACTGAAAACTTTAGCGAAAACAACCTTTGTTCATGGAGAATTGCTTCTGATTGAAATCTGTATTGGCTGAAATTTCAAACTTTTAGTTCGGGACGAGAGTCCCTTCAACATGTTGTAAATTCAAATTATCATTATTATTACTACTACTACCTTTTCATAACGCATATAAGCAATATTTAGTGTTTAGGCAATATTTTCGGCTGAAATTAATTCTGCTTTACATCATATCTTGAGTTGACTTGATTATGTTATTTTTTTGAGGTCAAATGAATTGACGACCGGTTTTTGATTTGACATTGTTGAGTGACAATATATGGAGGTTGGAGAGGGCTGTGAGAAATTACAGTCCGAAGAGGTATTTGAATCCAGATGCGGAGGAGTATATGTAATTAAACAATTGGTCAATGGACCTGAGATTGTGCAGTACACTACAGCAGATGGAACTGTGTATCGGCGTGGTGGTTAGTTCTGTAATTTGAGACTAACAGTAAACTAATATGCATTTCACCCTGAAAACAGTGCTCAGGTAACTTAGGAGAGAATATCGGTTCAATATTTTATTGGGGGGGGGGGGGGCTTTTTTGAAAAGAGTGCAGTCTTCAGGGTTCTTTGGTCCTATGACCTAACTTTTTTTTTTAGTGTTTTATAACTTACCGCGGTGGTGCCCTTGCTGATTGCTCTTCAAGGCAGATCTGTTAAAGAAAGTCCAATTTTGTAATCTACTGAATTCTAACAGAGCTGGAAATAGTCGCTTAGCTCTTTTATGTCAAAAGAGTCCTTTTGAAAAGATTTACTGTTACGAGAGCTCAACTCTGGCTATCTCTGTATTAAAATTACTTGACGGAAATTTTTATTTTACTTGTCTTCGATCCAAAATTCATTAAGGACTATATTGTCGAAAGCTTTTTTGTATTATTTTAGGCTGAAATTTCGTAGATTTTTTGATCGGAGATAAGAGAATGTATTCTCTTATTGCGTTGATGACATTATCTTAAATGAATTTGTCTTATAGATTAGTGCTGATGTGATGTTCAAGGTCATGGCGCAAAAATACCAGTTTCATTTCATGGGTAAAAGCAAAGACAAAATAGCAGTGTTCGTTTCTGCTTTTTAAAATGTGAAAACTTAATAATAATGCTTATTTTTCAACGAGATATTTCCAAAATAGAGACAAATGAAGGCAATTTAATAATAAAAACATGTCAACATAAATTGGAAGAACCGATAAGGAAGTTTATAAAATAGATTTTAGCCTACAAAGTGCCCTTGTGTTAAAGGCCACATCGCAAAAAGATTCCCTTTCAGAACTAAAACTGTACCTGAACTATTTCACGTCAAGATGATGTCAAGGTGGTCTGAGAGACTTGTTCTGGGAAACTCATGAACAAATTACTTGTATCCCAGAGCTGTGAAGTCCTGTGTTTAGTTATACGGAGAAGCTACTTTAAGAGACCTTCTCTTGCTAGACCCCTCTCGAAAGCTGAAAACTGTTATCATAGAAGTTCCCCCAATGAGTTCACTTTTGTCTGGCATTGTTTGTTTGATTTAATATATGTCAAGTTTGACCCGTCAAATTTTATTGTTCCTCAATACTATTTTGTTTTCTAATCAACCTCACAAATTCTCATGTGATAATCAGTCTTTCGCACGAATATTAAATTTCCTAAACTATTCATTTGCTCCTTTCTAAATTTCCCAGCTATCCCTCCCGCAATGTCCTTAAATGCGAGTCTGGCCCTGCATATGAAGTATTCATAGATCAGACAGATTACTGCAGCATCATGACGGCGGTTGGCTTCACGTACGTTGTAACAGCCTAAAGCGCTTGTTTGACCACCCTCCCGGATTCCGTTGTCCCAGATGTCAATCTCCGCATAACTCAAGCGACAATCAAGAAGAACAGTCCCATACACAAGTTTCTTTGTTCTCGAACGCCACAGGTGTGGATCGTTTTGAAAAACCTGACAAACACCTCACCGGGTGACGAAACCCTATCCAATGATGATTGCGGTTTCGTCCCAGCATCGAAGAAGATTTTGCTCAACAAAAACAAAGTGGGGCTCAAATTTGTCTATTGTGTTGTCAAAATTTTGAATTGCTTTCAAGAAAAGAAAAAATTTTGTACCTTATCAGGGTCGCAGCGATTTTTCCACACTTGATTCTCCCATGCGTGAAAACTAAACCACGGGTCAATGACGATTACTTTTTATCTAGGCGGCTTCAACAGTGGTGTGAAAGTCAACCTGACCAACTTTTTCTTGAAAGCAAAGCCCTGCAAAACAAGCTTTGTAGAAGAAATGCAAGCGAAAAGAAGGTTGAGCCGAAACAATTGTTCGCGGAGACAAGAAAATTTTTGAACGCAATTATGTGTTTAACAGGAGAGTTCATCAGGGATCATCTCACAGTATAAAATCTGAGGAAACACTGTACTTGAACTACTCCATGAAAAACTCCCACAGCACTCTCCAGTCAATCTAAACTTTTTTGATGACCCCCGAGCTTTCCATTCCATGCCACACATCTATAATTGAAAACATAGGGGCAACGGCAATCATAAAAGCTTCAGTGAAAACCCATGGCATCCACGGTCCGTCCTTTTTGGACGCAAGCGAACGGAGACAAACTTTGACATGCTTCAAAGAGAAATCAGTCAAAATTGCAACGTTATCTAAAATTGCCATCAGATTAGCCACCGAAAAAATTCTAAACATTTGGCAGCATACAGCGTTTGTCATCACATAACCCTGAGCAAAAACCCTGGGTTCAGACCAATTGGCGTTGGAGAAGTCTTCCGCCGTATTACTGAAGTGTATCATGAAGTGCATAAATTGACCTGCAGAGGCAATAGCCGTTTCTGTCTAGGCCAAAAGCGCGGATTGAATATGCCATACATTCAATGCGGTCTGCCATATTAATGCAGACCGCTGAAAACCAAACAGTACTCCTAATAGACGCCAGAAATGCATTCCATTGCCTCAATGGTAAATTAGCTCTTGGAAAATAGAGAATATCAGATAAGTTTGCCCTGCTTTGAGCTGTGTTGCTCACAAATTTGTACACGGCCCCATCCGACCTGTTTATGGCCCGGAGTTGCCTGCAGTCTCAAGAAGGCACCACCCAGGGAGAACTTATTGCCATGGCAATGAACGGGTATAGCCATACTCCCTTTGATTGACCTCACGTGGAACTCAAGCATAACTCAAAAATGTAATGCGGACAATGGCAGTGCTGTAGGAGGTTTGAAAAATCCTGTTGAATTTCTTCACGGGTTTATCCGATCCTGGTAAGCATATTAGAGACATAGTGGATGCTACAAAATGCCAATTGATTGTAACGGACCTTTCGAAAGTCTAGAACCCACGAAGTTTCCAAAGGAACTGATTCTGATTTTTTTAGACGGCTGCCGCGTGAATCTTTTAGCAACTTCCTCCAGTCAACATTATAAATTTGGAAAAAGTGCGAAAACCCAAAAATTTTGCGAAACTCCTCATGATTTACTAGATCTGTTCATCAAAAACTTGCTTTCCTTGCACGCCACAATTAACGCTCAGAACGTTTTCTTGGACCAAAAGGAAAATGTTCAAATATTGTTGCCGTCGTTCTGTGACTATCCCTTCACAGACGACCCGCGTCATTTGTGTTCGCTACCAACCCTGGAGGGCGAAATCAACTTCAGGGGCCCAACAGAATACGACATTGACTATGCTGTATCTCTGGTCGCTATAGGATTACGCAAGACAGCTGCAACGCTTGACTTAGGAAGTTGGAAGCTGGCAAAACTATATTCCACGCAAGCTACCCGAAATCAAACGTTACGTTGCTGGCTTGCCATCAGAAAAAGGTGACTCGAACTGGATCACAGCCTTGACACTGAAACGCTACGGTAATATGTTGATAAAATCAAAGTGCGCGACGGTTTGTGTTTCGGTACAATCTTGAATAAAAAGTACGCCTATCTACTGTCCTATTGGAGAAAAGTTCACACTAACTCATGCCCTCCATTGTGCAAACGGGGGATGTACACACATGCGGTACAACAAAATTAGACACGTTTGCGAAGATAATGCATGACGTGCGCTGTGACGTCGAAATTGACCATTCACTTCCGCTGCTCGAAGGCGAAAGCTTTTACAAATAAAATAGCAAGTAGTTTTGTTCCATTCGTGTTTTTCTGCATGAGAGATGCAGAACTCACTGCAACACGAACTATAAAGCAACTGGCTGCAAAAACTCTCTGAAAAAGAGGACGACACCTACTCGGACACAATAACATACATTTGAACGAAGATAAGTTTCGCTGTCTCATGCAGTGCAATTATATGTCTGAGGCTGCCGCGGTTTTAAACGTGTAACTGAGGTTGATAATGCCTATGGTGTGTTTAGTAATTTATGCTTTTTTGCTTCTCCGAATTTATGTGAGCATCTAAATTTTCTAAATTACTTAATGTTGTTTTCCCTTTGTATTTGTACTTGTACAGATTGAAAAATTAATTGAATTTTTGTTTTTTTTTTGTTCAATTTGTTAGTGTTCTCTATTCTCTGATGCTCATTGTGATCAGAAACTAGGTTAAGATAGTCTTCTTTTTCTTTGATGCTCACTGCAATCATAAACTAGATTTTTGTCAGGTTGACTTTTTGGCGAAGCTATCTTCGAGTCTTTTCCGGAGTTCTTCCGGCAATGTGTTTTTAAATGAGTGAGCAAGTTCAGGAGTGAAAAAATCAAGACCGGAGAAAAGAGAGAGTGGTTCTTTTGTTCATGCCCTTGTATGAAACAGTTTAAAAGTAGGTGTCAAAAATTTTTGGTAAGAGAGCAATTTTTTTTGTTAGTCTGCGGCTTTTTCAAGCTGTTTTTATTGCTTTATAATAGCCGCCGTCAGCTCCCCATATGGCTATTATTTATGCGCTCTGATTTTTCTTATTTTGATTTACCTTTTGATCACGTTTTTCGTTTTAGTTGACATAGTTTTCACGTTTGACTTCTGACATACCTCAATCACGTTTCAACTGAATGGATTCTAAATTATTTCACGCATTGAATTACGCAATGCAATGAATACGGTCTATGTCAAATGAGCAAAATCAAAAGAAACGGGTTAAACTGATAAAGTCCGGTCATTCAGTCATAGTGCATTAGGTTATTAGAGCGATTGGTAGCTGATATTAGTATGAAGCCTAATACCCTTCTGTTTAGAAACTTAAGTAAATATAGGTTTAGAATCTAACTGAAACAGCACGTTGAGTTATAACAAATTTTGAAATATAGGAAAAAATTGCATTTTTTCTTCAATCCCGATGTGCGTCTAGCGCGTCAGCGGTCGCTATTTTACGGCAATCTGTCGACTGTTTTAAAATTTCAATGTTGTCTAAAAGGTTAATTAAGGCTCAAGTTATAATTTTCAGGTTGTTTTGATAGCGTTTCAAAGTTTATTATTATTGAAGGGAGTTTTACGCTAATTTGGAGGTTTTTCAATGTGTTCTCCGCTTTGAAGGCGTTTAGCAATTTTTGGCCCATTAATGTAGGATTGCTTATACTCATTACCGAAATTAAGCTTATTGCTCTTGGGCAGTTTCTATTACAATTTAAGTGCAGATTCTTTGATACCAAGTAACGTTTTGTTTTAAATTTTGACAAGAAGTTGCAAAAAAGTATTAGAATTCCTTAATTTCTTGGTTTTTCGCTGTAACTCAAAGTTTGAGTTGCTTTTTGCGATTATTTTGGCTTGTCCGAGTTTTTCTGAGCAATGAAATTGTCTCGATTTGAAAGCTTGTTTTCTCTTTGTTTTTGTGCTGAGACAATTTGAAAAAAGTTTTATGTTTTGTTCAAATTATTCTCTGTTAAGTTTCCTTTGTCTCAATTAAGATAATCTTTTCTTCCGGAATATTTTTATAATTCAAAGATTTTGGATTGTATTGGGGCGGTGTGTTTGTTTAAGATGTCTTCACATTTTTTCAATGAATTTGATCTTTCAAAACAGGATAAACAGGTAAAGCCCAGCGGGCATTAAGTTCCAATAGAAGCCCAAAATGGGCTTTAGTAGTACTTCAAGTGCTTAGAGTGGTGCAGCTGCTTGGATGGCCTTAATTTAAGGTTAAAAGTTCATTTTCAGGATTTTTCGGGCTCAAATTGGTGCAGTTTTCCTTTTGTATTTTTGGTTGGATTAAACTTAGTTTGAACTTTTTAACTTAATTTGAACTTAGTTAATGAAGGCTCTTTTCAAGAAGAAATTACTTGTCATGACCTTTTTCTGAGCTATATTTTTTGTAACTACAAAAACAAATACGCCAATTGATACTAATTTTTACATTTTTTGAAGATCTGTCATTTTTCAGCCTCTGGGGCCAGTCACCCTCTTTTAGGTTTTGATAATAGGGCACAGCATAGTTTCTAGTAACAATGGAATGGTGTTCAACATTGTTGTGATAAATAGTTTAGCCTAATTGTAGTGATAAACTTATTAAATAGTCTCCACGTGCACCCGGGAGGCTATTTAATTTTGTTTGTTTTAATTTTGATTGTAATTATTTACTGTTGTATCAGAGGCCGGACTTTGTTTTGGTAGCCCCAGTTACCGGGGATTTCAGATTCCGGCGGAGGAAACTTGTACGCTTCATATTCGACTATTGCAAACGGTGTAGTGTTTAACGAACACTGAAGTCCTGACTTCCGAGATCAAGCTTTTTGTGCAAGTATTCTTCGCAATTGTTTGAGTTTTGGTTACATTAGGTTATTCTCTCAGTCAACATTTGGCGCGAGGGTTCTCGGCATTTGTTCGACTGATTTAATTGTCTTATAGTTATTTATTTAGATAAAGGGATTTAGATTATTCGTTTAATTATGACTTATTCAGCGCTTACTGCAGTCTTTGAACTGTTTTTATTTGTCCCAAACAATGACGTCTTTGTCCCCGCCTCCTCCCCCATCCGATCCGCCATGCACTGTGTGCATGGGTATATGTACAGAAGAAGAACGCGTTATCTGCGGTCGATGTAAATCTGAATGTGTTCATGGATCGTGCCTTGGAATTGCTCAGACAACAAGTTGCATTGGAATGATATTTTTGTCCGAGTTGTTTGCCAACTTTTACAACAGAGTTATCAGCCCATGATCGAATATCTGCTCTCGAAGTTAAATTAGAGAAAGTAGACTCGCTGACTTCTGAAATTCAATCACTGAATCTGGAGATAAATTCTCTGAAGAAACCGGATTACCCGTATCTAAGCTGCTTTCAGAAATCGGACTGACAGTACTGCTAGTGATCGTAATTCAAAGAAACGAAAAGCTGAAGGCAATGAAAATGTGCTTGCCGGCAAAGAGTCTCACGACAGGAAACCAAAAGTTTTCAATACGGGCAGAAATATTAATCATCAGACGGCAGTCAGTGCAATTAAAAGACCACAGAAAAGACGGCATCTCTACATTGGTCGTTTAAGCAACTCTGTCTCTACGGATGATATAAGAGAATGTTACAAGAACAGGGGACCTGATATACTGTGTATCCTTGAAATATCTAGGGAGGATTCTTGTCTGAACGCTTTCCACTGTGTATTCAATTTCGATAATCATCAAGTTGAATCTCCCGATTTCTGGCCCGAAAAATGTTTCATTTTCACGATTTTATTTAAATCAGAAAGCGAGGGAATGGCTAGCCTCCTTTGATACATGACTATCAAATTTCAAAACTGTCAATGGCCGTGTAAAAGTGTGTTTACATAACGCAAGATCGGTTCGCAACAAGACCTGGCAAATAAGAAATCTTATTGAAGCTAATGATTTTAACCTCATAAGTTTATCAGAAACGTGGATCAAAGATAACGCAAATGATGAGTTTTATCTCCAGCAGTGTTTCCCAAATAGCTATTATTACTTAAGTGCAAACAGAAAAGAAAAAAGTGGCGGATGATTAGCGGTGTTATTTGATAGATTTTTACGTGTCGATATTTTTTCAAACAAGTATTTTACAAACGCGGAGGTGGCTTTTCTTGAATTTACGCAGGGCAAGTCAGTGTGTCTTTTGGTTTGTATATGCCGTCGACCAAATACTAATGTTCGTGTCTTTTTAAGCGAGTTAACATCGTTTATTGAGGAGAAAGTGCTGTTGTTCAAAAATTCACTTATTGTAGGCGATATCAATATTTCTATGCTGCTATCAAATGATGCGCCAAAAATTGGATTTCTTTTTTGGATGAATTTGGTTTGCAACAGCAAGTTAACGTTCATACTCACAAATGTAGTAAAATTTTAGACCAGGTTATTACATCCGAGGAGGTTGAAGTATCAGAACCTCTTGTAAGTTTCGTTACAAGCTCTGATCATGGAGTTGTGCACTTTGACCTTCTGCAAAAGAACAAGAATTTAGCTGTAAAGAAGGCCTCGTGCAGAAATTGCCAAATTTCGACGTGGTAGCGTTTGCAGGAAGTGTTGTTGCTCCGATCGACAGAGATAATCCTGAAAATGTTTGGAACTGTTTTAATGAACGAAATCAGCTATGCCGATAAGAACCATCCTCTGAAAAGGATGGTGCCCTTTCTTTGACAATGAGCTAAGAACTATGAAAAGATTGAGAAGAAAGTTTGAGAAAGCGTTCCGAAAGAATGGTAATTCTTTCGGAAAGCCGGTTTCTTAATGCAGTTTTGGAGTATTTTGAGCTGTTTACCAAAAAAGATAAGTGAATACCTCGAAAGAAGTGTCGCTAGTGAAAATAAGCGTGATAGGTATTCTATGCTGCAGCAACTCTTGGGAAAAAATAATGTTGTCCTGCCGCAGTCACTAGGGGAGCCTGAGTGTCTAGCAAATAAGTTTAATGCTTCCTTTGTTAAGAAAATAGAAGCCGTATTAGTTTCACTACCTCCAACGAATGGTCTAGAATTAATTGATTCACATACAACAACCCTAGAGAGTTTCCAAGTTTTCACATTGAGCAAATTGCAATTACTTGTTCCAAAAATTTTGAACAGTACGGCACCAAGTGATGTAATACCAACGAGGTTATGTAAAATTGTTTTAACAAATTCTCCGGACTACTTCATTGCGTTAATCAATTTAACTCTCAGACCGGATATTTCCGAAATGAATTCAAACAAGGAGTCGTGAGGCCGCTCATAAACAAGTCTAACCTTGATCATGAGTTGTTGTCGAGTTATCGCCCGTTGACAAATCTAAGATTCCTGTCAAAAGTTATTGAAAGAGTTGTTTTTGAGCAAATTAATTTCTATCTGGAATCCAATAATCTCATGAGCAAGTATCAGAGTGCTTTTCGTAACTCGCATTCAACAGAAATGGCTTTGCTTGAAGTCTTTTATGATCTTCTTTGCTATCTAGACGAGTCGCACTCCGTGATGTATATTGAGCTAGACTTGTCAGCAGCGTTTGATATTATTGATCATCAGTTTTTATTTGAGATATTAGCGAAAAGGATTGGTTAGCAATCGGTGGTGTTACTGTTTATTAAAAATTTTCTTTCGCATCGTTCGCAACAAGTTATCATAAATGGATGTCTGTCTGGTGATGTTAAAATTAAGACGGGTGTGCCACAAGGTTCGGTTCTTGGCCCTTTACTTTTTTCCTGTTACATGCTGCCTTAAGAAGATAAGCTGAAAAAACTGGGAATTAAGTATCATTTTTACACAGATGATATCGTTCTTTATTTTGTATTCGGTTCGACCCTCAGTCAATGCATGTTTGATGATATTTTGACCTCGGTTCATCGTTGGTTCAGCAATGCAAATTTGAAATTGAATGCGGATAAGTGTGAGTATTTGATTATTCGGAAATGTAGACTTGTTAAACATCGTCGTTTACATCTGCCGGAAGATGGTGACTACACTGAACGGGTAAAATTCTAGGTTGTTATATTGATTGTCAACTTACTATGCAACGACAGGTCAACTTCGTTTGTTCGAATTCATTTTATTATCTCCGTCAAATGTGGTCAATTCGTGATAGTTAAAACATCAGTCCTAATTGAGTTTTAGTGTTTTCACGTGTTGACTACTGTAATTCTCTTTTTTATGGTCTGCCAAACTTTTTATTTGCAAAACTTCAGCTAATAATGAACTCTGTCGCGAGTTTGATATTTCGATTGTCACCTTCAACACCAACCTGGTCGTACCTGAAGCAGCTACACTGGTTGCCAATTAGTCAACGTATTGTGTTCAAAGTCCTATTGTATGCGCAATGGCTTTGTACATCAGCCTGGCAAACTCCCATATTTATCGGAGCTAATGAAACGAAACACGATGGTTACAAGGTCTCAATAATTTTACAATTTACTTTTTCCCAAATTTCGCTCTAATTTTGCAAGACGTTCGTTCTCGCATGCTGTCGCTGTTGACTGGAATAAACTCTCATTAGATTTGACACTTAAACCCTCTGAATTTTTTTCAGGCGAAATTTCAAAACTTATCTTTTTAAATTTTCCTGCACTGTTGGGATTTTAAATGGTGCTTAAACCAATAATTATAATATTTTAATGTCTCGAATTTTAGCATTTTTTTGGTTTCCTTAAGTTTTTCTATCAATTTTCGGTACTTGTCCATTCTCAGTTGCAAGAAAACCTATTCAACAGTCTGATGAGAAGTTACAGCATGGTTGTTAGTGTCAATGGAATTCTTTTCAACAATTTAACATTCCGAATTGTTTGATAAAGTTTGCTTTTTTTCAAGTTTTTTGAAACTGTATTTTGTTCAGTTTTTTTGCCTCAGTACCCATGTAACTTCCTTCAGGGTTTGATAGTTTGTTATTACATAGTTGCTATGGGGATATGGAGTGCTTTTGAACATTTTAATTGAACGAATTTCTATTCTTGAAAATTTGAAATTTTTCCTAAAAGTTATTGCCTATCGACCTTTGAGAAAATGAATTCTTTAAGGCTTGGAATTGATTTACTGGATAGCCTCTAGAAACACGGAAATGATTCTTAAGACATTAATATTACAATTTTGAGCAACCTTTCATTAAAATTTGCATTTGGTTTCGTTTTTTAAAAAATTTCTTGTCTGAGTTAATCGATCTGCAAGGGCCATTGTATTTTTTTCAGTTCTTGCAGATATAATTTTGGTCCGATTTCAGAGACAAAAATTGTATTTGGACAATTTTTTGAAAAAGGTATATTTAAAGGGATCAAATGTTGCCTTCGTGGTAAAAGCTTCAAGATTTTTAGTAATTTTTGTTAAGTTTGTTTGATGTTTTAGTTTCTCAACTTTTTAAAATAATTTTTTGTGTTTTGGCTGGCCTGATGGTCAGGATGAGTACTTCTAAGTTTTTCGTTCATTTCTTTGGATTGTATTGCAGGACTTGTCTTATGTTTTTTTATTCGCTTTTCCTTATGATCACGTTTTTCATTTTACACGTCACGATTTCCACGCTTGATTTGTGACTTACTTCATTCGCTGCTTCAACTGAATGGATTTTACATTCTTTCACGCATTGAATTACGCAATATGGTGAATACAGTCAAAGTCAAAAGAGCAAAATCAAGGAGACGGTATAAGCATATGAAGCGAGGTCATTAAGTCATAATGCATTAGGTTATCAAAGTTCATAAAAGCTATCGCTGGCTGGCGTTATTTCTTTGCTTAATAGCCTTCAGCTTGGAAGGTGAATTAAGTGTAATTTTAGAATCTACCCGATTATGCAGAATTTTCACACCAAACAGGAACACTTTGACAACTCGAAAAATTCTGTCAATTTCTTCATTTTTTATTCTGTTTCAATCCCACTGCGTCAAGCAGGTCAACGGCGGCTATTTTCCGGCAAGTTGCCGGCTTTGTTTCAATTTTTAAAATCAACTCAAGTTTTTATGGATTTGTACTATGAAAACAAGTATCATCGGCAAACTTGATTGTTAAAATTATTTTGTACTTTTTTTGCAATCCTTGATATTTAACCAAAAAGGCAAAAATGTGCCTTGGAGAAAACATCAGTCCTAATTGAGTTTTAGTGTTTTCACGTGTTGACTACTGTAATTCTCTTTTTTATGGTCTGCCAAACTTTTTATTTGCAAAACTTCAGCTAATAATGAACTCTGTCGCGAGTTTGATATTTCGATTGTCACCTTCAACACCAACCTGGTCGTACCTGAAGCAGCTACACTGGTTGCCAATTAGTCAACGTATTGTGTTCAAAGTCCTATTGTATGCGCAATGGCTTTGTACATCAGCCTGGCAAACTCCCATATTTATCGGAGCTAATGAAACGAAACACGATGGTTACAAGGTCTCAATAATTTTACAATTTACTTTTTCCCAAATTTCGCTCTAATTTTGCAAGACGTTCGTTCTCGCATGCTGTCGCTGTTGACTGGAATAAACTCTCATTAGATTTGACACTTAAACCCTCTGAATTTTTTTTCAGGCGAAATTTCAAAACTTATCTTTTTAAATTTTCCTGCACTGTTAGGATTTTAAATGGTGCTTAAACCAATAATAATAATATTTTAATGTCTCGAATTTTAGCATTTTTTTGGTTTCCTTAAGTTTTTCTATCAATTTTTGGTACTTGTCCATTCTCAGTTGCAAGAAAACCTATTCAACAGTCTGATGAGAAGTTACAGCATGGTTGTTAGTGTCAATGGAATTCTTTTCAACAATTTAACATTCCGAATTGTTTGATAAAGTTTGCTTTTTTATGCAGAATTTTCACACCAAACAGGAACACTTTGACACCTCGAAAAATTCTGTCAATTTCTTCATTTTTTATTCTGTTTCAATCCCACTGTGCGTCAAGCAGGTCAGCGGTGGCTATTTTCCGGCAAGTTGCCGGCTTTGTTTCAATTTTTAAAATTAACTCACGTTTTTATGGATTTGTACTATGAAAACACGTATCATCGGCAAACTTGATTGTTAAAATTATTTTGTACTTTTTTGCAATCCTTGATATTTAACCAAAAAGGCAAAAATGTGCCTTGGAGAAAACCATGTATTAACTTTAACCAATCAGAATTCATGTCATTCAAATGAACCTTTCTTTCGATTAGCTAAAAAGGATTTAATTATTTTTCGCATCCCCGTAGAATCCAAAGTATTGTTTGAGAATGCAGTGTCTGATATTGATTTAAAAGCTTCTGCAAGACCGAGGAATATGACTAAAAATTGTTCATGAGTAATGTAAGGGTGTGGCAAGATTGCAATTGAGTGTAACAAAGCATGTGTTTAGGATTTTTGTTTTGAAATCCAGATCGTTTCTTATTGCATTTTTTCTCCCTGAAAAAAATTTGTTCTTATTAAGGAGGGCTGTCTGGGAAAATTTTGGAAATATTTGACTGAAATAGGCAGAGAGTTTCCACTTATCTTTAAGTATCTTTTTTGTTGATTGGTTTAAAAAGCTATTTCAATTATTTTTCTGGAAAAATATGACGCAAGTGTTGAAGACGAATAGTATATGCGTATGCTATTGATTGTTTTTGCAGCTTTGATGACCAATGCATGAAACATACCTAGACCAGGCGCTTTACCATTGTGCAGAGAATCACTTATTCAGCGCTTACTGCAGTCTTCGAACTGATTTTATTTGTCCCAAACAATGACGTCTTTGTCCCCGCCTCCTCCCCCATCCGATCCGCCATGCACTGTGTGCATGGGTATATGTACAGAACAAGAACGCGTTATCTGCGGTCGATGTAAATCTGAATGTGTTCATGGATCGTGCCTTGGAATTGCTCAGACAACAAGTTGCATTGGAATGAAATTTTTGTCCGAGTTGTTTGCCAACTTTTACAACAGAGTTATCAGCCCATGATCGAATATCTGCTCTCGAAGTTAAATTAGAGAAAGTAGACTTGCTGATTTCTGAAATTCAATCACTGAATCTGGAGATAAATTCTCTGAAGAAACCGGATTACCCGTATCTAAGCTGCTTTCAGAAATCGGACTGACAGTACTGCTAGTGATCGTAATTCAAAGAAACGAAAAGCTGAAGGCAATGAAAATGTGCTTGCCGGCAAAGAGTCTCACGACAGAAAACCAAAAGTTTTCAATACGGGCAGAAATATTAATCATCAGACGGCAGTCAGTGCAATCAAAAGACCACAGAAAAGACGGCATCTCTACATTGGTCGTTTAAGCAACTCTGTCTCTACGGATGATATAAGAGAATGTTACAAGAACAAGGGACCTGATATACTGTGTATCCTTGAAATATCTAGGGAAGATTCTTGTCTGAACGCTTTCCACTGTGTATTCAATTTCGATAATCATCAAGTTGAATCTCCCGATTTCTGGCCCGAAAAATGTTTCATTTTCACGATTTTATTTAAATCAGAAAGCGAGGGAATGGCTAGCCTCCTTTGATACATGACTATCAAATTTCAAAACTGTCAATGGCCGTGTAAAAGTGTGTTTACATAACGCAAGATCGGTTCGCAACAAGACCAGGCAAATAAGAAATCTTATTGAAGCTAATGATTTTAACCTCATAATTTTATCAGAAACGTGGATCAAAGATAACGCAAATGATGAGTTTTATCTCCAGCAGTGTTTCCCAAATAGCTATTATTACTTAAGTGCAAACAGAAAAGAAAAAAGTGGCGGATGATTAGCGGTGTTATTTGATAGATTTTTACGTGTCGATATTTTTTCAAACAAGTATTTTACAAACGCGGAGGTGGCTTTTCTTGAATTTACGCAGGGCAAGTCAGTGTGTCTTTTGGTTTGTATATGCTGTCGACCAAATACTAATGTTCGTGTCTTTTTAAGCGAGTTAACATCGTTTATTGAGGAGAAAGTGCTGTTGTTCAAAAATTCACTTATTGTAGGCGATATCAATATTTCTATGCTGCTATCAAATGATGCGCCAAAATTGGATTTCTTTTTTGGATGAATTTGGTTTGCAACAGCAAGTTAACGTTCATACTCACAAATGTAGTAAAATTTTAGACCAGGTTATTACATCCGAGGAGGTTGAAGTATCAGAACCTCTTGCAAGTTTCGTTACAAGCTCTGATCATGGAGTTGTGCACTTTGACCTTCTGCAAAAGAACAAGAATTTAGCTGTAAAGAAGGCCTCGTGCAGAAATTGCCAAATTTCGACGTGGTAGCGTTTGCAGGAAGTGTTGTTGCTCCGATCGACAGAGATAATCCTGAAAATGTTTGGAACTGTTTTAATGAACGAAATCAGCTATGTCGATAAGAACCATCCTCTGAAAAGGATGGTGCCCTTTCTTTGACAATGAGCTATGAACTATGAAAAGATTGAGAAGAAAGTTTGAGAAAGCTTTCCGAAAGAATGGTAATTTCCAAGCCAAAAGCCGGTTTCTTAATGCAGTTTTGGAGTATTTTGAGCTGTTTACCAAAAAAGATAAGTGAATACCTCGAAAGATGTGTCGCTAGTGAAAATAAGCATGATAGGTATTCTATGCTGCAGCAACTCTTGGGAAAAAATAATGTTGTCCTGCCGCAGTCACTAGGGGAGCCTGAGTGTCTAGCAAATAAGTTTAATGCTTCCTTTGTTAAGAAAATAGAAGCCGTATTAGTTTCACTACCTCCAACGAATGGTCTAGAATTAATTGATTCACATACAACAACCCTAGAGAGTTTCCAAGTTTTCACATTGAGCAAATTGCAATTACTTGGTCCAAAAATTTTGAACGGTACGGCACCAAGTGATGTAATACCAACAAGGTTATGTAAAATTGTTTTAACAAATTCTCCGGACTACTTCATTGCGTTAATTAATTTAACTCTCAGACCGGATATTTCCGAAATGAATTCAAACAAGGAGTCGTGAGGCCGCTCATAAACAAGTCTAACCTTGATCATGAGTTGTTGTCGAGTTATCGCCCGTTGACAAATCTAAGATTCCTGTCAAAAGTTATTGAAAGAGTTGTTTTTGAGCAAATTAATTTCTATCTGGAATCCAATAATCTCATGAGCAAGTATCAGAGTGCTTTTCGTAACTCGCATTCAACAGAAATGGCTTTGCTTGAAGTCTTTTATGATCTTCTTTGCTATCTAGACGAGTCGCACTCCGTGATGTATATTGAGCTAGACTTGTCAGCAGCGTTTGATATTATTGATCATCAGTTTTTATTTGAGATATTAGCGAAAAGGATTGGTTAGCAATCGGTGGTGTTACTGTTTATTAAAAATTTTCTTTCGCATCGTTCGCAACAAGTTATCATAAATGGATGTCTTTCTGGTGATGTTAAAATTAAGACGGGTGTGCCACAAGGTTCGGTTCTTGGCCCTTTACTTTTTTCCTGTTACATGCTGCCTTAAGAAGATAAGCTGAAAAAACTGGGAATTAAGTATCATTTTTACACAGATGATATCGTTCTTTATTTTGTTTTCGGTTCGACCCTCAGTCAATGCATGTTTGATGATATTTTGACCTCGATTCATCGTTGGTTCAGCAATGCAAATTTGAAATTGAATTCGGATAAGTGTGTAGTATTTGATTATTCGGAAATGTAAACTTGTTAAACATCGTCTTTTACATCTGCCGGAAGATGATGACTACACTGAACGGGTAAAAGTTCTAGGTTGTTATATTGATTGTCAACTTACTATGCAACGACAGGTCAACTTCGTTTGTTCGAATTCATTTTATTATTTCCGTCAAATGTGGTCAATTTGTGATAGTTAAAACATCAGTCCTAATTGAGTTTTAGTGTTTTCACGTGTTGACTACTGTAATTCTCTTTTTTATGGTCTGCCAAACTTTTTATTTGCAAAACTTCAGCTAATAATGAACTCTGTCGCGAGTTTGATATTTCGATTGTCACCTTCAACACCAACCTGGTCGTACCTGAAGCAGCTACACTGGTTGCCAATTAGTCAACGTATTGTGTTCAAAGTCCTATTGTATGCGCAATGGCTTTGTACATCAGCCTGGCAAACTCCCATATTTATCGGAGCTAATGAAACGAAACACGATGGTTACAAGGTCTCAATAATTTTACAATTTACTTTTTCCCAAATTTCGCTCTAATTTTGCAAGACGTTCGTTCTCGCATGCTGTCGCTGTTGACTGGAATAAACTCTCATTAGATTTGACACTTAAACCCTCTGAATTTTTTTTCAGGCAAAATTTCAAAACTTATCTTTTTAAATTTTCCTGCACTGTTGGGATTTTAAATGGTGCTTAAACCAATAATAATAATATTTTAATGTCTCGAATTTTAGCATTTTTTTGGTTTCCTTAAGTTTTTCTATCAATTTTTGATACTTGTCCATTCTCAGTTGCAAGAAAACCTATTCAACAGTCTGATGAGAAGTTACAGCATGGTTGTTAGTGTCAATGGAATTCTTTTCAACAATTTAACATTCCGAATTGTTTGATATAGTTTGCTTTTTTTCAAGTTTTTTTGAAACTGTATTTTGTTCAGTTTTTTTGCCTCAGTACCCATGTAACCTCCTTCAGGGTTTGATAGTTTGTTATTACATAGTTGCTATGGGGATATGGAATGCTTTTGAACATTTTAATTGAACGAATTTCTATTTTTGAAACTTTGAAATTTTTCCTTAAAGTTATTGCCTATCGACCTTTGAGAAAATGAATTCTTTAAGGCTTGGAATTGATTTACTGGATAGCCTCTAGAGACACGGAAATGATTCTTTAGACATTAATATTACAATTTTGAGCAACCTTTCATTAAAATTTGCAATTGATTTCGTTTTTTAAAAAAATTTCTTGTCTGAGTTAATCGATCTGCAAGGGCCATTGATTTTTTTTCAGTTCTTGCAGATATAATTTTGGTACGATTTCAGAAACAAAAATTGTATTTGGACAATTTTTTGAAATAGGTATATTTAAAGGGATCAAATGTTGCCTTCGTGGTAAAAGCTTCAAGATTTTTAGTAATTTTTGTTAAGTTTGTTTGATGTTTTAGTTTCTCAACTTTTTAAAATAATTTTTTGTGTTTTGGCTGGCCTGATGGTCAGGATGAGTACTTCTAAGTTTTTCGTTCATTTCTTTGGATTGTATTGCAGGACTTGTCTTATGTTTTTTTATTCGCTTTTCCTTATGATCACGTTTTTCGTTTTACACGTCACGATTTCCACGCTTGATTTCTGACTTACTTCATTCGCTGCTTCAACTGAATGGATTTTACATTCTTTCACGCATTGAATTACGCAATATGGTGAATACAGTCAAAGTCAAAAGACCAAAATCAAGGAAACGGTATAAGCATATGACGCGAGGTCATTGAGTCATAATGCATTAGGTTATCAAAGTTCATTAAAGCTATCGCTGGCTGGCGTTATTTTTTTGCTTAATAGCCTTCAGCTTGGAAGGTGAATTAAGTGTAATTTTAGAATCTACCCGATTATGCAGAATTTTCACACCAAATAGGAACACTTTGACACCTCGAAAAATTCTGTCAATTTCTTCATTTTTTATTCTGTTTCAATCCCACTGTGCGTCAAGCAGGTCAGCGGTGGCTATTTTCCGGCAAGTTGCCGGCTTTGTTTCAATTTTTAAAATTAACTCACGTTTTTATGGATTTGTACTATGAAAACACGTATCATCGGCAAACTTGATTGTTAAAATTATTTTGTACTTTTTTGCAATCCTTGATATTTAACCAAAAAGGCAAAAATGTGCCTTGGAGAAAACCATGTATTAACTTTAACCAATCAGAATTCATGTCATTCAAATGAACCTTTCTTTCGATTAGCTAAAAAGGATTTAATTATTTTTCGCATCCCCGTAGAATCCAAAGTCTTGTTTGAGAATGCAGTGTCTGATATTGATTTAAAAGCTTCTGCAAGACCGAGGAATATGACTAAAAATTGTTCATGAGTAATGTAAGGGTGTGGCAAGATTGCAATTGAGTGTAACAAAGCATGTGTTTAGGATTTTTGTTTTGAAATCCAGATCGTTTCTTATTGCATTTTTTCTCCCTGAAAAATTTTGTTCTTATTAAGGAGGGCTGTCTGGGAAAATTTTGGAAATATTTGACTGAAATAGGCAGAGAGTTTCCACTTATCTTTAAGTCTCTTTTTTGTTGATTGGTTTAAAAAGCTATTTCAATTATTTTTCTGGAAAAATATGACGCAAGTGTTGAAGACGAATAGTATGTGTATGCTATTGAATTTTTTGCAGCTTTGATTGACCAATGCATGAAACATACCTAGACCAGGCGCTTTACCATTGTCCAGAGAATCACAGGCAATCTAAAATTCTCTTCGTATTACTGGTCTGAAGCTAAACTTTTTACTCAAGTGTGAGAAAATGCTTTAAAAAGCGACTCTTGGCTTAAATTTTGGTAAAGTTTCCTTTTGCTTAACTGATAATTTCTTTGTTTTTGTATGATTTTTCCGTCAGTATTGCTATTGCATTTTCGGGTCTTTCCCATTATACCCCCCCCCCCCCCCCCCAGCTTAACCTATAGCCCCCCCCCCCCCATCATGGTAATTATACCATAATGGGGGGGGGGCTCTAATTTCATGGGAGGGCTATAATGGGAAAGACCCGCATTTTCAAGTAAGATGCGATAAGGTCAATACAACAATTTAGAGTTTGATTAACGACTACATGAAGAAAAAAAACTTTCAAATTATTGCTTGATTTCACTTTGTTTGAAAAATCTTAGCGTTTTAAATTAAATTTTCGGTGTGATAACATATGTGCTAAATCCGCATATCTGAATCATTTTCGGTCTATTAGTGGAATCTATAGAGCCATGTCAATAGTTTTTTCTGAACAATTTTGCGACATTAGTCGTTTGCGTTTGATCTGCTAATCAGAGCTAGACGGGTTTGTAGATAGAACATATTGGGTGAATAAGTTGACTATTTAAGTACAATTTAATACGGATCAAATGTGTTTGACTTAAGTTGATTGATAGAACAGCAGGAACTGTTTGCTGAGGGATTAACTATTATTTAATTTTCAGATTGTGTCTATTTGGAGAGCCGATCAAGCGACACTCCGTTCTATATCTGCAATCTTCTCAACTTCAAACTGGTTAGTTAGTATTTAGTTAGTACTACTAGTAGTAATAACCGTGCCTCCAACTAATGTTATTTCCCAAACACAAATATAAACATTACCATTCAACTGTAAACACAACTTAGGGCAAACTTTATTTGCAGTGCTAGAAATGTTGCCCGACAGGGGGGTTAAGCCGACAACTAAAAATGAAAAATATAGCCGGCAGCTCAGTTCTGATTGGTCCTCAAATCTGATTGGTCAAAGTATTATTCCGTGATCCAACCATTAAAATCGACATTCGGTCGGCTGAAATTCTCAATTCTTGGTTATCGGCTAAACCCTCTGTCGGCAAATTCGTTGATCACCTTTCTATGCCTTGTTGGCTAACTCAACCTAACTTTACTTGCAACTAATGCCAACATAATCAACAAAGTTTAACTTAACCCACTCCCCCCCCCCCCTCCCGCAATTCACAGTTCCCAGGTTCCGGTATATCCTATGCACAATTGAATTGATTTCATTTGGAGCTTGTTATTATTTCAAGTGCCTTAGCAAGTTGTTGCTAAGCCGTTGTGAAGTTGTATACGTGCAATTGTTAACACAATTATAACCTCTAAAACCGTTAGGCTGTCCCGATTTATTTCAGCATGTGACTAGTGGAGATATAAAGTGGTTTATGATTTGCTTTGTTACTAACAAGTGTTTGACCAAATTTGTTGTCCTAATATTGCTGCCAAATGTCGGGAAAAATGGGAAAAGTTAAATCAAATCCTCATAACTTCAGATCAACCCGAATCTGTTTCGAATTGCCATTGATAGTTTTAAAACCCTCCAAGCTTGTTTTTCGTGATTTCTGAAGTGATTTGATTTATTTGACTCAACTTTCGATCTTTTACTACTTCGCACGTAATTATCAGTTTCACAAGGCTGCTTAACTTCATTTCAAGCAATAATTACATTAACTTGGCGGATCGTTTCACGTAATACGGTTGGTAAGTTTATAATTTTTAGTAATAAAAATTGAAGAATAGATTTTTCGCTTTTAGTTCTTAAATCGTAATTTTTCCTGTAAATTGGTGGAGTATATCGCCGCTTAAAAATAACTAAGTTCTAATTTTATGCTTAGTAACTTTCTTTGATCCAAGTTAGTGAAAAAGAATTTATTGTTCCTCACTTCTTATAACCGCCAACTTGAAATTCGCATATTTGCTCACATATTTGTAAATTAACCCAGATGGAAGTGCATACGCCATGCGGCTTATTTCATTCAAGTCAAATACTACACTTCGTTGTTTTTCGGTAGCATAAATTTGTTTTGGAACCAATAGCTATACGTTTTGGCTACAAAATTGACTACGAGTGTTGATAGTTAACAAGGAGGCTTGGTAATGTGCGGTTGCGCATAATGTTGACAACCCGTTCATCAACATTCTTGGCTTAAATATCTATCAACTCAAGAAGAGATTGGAAAAAGTGAAAATAATAAATGGGTGATCATGCTGTGTAATTTAAAATTGATATTTTCTCAACTTATGACAGACATAAATACCCGAGAGGTCACTTCCCGTCTGATTATTTTTTCCTCCACTGAAAAGAACAGAAATTGAGCCCGTTAACATTTCACATTCAGTTGAAAAATAAATCAACAATACGATTTCTCGAGCAGACAAAATTTGGCCAAGTAACCGCCTAATTTTGTCAAACACTGAAATGAGATTCTGAATTCAACTTCATTAAGGTCCTTCAAGAAACAGTGTATTTGTATTGCTAGTTTTTTCGGCATTATTTTTTTGGGTGGCGCAACTTGTGATGAAATTTTTTCTCGAGATTTTTCCAGATATCGTTTCTGGCCGTTTTCATCTTATCGTTCGTCTGCTATTGTTTCAAAATGATTCGCAGATGTAATTAGCAAGCTCATTTTATTCTTTGAGTGGTTTTTGGGGCCTAAAGGAATGTGTACTTTGATTCGGTTCCGGAGTCTTCCGGTTATGTTTTTTTTAATTTATAATGACGGAATTGACTTCTTGTATTTTAGTGTATTAGTGTGTAAATCTTATAGACATACATTCTTTGAACCTATGCGTTTGCCTCGAGTCATGTGAGTTATGGCTTTGAGAAGCAGTTGAGATATTGTATTTGATAGATTTAAAAATCAAAAGATGGATGGAAGAGAAACGATGAAACTTTAGGTTTCTCTTTCCTCCATAAAAATTTAAGTTTCATCGTTTCTCTTCCATCCATCTTTTGATTTTTAAATCTATCAATGCAATAATATCTCAACTGCTTCTCAAAGCCATAACTCACAAGAGATAAAATGATGAGAAAGTACGGGAAATTGAATTCATCTGGGTTAATGACTGAAAAGAAAAACAGCGTAAAAAGTGTGTAAGATATTCCTATCCTTGAAAATAATAAAGTCCACAGAAAGCATTGTGATATGTTTTTTTCTGATCTAGTTAACATGCTAGCACTTTTGATATTGTATGTAGTGTCCAAATATGAAGTTTTTCTGAGGCTTATTCCTATTAGCTTGGAATTAATGCCGGTAAAAAATATGTGGCTATTTATTGCGCTGACATCCAGTTTGCCGATCCTCTAGAAATGTTTTAAATATATTAATAGCTGCGTCATCTTCTAAGCTGGCTCTTATTGTGCTCCAATTTTCCAGGTTAAGCAGCTTTTTGTTTCGCTTTACATAATTTTACTGCTTTTTTCAACATGCTGCGTAATATCTTTTTTACTTATTTCGGTTAGTTTCATTATCGGCTCAATCTGCATTTAATGCGCAATTTCTCAGTGAAGAGAGCTAAAACGAGCGGAGTGAATGTAGAGAATTTGAATTGAAAATATAAGTGGGATAAACCAATAGTTTTTGGGTGTCAGTTGTATAAGCTTTGTCTAAATCAGTCTTAGTTGCTTCGTAAAATGCTAGTGTTAGCTTATTTTTCGTCCTCGCCTTAAGACAAAGGTATAAGCCTAATGTCTAAGTCCAATCTAAATAACAAGTACTTCTTAAGGATTTTTGCACTTAGATTAATTTTCATCTCAATCCCAGACGGGGATATAAAAATCAACAATCGAGGCTATTTTTCCGGCATTTTGACTGGTATGTCTAATTTTTTGTGCGGCCATTTTCTAAAATTCGTAAATTGAAGTCATTGACTGCAGATATTGCGTCCCCCTGTACTGAATTTGGTTTGTTTTTTCAACGTTCTAACGATTGGCGGGACATAGCTGGTGGCTTGGAATTGATTATTGTTTGTTGATATCGAAAAATGTGAATAATAATGTAGTAATGTCTTTTTAATTGCTGTTAAACGAAGTTCATAGCAATTATTGTAAACGTGTGTGTCTTTTTAATGCAAATTTTTCGCATGACCATTTTTTGCTTTTCTAGAAAATTCTTTGACTTCTCAATTGACTTTTTCACAGTTTGGGAAAATAAGTGACCCATCGCGCAGTGGTTAGTGAAGGGGATATGGATCGGGAGGTCGAAGGTTCGAATCACGTTGGGGGCAAGGTTTTTTGCACCCATAAAGAAAAATTGATCTAGGCTACAGCCCCTGAATTTAAATGCCTCGCCTGTCGGTCAAGAGCAATTCTTCGAACATTTGTCGGTTCATGTTTAATAACCGCCCTCATCTTAGCCAGCTATAATTTTGGCCAAATTTTTACGACTCACAGTGGAGTTATGATATTTTTTATCGGTGACTTTGTTTGACACAGGATGAAAAGTCAAATTCTGAACGTGTAAACAAGTTTTTAAGAGAATCTGCTAAACAAGAGTCAAAAGCAGAGCCAAAGAATGGTTTTTGCTCATGCAGCAATCTTAAGAGAGGGCACTTTCTTAAGGGAAAAGGGAAAATTTTTTGATCGCGTGCGGCTTTTTCCGAGCGTTTTTTTAAGTTTTACTCCACTTTTTGAAGCTGTTGTGTTTGTCGCAAATATCTCCATTTACCGGCCTTGTCTTCTCAGCTGGCTATTAGAGCAGGCCTGTTTCCATTCGTCGAATGAAAATATGGTTCACTTTACCGTACATCACAGCTTTTTCAACATTTTGCTTTTTCAACTTTTTCTTCGGTCATTCTTCTCAGTGCATCTAAACAGCAGTTGCTCAGTCAAGCAATCTAAAATGAACGGGTCATAAGAACGAAATTGAGAACGAAGCGGGATAAAACTATAGAGCCCAATTTTAGATGCCCGCTACTTTTTGCAAATTTTAATCAGCATCTCTAATGCTTTTTTGTATTGATATAATCTCCACGTTAAGAATCAGAAGTATGTCTAAATACGTAATGATACAAAAAATTTTTCAATCCCAGATGGGTTATGGGACTCGATGGCGGCAATTTTCCGGCAATGGTTCGGGTATGTTGGCTAGTATTAGTATGTTTGAAAGCACTTATGACCCGCCGGGGCGAATATTAGACTTTTAGATGATATTTTGAGCTTTCTGCCATTTTGCATGGGTGAACTTTTTAACACTATGCAAAATTCAGTTTTTATAGAAATTGGGGTCTTTCTTCTTTTAATGATAGTTGTTTTTATTGTTTTTGGTGAGCTTTTGATTTGATTGCTGTCGATTTTGAGTTGTGTTTGTTGTAAGTAACAGAATAGTTTTGATCAAATTTTGTTTCAATTTGTGTTTTTAGTAATATTTTCTTATTTCTGATTTTGAGCTTTTTAATTGCCCTGGAACGAAACTTAAAGAATTCATCGTAAACGTGAGTGTCTCTGAAATTGTTGCTTGACGCTTTTGTTCTAGAATATTCTTCAACTTTTTGAGTTACTTGTTTACATTTTAATTCATTTTTAAGTAATCTAAGTTGCTCTTTCTGATTTACAATTGGTTGGTAAAAGTGATTTTGAGAGAAAGAAGATCAATGCTTTTGTAGTTGAGTGGTTGAGATGTCTCGTTGCCAATCTCGAGGTCCGGATTTGAACCCCAGTGCGTGGGGTTGTGTTTTTGCACCCTTATAACTTCTCGAAGCTACGCCCCCTCTAAATGAAACTGCCCCTGTCTGTCGATCGAGAGCAATTCATCCGATGTTAGTCGGTTTATGTTTGTATTAGTTTTGTGTTCATGAGTCAAAGAAGAGTTCTTGTATGGGTGTTTGTTACTAAGAGGTGATACTTCAAGGTTATGTGCAGTTTTCAAAATATAATAGATACAAATATATAATTTTTTTAGGTTTTTGGTTTGCATTTTTAATGGTCGATTTGATGTCTCCAACAGGCATTAAGTGGTTCACTGATTAAGCAGAAACAAATTTGTTCTTATTAATAGCCGCCCTCATCTTCTCAGCCGGCTATTATTGCGCTCGTATTTTTTTTTTACAATTCAAAGAATTTGAATTGTATTGGGGCGCTGTCTTTTTTTTTTTAAGATCTGTTCACACATTTTCATGATTTTTGAAGTCAAATTGGAGTAGTGATTTTGGTCACGCCGAAACAGGAAATGGAGCGAAAAAGCGAGTGGTTTTGCGGCGTGAATTTTTTTCGCTCTAATTTTAAAGTAGAGTGAGAAAATGGTGTTTGAACAAAAATTCGGTTTCTCGGTAGTGGTTTTTTGTTCACATGCGGCAATTTCACTCTAATTTTTACTGTTTTCTGGATCGGATTTTTTTTCTAAATGGTTTTCCCAATCCGTTCACAGCTCATTCTAGGCCTAGTTCTTTGTTCGAATTGATTTTTCATTTCTCGCTAGTGGTTTTTTTGTTCACATGCGGCATTTTGACATTGATTTTCTGTTTTTTTTTAATTTTTTGAACTGATTTTTTCTCAATTCACTCATAGTCCATTCAAAATGGTTTTCTCAATTCACTCATAGTCCATTCTTGGTCTAGTTTTTCTGTTTAGTCAATGAAAATTCTTTGAATTGTACGTCAGGACTTGTCCTGCTATGTTTTTTTACTTCGTCAAACTTTTTTTCGCTTTACCATTTTGCCGCTTTTTCGACATTTTGCGTGAAATCTTTTTGACTTCTCTAGGCTAGTTTCTCTCTTCTCTCATTCTGCTAAAAGTGAATTTGAACATCAGTTGCTAAGCAAAGCAATTCAAAATGAACAGAGTCGGTATAAAAAATTGAAGTCAGAAATAGAAACGGGATAAACCCATAAAGCCCAATTTTGGATGCCCGCTATTTGAACGTCGTTCCTATAAGTCTTAATTACCACCTCTAATGCTTATTGTTGTTGATAGTAGCCCCTGTAGCCTCTCTCTAAGAAACAGAAGTATGTTCAACTACGAAATGCCATCAAAATAAATCAGACTTAAAAAATATTTTTGTACAAAAATCTTTTTTTTTCAATATATTCTATTCGTTCAATCCCAATCATGCTTATTGGAATCAACGGTGGCTATTTTCCGGCAATCTGCCGGGTATGTTTTAGTTCCCATCAGCCTTAATTGTAATAAAATTGAATACAATTGGTAAACGATTTAAAAAACAATGAAATATTACAAAAATGAGTTAACAGTTATCTCTAATAAAAGAGTTAAGTAAAATAATTGCAATTTCCAAGAAACTTATTAACAATTAATTTTTACTGCAATATTTTGTCACATACCGTAATAAAATTTGAACATTCTCATCGCGTAGTCCTTTCAGAATGTTCAAATATAAAGATAGGGTTTTGATGTGGTTTTCTGTTCAGTTATCCGATGCAAGGTTTAGTCTTGGCTAGGTCTTAACTTGTCTTGAGCTATGTTCTGAAAGACGTGTTCATCAATGGGAATGAATACCAACATATACAATGCTCTGCTTTTAAATATCAGTGAAGTGAAGAAAGCACAGGCAGACACACCATTGTTCGAAAAATTAGCTTCTACGAGAATGAAAAAGTATCATATATTAATGTATGATATTTGATGTATGCTTGTCACACCTATTTTTTAGAGGGGTTTTTTGGTGAATAGCTGCATTTTAAAGTAGTAATGATTAGTTTTCGGGATAGCTTCTCAGTAATGCAAATCAAAATTTTTGACAATTTTTTTAATTTGCTTATCCATATCATTTTCCCAAAACTCGGTGTCATTATTTGTTTATAAGTGAATACGTTGCTGAGATTTGACTAAAGACTTAATACAAGACGTGATCAGCAATGATTTGGTATTCCACATTAATTTCACTGGAAAAGTGTTGATCAGTACATTCAATTCAGGCATATTTTCTATGGAAAATTATAAATTATGGCCACCTCAAAAATTTTTCATCCTTACGTCAGGTAAATTTGGTGAGCTGATATAATTAAGAAATCAGGCATTCAGGCTAGTTTTGCTTAGACAATTGGTTGTTACAATTTCTGTCGAAAAGGTCAACAGCACAAAGCTGAGTGGAAAGGTGGGAATAGATAGACAATGAAATGGCAATAAGGAAACAGTAATTGAACTGCGGTACTCAATGTACAATCCCTAGTAACCCTTTTCTACTTATCTTTTGAGCTATCTTTTTACTGATCGATATCCATTCCTCTTTTTTTACCCCTCATTCATTCTATGCGTTGCCTCAATAGTTTAATCAGCGATATAAAGTAAGCTGGTTAAGTCAGGTACGCGATAACTTCAACCCGTACGCACCAAATAATAGTCTTATTCCTATTATTCGATTACAATGGTCAAATCTCGTTCTACGAACCACCCCGATTTCTACTTTTCAATTTCCCCTGGGGTTGTGATTTTTAGAATGTCCTTTTTTAGCGTTCTTCAACCCCCCCCCCCCCCCCCCCCCCCCGCTACCCTTTTACCCCTTTTTGAATCGCGCCCTTCCCCTTTACCCTTTTGAGGTAACAATTGCTACCAATTTCGAAAATCTAATATATGAATGGTCATAGCGTGTATAGAAACTACTATGGTTCAGTGGGCGGTGCTCGTTCTATAAGTTGTGATGTTCATAATCATAAGTTGTCTAGTAATCCTTTCATGCTAAATAATTTTAAGGACGTGGGGTGTGTGTGAGAAATGGACCTAAAATTATCGATTGAATGTCTGAATTTCATTTGTTGCACTTTCCCAGAAAAAGTTGTCACTTTAACATTGTGTCATTGACGTTGTTTTCTCCCAGTATTTTTTATAAAGTAGGATTATTTTTTTTTCGAGAATAATATTCGAGAAAGTGTTGGGTTAATTTTTTAATGTAATTTATCACTGAAACAATAGAAGTTTTTTTTTGCTAATTCAGTTTTTAAGTTTCATCGGGCACATTTTTGTTCACGCCCGGAGGCCTTAAATTGTTTAAATTGCTGAGCAGCAGTTTTCACAATGCGTGCAAAGGAATAGAGACAAATTGAAGGAACGTTTTTACAACTGAAAAGGGGGAAGTGAAAGCAGGCTAAGTACATTTCATTCAACATCAATCGTGTCCGTAGTCTAAATTGTAAATCCCTTTTAATTCCATTCCCATATTTTTCCTCCTTTTTTCATTCCTCTTTTCCTAGCGCGTTTTTTGCCACACCAACGTGGTGAACAAAAGTAAAGTAGACAAATTGTACACATTATTATTCGCAATTTCAACTTACAACTCAGAAGTATTATAAATACGGCACAACTAAACACTAGCGGTAGTGTTACAAGTACAACTGGTGGTACATTAAAACAAACTGCTTTCTGATAGCAATACACCGACATCGCACCACAATCAACAAACCATTTAGAAAGTATTTCAGCTGAAATTGACGCCATTAGACACAAAACATTAATAGTCCAACTACAAGTTTCATCCATAACTGAAGCTATATATCTATCTATCTATACGCTTCTATATCGGTATATATCTATCGATCGATCGTTATTTGCATATTTCAGTCAGTTAGAGTAAACGCTGTTACTATACGCTAATATTTTGAACGCTCCCCCTCTCGTAGTTTCAATTCAATTTAATAACGATTCAATTTGTTTATTGCAACACTTGCATTCTATGAAGGCGTCCAAGTGTTTTCTCTTTGATTTTCTTTCTCCAGTTTAACTTTGTGATATTAAAGTGTGTACTTTGTATTTACTTGATCATTTGATCGACGTTGTATCTGGAGTGTGAAAGGGTAAGTGATTTGTTTTGCTTTGATATCTATCGGTTCAAAATTAGTTTGCAAGAATTGACTTTGCTTTAGTGTTTTCCCGTATCTGAATTGAGCCGCTATATTCGGTGAGGAAAATGTTTGATCTGAAGAAGAATTCAAATTACACTTTTCAGCGTAAAACCTTCTTTGAATTTTTTTCGTAATTTTATAGCAGTAATGTTGTTCCTATCGGTTTTTAATTGCTCTCAAACGAAGTGAAGCAACTGTTGAAGTTGTGTGTATTTTTTCATGTTGACTTTTTGAGTTTTGCGTGATTTAAAATGCTCTATCATTCACGATTTTAAGCCGACCTCTCTATTTGCGGCAGTTTTCTACTAAAAGTCAAATGAAAAGCTTGCAGAACTTGGTTTTCTTTTCTATCATTTTCGAGGTTATATAATGATGATGATGAAGAATGATGAATATTAGCGTCACCATTTTTTCGTCACCCGAAATTGACGATGATACACTTCAATGACAGGGGGAATAAAAAGGGGTTGTCAGCTTTTTTCTGAATCTTACATATGGTATTCCAGCTTGTAAATACTCCTTGGAAAAGTAACCCATTTTCTAGCGCACTGGTAACTATATGATGTCGAGCAATTTTATTCTAGAATTTTGTTGAATGAAATAAAGATGGCCTGTTGAAGCTCATTGTTTTAACATATCCTGTAGATAGTCTGGATCTGTGCTCTTTTCAACATGGTACATCAAACAATAATTTGAAATCTATTGGCTGATTCTCTGGTAACCAATGTTGATGATAAAGCAGCTTGCCTGCTGAAACAAAACGACTCGCATCAAAAATTTTCTATCACTGTTCTCGATTCGTTCCAATTCTTCAACTTTTTTGAGTCCAATGTACAGGACCTTACAATAGTCTAAAACAGATAAAAAAATGGCACTCTAAATACACACGCTGCTAAAGTTTGATGAGGTTTTTATTCCGTATAACTCATTCAGTCGCAAATAGCCTAGCGGGCAAACGTTATGCATCCAAAGTAAATTCCAAGCAACTTCACAAAATCAATAACATTAGAAGATGCCAAGCTGACAGAATTTGGATACGAATTTGTGTCTCGCATGCCAAATAAGATTACTTTGACTCTTAGAAAAATTCTGTCAATTTGTATCTCTTAGTTTTCTCTTTTTGTTTCAGTCCCAATGCGCGTCAAGCGGGTCAACGGTCGCTAATTTCCGTTAATTTTCCGGCTATGTTTAATTGCTCTTGAACGCAGTTCATAGCAATTATAGTAAACGTGTGTGTCTTTTTTTTAATGCAAATTTTTCGCTTGACAGTTTTGCGCTTTTCTTCTAGAACATTCTTTGACTTCTCAAGTGACTTTTTCACGCTTTCGTTCTTCATTTTTGAGTGATCTCTATTGCTCTGAAGTAAAGCTAATATAAATTCGGTTGCAGAATAAGTGAGGTGTGTGCTCTGTAGCGCAGTGGTTAGTAGTTGTGGCTGTGGTCGGGAGGGCAGTGGTTCGAATCCCGGCGGAGGAAAAATTTTTTTTGCACCCATAATTTGATCTAGGCTACAGCCCATGAATTAAATTGCCTCGCCTGTCGTTCAAGAGCAATTCTTCCGACATTTGTCGGTTTATGTTTCTATTTGGTCTCAAACAACGTTTTAGATATTTTTGGGTACTGTTGGCTTAAAAGGAGATCAACTGATACAGTTATAGGGCAATCATTTGGTACAGTGAGGTTGAAAAACACTGCAGAGGGCCTATGATCGTATGGTGTACGGGGCATTTTTATGTCATGGACCCCTTATTATGACTTTGACAGTGATTTTACACTAAAGTTAAAGTTAGCTACAACTGAATCTAGGCTAGCTACTTAAAGTCTTTGCTAGTGGTGTTTTCTTTCTTCAAAAACTTTTTCCCTGTCTGACTGTTTGTTTTGTTGTACTTTCAATCTTGTTTAATATTTAGCTCAATTCAATGAGAAAAGCTATTCATCTTCGATGTTCTATAAAAAAACCAAATTGAGGATATTTTGAATGCAATTCTCGTGCGCTGTTTATATTTTTTTGACATTGGCTTCTGGGAAGTATGTTATGTTGTTATGCTCTGACATGATCAATGCATAAAAGCCCCAAACATCGTATGTCGCTAGTTCGTTGAGTACAAAAGAAATTTTTTATATTCGTTTCTGGCTTAACCTTAAAAAAATATTGTCATTGCTCAATTTTTTGGATCTAATAAAACTTTTTGGTAGTTGTTTGAATTGAATTATGCTCCTTGAAATGACATGTCACATTACATTCTCGTCTACTTTTTTCACAATCTAATTGCTGTATGGTTTTTGCATAGTTATAAATTTCACTTTCGCATAGATGGACAATAAGTTCTTATTTGAGGATACTATATCGGATATTTTATTTTGGCTCAGCGCCATTTGAAAAAAATCTCTACTCAACGGCTATTATTTAATTTGCTCTCATTTTTTAGTTCGCTTTACCTTTTGATCACGTTTTACTGAAGATTTTCCCGTTTGATTCGTGATTATACATATTTAATTTTTCACGCATTGAATTATGCAATGTAGTGAATACGGTCAATGTCAAAAGAGCAAAATCAAAACCAAAAGAAAAAAGGGTTAAACCGATAAATCGCGGTCATTACGTCATAGTGCATTCGGCTATCAAAAAGTGATTGCTTGCTGATATTAGTATTGAGTTTAATAGTTTTCAGTTTAGGAGTTGAATTAAGCATAGGTCTAGAATTTAACTGAGACTGCACACTGAGTTAGACCAATTTTTGAAACTTAGGAAAAAAATTGTCAATTTCTAGTTTCTTTTCTTGTTTCTTTTTTCAGTTTCAATTCCGATGTGCCTAGCGCCTCAAGAACGGCTATTTTACGTCAATCTGCCGGCTATGTTTTAAAATTTTTCATTGATAATTTTGTTTGTTTAAGAACTGTATCGATTGTGTAGGTCTGAGTTTTTTCTTTTAATATTCTTTGAAAATAAAGATACTTTTACTACTTTTCAAAGACCATTATCACTAAGTCAGAGACAAAGTTAAGGATTTGATGAACTCTTCTAGTATTCAGGACTGTTTCCATGTCTTGTATATCGATCAACAAATATCATACTGCAGATATTTCACTCATCCCGAGCGCAAAAAAGTACGAACAGGGGAATTGCTTACTTTGTGCAAAATTAACCGAGGCGCCAAGAAAAAAAACGATTGCTTTAAGGAAAGTGGTTGCTTATTTTATTGACCTCGAAAATTCTGTCGATAATTTTCTCGAAATCTGAGGCTATAAGGAAAAGACTTCTAAAGCGTTGGAGCCATTAAAAGGATGTGAACCAGTGAGCATGGAGACGTAAATGCGCGTTAATGAATTTTTTGCTCTGGCCCATTGTTTTGGTTAACTTTAATCGAGATTGATAGCAATCAGAGCGGCAAATTAAATCGCTCAAATTGGCATTCTGTGGTTTTACTACCTACACTTAATTCAACTTACAGGGCAGGTTTTCTTTACGTAGAATATAACAATAAGAGAATTAAAGTGGAGAAGAGATCAACAGAGTTCCCTCAAGGTGGTGTTATCACCAATGCTCTACAACATTTATATGTTCAAGCTGCCTCTACCCCTTAGAGGTATAAACATCGCGTCTTCTTCTGATGATATAACTGTAACTACATCTCACCCACATGTTGAGAATTTACTTGACGTGGTAACTCTCTCAAGTATTTTACATGACTGGCTAGAATCAAGAAAACTTAAGTTATCAGCTGAGAAATCAAGTGCAACTGTGTTCACAACCTGGAGCAAGGAATCCAAGTTTGAGCTAACCCTCACTGTCAATAATTCGCCAATACCAGTAAAGTCCAAAGTACTTGGTGTCATTTTCGATAGTATGGTCAATTTTGCAGAACATTTAAGGAGCGCCAAAGAGAAACCACAAAAGCGCAATAACCTACTGAAAAAGTTTGCTGGTAGTGACTGGGGCTGCACCAAAAAGACACTCTGAGTGACTTACAAAGGTATCGGTTGGAGCGTCCTGAACTACGGTGCTCCCATTTGGGCTTCCACAATCAGCAATACAAACTGGAGCCACCTGCAAACAAAACATTACTCTTTGTACAGATAATGGCTGTTTAAAAATGTGTGACATCAATGACCTACGCAATGAGGGTGAACTGCTGCCTGTTAGCTCACACAGAAATGTTAGCAGAGCTTTTTCTAGCTGGTAGTTATCAGAGCCACTGTGCTGATCATAAAACAACCTCCTCAACCAGTTTTCGTCCAATGAGACTGACTTTAAATGACACTTATCGGGACCGCCTGAAACAACACACAGACAATAAAGAGCAATTAAATCGCCAGCAATACAAAAATGCGCTCAAAAGTATCACCGACACACGGTCCGCACTCACGTTGAACGAAGACAGCAAGCAAATACACACCTCCGCCAAAGATAACAGAAGATCAAACGCTGCCACCAATTGCATGTAATCGATTTGCACAACTGAGAACTGGATACTGCGCCCTGTTAAAATCTTTCTTGAGTGGGATCTGTAACAATGTTGATAACCGCTGTCCCAAATATGAAGTATCACCACATGACGTAAACCACATTTTCAACTGCAGTAAGAACACCATGGACTTGAAAGTGATTGACCTGTGGGTAAGACCAGCAGAGGTAGCCAACTGGCTGGAATTAATACCATCAGTCCAACACGACCACACTGCACAGAATAATCCACCTTCCTTTCCCCGTTGTTGACGATGCCCCTCCTGACCCACTCACTAACCTGGGGACTGCATGTCATTCACCATGGCGTAGATGCAGAATTGTCGCCACACAAGCATTTTGTGGATAGCCAGTCACACTACTACTAATATATCTATTTTTATTATGATACAAATGCAACTAATATACCAGTTAAAAACGGCAATAAGCTACCGTAACCCGCCGAAATTGCCTGTGAATTTGAGCTCTGTGCGACAGCTACAACAACTTAAATATGTTAGCGGGCGGAGTTCTCTCAGTTGTATTGCTTTTTGCAATTTTCAGCGGCGGGCTTCCAAAAATGGCTTTTTTATGAGCATGAATTCCAAAAATTGAAGATAAGCTTGTCAAGAAGCTCTAATTGTTCGACGGAAGCTTAATTTGAGAGGAAGCCTAGAAAAACCAGCGAATTGGTTTAAAAGATGGCTAAATTTTTTAGACTATGACAAGTAAATGTAATTTTTAGCAAAGCTAAAGTTGCAACCAAGAGATGTTGGTTCCGTTGCGAAATTGATATATTGTGGCAGTAGTTGCGCCTGCTTAGAACTTATTAACGAACTCGCTATTTTCATTTGAAAAACCAAAATTTTATCTCGTTATTTTCAGTGATATAAATTTTGGAGCTCAAAAGCAATTTGCCGAACTGGTTCTTGCCAAGTGTTCCTTTTTCTACCAAACTTGACATTAAAATAAGGAAGTCTCATTTTCTGATAATTTTTGTCGATGGATTCGCGATTTTTAACTACTACTTACAATCCGTATCATATTCATTATCATTTAGTTCTATTAGTGGAGTCGGTTTTCGTTTCTCCTTCATTAGAATTTCCTCGCAAGAAAGAATGAATGAGTTAATTTTTATTGATACAACAAACTTGGGCAGTTTTTTTTAAGTTGAACTATTCATGAGAGAGAACCGATACAGGCAAGTTTTATTGCCTTCCGTTGTTCGGCCTTCACGTTGGTTTAAGAAACCTGATGCCGAAATTCGGTATCCGTGCTGTTTGGCCCACATTTAATAAAACAGCGTATTAGTGTTTGCTGAAGTTAATTAAGTCAATTTTCACTGACTTACTTCTACTAAAGTGACTAAACTAATCCACTTTTAGTTCTTTTCTCTCGTTTGTAGGAAGAGAGTCTTATTGGTGAATGTGTGGCTGATCTTTTAGACGACATAAAAATTAAACGACATACATTTTAACCGAAAAATTGGAAAAATTTCGGTTGGCAACCTTTTTGAAAATTGAATTTCAAAGTAATTTCCTGCGAACTAAGCGGATAAAATAACCACCCTCCCTCTTAAGGCAAACATTAATGTTTTCTATCAAGTACAAGTTTAAAAAGCGAATTTTTTATATTGCACTAACGAATTATGCGATAATGATCAATTTTTGAGTTGTATTGTTTGAATTTTGTAAATTTTGTGTTATCAAAAAAAAATCTATCATTTTCTATCTTCTAAGTTATATGTCGGCTAATACCCCCTCCTCCCCCCCCCCCCCCCACCCGGTGTAGAATGGGGGATTTTTGGTGGTAGATATAAGAGTTGATACTTCTCATATTTGCGTGCCAATTTCACCGCTTCACAATTCCATTCATTTATTTTGAGCCTTTCAAGTAGTCTGCTTATCCCCAATTGTGTTCCCATTTTTACAGTTTTTATTCTACTTTTTCTCCATTTTACTCTTCATATATGCTTGCACTATTTCCCATTCATTTCATCCCGGTAGCTCGTACTTTGTAATTTTAGTACGTATTTGCTCTGCCAAGTGTACTAAAAAATAAGCGATGAATTCAATTCTCTCTCTCGGTGCGAACCATTCTCAACTACCACACAGTTTAAGTTGGGCCGGGCTCAGTGAATAACCGTGTAAAAAGGAGACATAACGCTAAAAAGACAATTTTAAAAGTGACACAATGTTAAACTCGTATAGAAGCGATAAACCTTGTTCCCCACCCCCGATTCGATTCGCTTTTTCTTTTTAAACTTTCACTTGAGCTTAGTTGCAGGCTCTAATACCTGTCATATTATTACAATTCCTTACGCTTTACCTGTGATAATAGATATAATCAGAATTTTGCTGCATTTAATTGGGTTGAAAATGTATCATTAATTTAGCGGAAATTTTCATTATTGTTATTTTAACGCAAACTACAAAATACGGTTTTGTTGACATTTTCCATTTTATTTATCAGATTTGTTGAAGTATTGCCTTTTGCAAGATTAGAATTTTTCCTTTTGATTTGCTTAATTTGGATCTACTTCGCTAGATATAGCTTTTGAATAGAATTGAAGGTTAGACACATTTTTAAATCGCCTCTTCGAAGACAAATAAAAAATATATTTTATTTGTTGAAATAATTGAAGTTTAATTGACATTAATTGGTAAAAATTGAAGTGTCTAAATGATATTCATGAAATTCATTCACAATTTTGTATTTAATTGACTATTTTTTCAACCCGAATACGTTATTTGTTCTTATTTCAAACAGGAAGTAATTTTCTTGTGTCTGTTTTCGACTCTTTCGACCTCGTTTGAGGTGATTAAATTCGCGTTTACTTGTTTAAGGACAAAAAGGACAACTTGTTAGTTCACGTGAAGTGGTACTACAGAGTGACAGAACTACCGGATCAGCTTTACACTCTTCTACTTCAAGACCGTGATTCTGGTAAGTTTATACCTCTTGGCTTTATTTAAAACGTGGGGTCGTTTCCGTTTGTGCACCCCCTCTCACAGTACATTTTGGAACCCCAGTTACAAAGCACGTGCGTGCCATTACAAAGAAAATCAATTAAAATGGCTCGTGCGTCTGTGGCGGGTTGCAAACGTAGGAGCTTTTAAAAAGTTATTTTTATTTTTAGGAAGAAAACAATCGGAAGAAAATTTTGTGATTCTTTAAGAAAATTGTTGATGTTTATTATTTTATTTTGTTTGAATGATTTGAAGCATTTTTTTGTTTCAAGTATATTTAACCGTATGGTTATAATTTTAAATACTTGTTGCAAAAAATAATAATATGCATCAAAATATAAAATCCAAAAACTTCAATAAAACGAAGACTCCCCTAAAAGGACAGTTGGTCAAATCCGGCTAGCTTCGGACAAATTCACCACCCCGATTGCCGTTCAAGAGTTGGTTATGTGCTATCCTCGCTTTAACGGATATGAATTTTTTTTTACTGTTTAAGGGTTCTATTTTGGTTCTTTCCATGCAATCTGTCTGGTATGCTAACAAAATTTCGTGTGCTTTGTAATAGATAGAACTAGTTTTGAGAATTAGCATATCATTGTTTTCTGATTTTTGATCGCCAGCTTTTTTCGGTATCGAATTCCGAAACCATTTTGTGATATTAAATACTGCAGCTTGCTCAGAAAACGTACTTCCGTTTTTTTTTCTAAAAACTGATTCTTAGTGCCGTACGAGATCTATAGTACGTTGTAATAGTTTTGTGAAATTACAACCATATCGCGTCGTTTGTCAAAATGGTGGTTGTGATTCAGAAGAAATGGGCGTTTAGAAAAATGGAAATTTTCATGGAAAGAATGATTTACCGATTGGCATTTTAATTGTAATTGAGATAAAGTAAAGTCCGTTAGTTCTGACAATGCTTCAAGTATTTTTCAGGATATCACGCCCAATCTGTAATTTTGGTCTGGTATTAACTTTTAACTAAAATTTTAAATAGGAGACGTAATAATGGGTCTTTCCCATTATAGCCTCCTCCAAGCTCAGTGCTCATTTAACGTGTCCCCAATTACCCTACATATTCCAAAATAGAGGGGTGGGGGGGGGGGTTGTTGATATATTTGTGTGGGGTCTATGATGGGAAGGACCCAAAAAAACCCAAGTTTTTAAACCAGTTGACTATTGTCGCCAGGTGGTTATAAACAAACCACCAGTTGATTATTGCCGCCAGGAGTTCGATATACATCTGCGTTCCATAAAATATGGACTCATAACTACAGTTTTGCTATTTGATTACTTTTTTAATAGCCGTCCTCGTCCTCTCAGCAGGCTATTATTGTGCTACTATTTTTTAACGACCCGCTGTAGATTTATGGTGATCTTTTTTATCGGCGACTTTGACACAGGATGCAAAGTCAAATACTGCACGTGAAAACAAGTGTTTTAGACCAATCTGCTGTACAGAAGTCAAACGCAGAGATAAAGAGAGAGAGAGAGAGAGAGAGAGAGAGAGAGAAGAGAGTGTGTGGTTTTTGTTCATGCAGTATTCTAAGAGAGCAAGAAAAGTGAGGGTAAAAAAAATTTCGCTAAGCGAGCGATGTTTTTTTGATCACGTGCGGCTTTTTCAAAGCTGTTCATTTAGTTTTAGCTCCAAGTTTTTCAGCCATAGGTTTTTGTCTCATCTATTTTGGCTAGTAATGTTTTCAATTTTTTTTTTACCATCTGATGCAAATTATATACTTTTATAATATCTTGAGCGAATTTTGCCATTTTACACTATGATGCACCTCCCCTTTGGCCGAAGCCTTAGGTATTTAGTCATCAGACCTTTAGAGCAATGAATTCCAAGCCATGAAGACTAGAGCATCGGTGCTAAGACCATCTGGGGTCCCGTGAGCCTCAAGTCTCCTTAAAACCATCTCTCGGGACATAGCAGAGCATGTGTTGTCTGGATCATCTTTCTTGTCAATGCAATATTTCCTTCTAGAAGACTTTCATTTCAGATACTAATTGTGCGCAGGAATCACACACACAGTTTTCTCTTCCACTACTCATCAACGTTCAATGAGTACAGTGAATAATGTAGCAGTCGTCCCAAGCTCCCTCACATCTCAACCATACTGACCCTTTGTTCGTTGCCTACAAACAAGGGGTTCTCGTCAATTAGAGTTCGCTAGAGACTTTAAGTGGAGTCTGGCCAAATCACTACTAAATGATCAAAGCTTCATATACTAGTCTTGATTTCACTTTATTCACTTTGTTGGCTTTCGAATCTGTTAACTTTGACCATCTTTCGCTCATTGGGGACATTTACAACAGGTAGAAGTTGGCGAGCCATGGCTACAAGAGCCAATTTTATCACAGCCCACTGCCAACAACCACGTTTGCTCCCTTCTTTCAAGGGCGCTATTCCAAGCTCTGCCTCAACTCGTTCATCTCAGGCTCTTGCTTGCGCTGATGAGTATCGGACTGGCAGCAATTCAGAAGCAAGTTTGCTTTGAGTCCGAGGTGGCTTGCTCAGGGCCCAATCCCCAGACTATCCGCTTAGCTAACTACCGCCAACTGAGCTGGAAGCAGTTACCCGGGGGCACACCGTGGAGGATACGGATCACGTCTACACCCTGGGATACTAACCCCCATTTTCACGGTGGTACGCTTTTTAGCAGTTTTTACGATCTTTCATTTTCTTATGGCAATTGGGGAATTTTTATGGTTCAGCTTAGTTGTGATTTTATTTAGTGATATTTTGATTTAATGTTCGTTCAAGAAAATGGAATAATTTTTGGCTCATTTTTGTCTTTTTTTGAGAATTTATGCATATTTCTGATGTTGCACTTTTTGCTGGAGCTTTTTTGCTCTCTAATTGACAGATCTTTTTGTAAGTATTGTTGCTTAGAGTTAATAATTTAATGTTGAATAGTGCAGTTTAAGTAATATAATCAATGATACAAAATTGTAATTAATAGCTCTCCGATTTTGCTTGACCGTTTTTGACTTTTCGATCGACTTTTGCGCTCTTGACTGTGCGTGATGTAAAATTCTCTCTCATTTACAATTTCAGGAAGCTGAAATCAATTGGCGTCAATTTAATGCTAATAGGGTATATATATTGTTACGCACTAACTTTAAGGATGTTTACTCGGTGTTTCAGAGGGTAATTTTAGGTGTAAATAACTAGAATTATGGCCATTGTACAAGGACCTATTAGGGCTGTTTCATGGTGCGATTTCAGCGGATATAATTTCAATACAATTAGCTACCAGTCGCCATTATTTGAGCGGTTCAGATGCTTGATAATATTCATTGCTTGCCTTGTGTTTTAATGGTTTTTCACAGCTTTGTTTTAGCTATATGGAAGTTTGTTATAACTTAAGTTTTGTAAAAAGTTTTCCTGAACAATCTTTAAATATTATATCCAAATATAAATAGAATATTTCAAAGGTAGAATGAAGTTTTAACAGTATTTTATAATTTGACTATCAGGCTGGTTCTCTGTTGTTCTAGTTATCGTAGGTTCCGCAGAGTTGTACCTCAAGCTTTTTTTTACTGATCTCTAAAATGGGCAATTCAGGGTTTTGCTCGTCTCTTGATGTTTGTTATGTACATATACAATTTCCTTATTAGCACTTATTTTATCAGCATAATTACTTCACCAAGTACATAACTTCTCATGACTTTTTTTATCAATTATTTTTATTCATCTTCACAAATTAGAAAGTGAATATCGAGGCTCTTGGGTACGTGATATGTTTATCAGTAATCTGCCAGTATGCGATTGTTTTTGGTAAACTTAAACAATATAGAGGTTAAAGGCCTAGATGGAAATACTGGCTAGATATGGCCTTGAGAACTCTTTGATTTTGAACTAAATTATAGCACTTTATATGGATATTTTAAGGGAAATCATCACGTAACTATGAGGCACGAAATAGGGGCGTGACATATGTTAACCTCAAATGACATTATTTGAAGCCCTCTAGTAAACTTCTTAATCCCATTCAGGCTACCCCCGTGCAACTGAAGCAAGCTGCAATTGATTAGAGCCTCCATTAGTCGTTCGAGAGCAATTCTTCCGATGTTAGTCGGTTATGTTTTCATTTTTTGTTGTTTTTTTATTAGGTTGCCTCTGTTAGGCAGGCCTTGGGTAGGTGACTGATCAAGTAAAGAAAAGTTTTGGAAGCGTTGTCGCAGACTAAATGGGAAGCAGCATTTTGTAGGAGGTTTTGTAAGCAAAAAATTTTAGTTTGTTCCTGGGTTTTCTCCGTGTAGTTTTTTTTTAATTGGTAAGCATTATTTGAATCAAAACTTTTTTTTCTGCAAGTGTTTGGCATTGTTTTTGAAGTCACAGAATTTTAGCAGATTTTTTAAATCATGTTTTTACATTTGTTTATTGGCGTGTTCTTTCTGTTTTTATTTCGTCTGTTTCAAAATATCCATTAATGAGTTGAGGCACATATTGGTTGATCAGTAGTTGGCTAAGGTCTAGGTGAATATCTATTTGAAGCGATTTTGTAGTCTTCCGGTTACGTTTTTTTCACTTTGTCGAATGAATTTTTTTTTTCGCTTTACTTCATTTTGCCGCTTTTTTTGACTTTTTGCAAGAATTCTTTTCGACTTCTCTGGGCTAGTTTCATGCTTCTCAAAGTGTTTTTAAACAGCAGTTGCTCAGCAAAACAATCTAAAGTGAACAGAATCAGTATCAAAAAATGAATTCAAAATAGAATTATGATAAATCCCATTAGGCCCTATTTTAGATACTCGATACGTGAACTTTGTTCTTCGTTAACATCTCTAACTAATTGCTCTCGACTGAGAAGCTATTTTTGTAAATGTGTTTTTAATGCAATTTTTTTTGCCTGAGCGTTTGTGCTTTTCTTCTAGAATTGACTTCTCAGGTGACTTTTTCACGCACTTCTTGATTTTTTTGATAGAGACAAGTTTGTTCGAACAAAACCGAGTGTTAGAGACAAGAAGACAAGGTCCTTATAGCCGAGTGATATACATCCGCCGAGGAGACGGAATCGGACTCAGGAAGTCGAGGTTCGAATCCTACCTTGGGTTGATGTTTTTGCAACCATAAAGAAAAATTTATCTAGGCTACAGCGCCTCAATTAAATTGCGCTCTCTGTCATTCGAGAGCAATTCTTGCGACATTATTTGGTTTTTGTTTACAGGAGTACGTCTAACTACAAAATGCAATCAAATTAGTTCTTACTTCAAAATGATTTGTACAAAGATCATTTTTTTTCATTGTTCTGTTCCTTCCATCCCCATCGGTTTTGTCGGAATTAATGGCGTCTATTTGCTGGCGATCGGCAGGGTATGTTTCTCCATTCTGACATGTTTTTAGCAGGAACGAAAATTTAAATGAGCAAATTGAAACATTACTTATTGTTATGCCGACAGTTTTGTGTCAGTTCTTTTCATATTTTTTTTGTTAAACACTTTTTCAATTTTTCATATCTGTACGGTTATTGAAATATTTTAATTGCTCTCAAACGAAGTTTGTAGCATTTATATTAGTCCTGTCGGTAATTTCCAGCGGGCATTAAGTGCTCTTAGAGCCTTTCAGCTCGCTAGTCTCCATGTATGCCATTCACAGAAACGGTTTTGGAGACTTATAATTATGGTGTGAAGGGCGGTTCTTAGAGGTTGAACCCCCCCCCACACTGTTGCCCCCACCCCACTGTTGCCCCGGCCATCAGCCCCCCTGTGCTCCGTCGCCCCCGTGGCTAGCTACTGACGAAGCCAACCGCTCGCCAGTCGTTTGAGAGCAATTCGGCCGACGTTAGTCGGTTATGTTTTTAGAGTTTTGTTTGTCAAGTCTTGCATTCAAAGTTAGACCTATCTTACTTGTCTTATGCTGACTTGATCAGCAAAATTGGAATGTTTTCCAAAATTTGAGGTGATTGAATTTTCTTATTTTTGCAACAGGCCAATTTGTCCCCTATAAACGCTATATGAAGAATAAAACCCCCATTTTTCTTAATTAGACGTTCTTTCGGGAAATTTATTGAACAGTTGCTCTGAAATGAAATTGTCTCAACTATGGTAGGACTTTTTATGCAAATTTGTTCTTGCGATTTTTTTGTCTAACCATTTTGTCGTTGGGCCAAACAATTTAGTGAATTTTGTTTTAAGAAACGAGATGAACTTATGTACGTCAATTAGCTAAACAGAAGTTTTTTCCTTCACAGTCAAGAGACAACAAGAAAAGGAGCCGTAAAAAATTAATCCACTGTTTGATGGTCCAATCTTCCTTGAAGTAATTGATTCAGTTCTGTAGTTTTTACAGGCCTATATCCTATTTGTTTTAATTGTTAATAGTCGCCGTCAGCCTCTCAACAGCTATTATTTAGGCGCTCTCCTTTTTTAATTGGCTTTACCTTTTGATCACATTTTTCGTTTTACATAAGTCACGATTTTCACGTTTGACTTCTGACTGACCTCACTGTTTCAACTGAATGCATTTAAATTTCTTTCACCATTGGTGAATACGCAATATGGTGAATACAATGAAAGTCAAAAAAGAGCAAAATCAAAGAGACGGGATAAACCGATCAAGCCCGGTCATTAATTTATTGAAAATTAGGTTATCAAAGTTCATTAGAGTGTTTGCTATCTGACATTGGTATTAGGCTCATTAGCTTTCAGTTTTGAGCTGAATTAAGTATAGTTTCAGAATCGAACTGAAACGGCACGCCACATCAGAAGTTTTTGATACTGAAAAAAAGATTCGGTCAATTTGTTTTTTTTTCTTTTACTGTTATAATCCTGATGTGCATCAAGCGCGTCAACGGTAGCTATTTTCCGTTAATTTGCCGGCTATGTTTCTAATTGGTCTCAGACAACGTTTAAGAAATTTTTGGGTACTGTTGGCTTGTAAGGAGATGAACTGATACAGTTCTGGGGCAATCATTTGGCATAGTTAGGTTGAAGAACACTGCAGAGGGCCTATAATCGTATGGTGTACAGGACATTTTTAGGTCATGGACCCCTTATTATGACTTTGACAGGGATTTTACACTGAAGTTAAAGTTAGCTACACAACAGAATCTACGCTAGCAACTTAGTCTTTGCTAGTGGTATTTTCTTTTTTCAAATATTTTTTCCCTGTCTGACTGTTTGTTTTGTTGTATTTTCAATCTTGTTTAATATTTAGCTCAATTCAATGAGAAAAGCTATTCATCTTTGATGTTCTATAAAAAAAAACGGCTATGTTTTATTTTTCAAAAAAAAAGATTAAAGATTGTGAAAATAAAGATTTTGGTGTTTCATTTCTTGCATTTTGTGGTCTTCTTGGTGTACATCGCTGTCTCTAACATGCGATATGTCATTTATTGGATGAACTGATTGACATCAGTGCACTTAATTATTTTGGAGTTGCAGATCGTGGAGATTTTTCAAGAATGTCAATACATCCTGTTTGCTCATTTATTTTCGTTTTTTCGAGGTTTCTTATTTTAACTAAATAGTACGTTGAACTAAATAATTGGTTCAGATTATCATGGTAAATAAGTCTCTGTGGCTGTGTTTCAAGTTTCGTTTTTTGTCGAGTCGAGTCCATAGTCTTCCGGCCTCTTTTTGTCGTCTGAAGATCTTTTTAATTTTACACTCACGCTGCTAGCCTCAAAAAAGCGGCTTTGGCATTCATGCTGCTGTTTCACTGCTCTTCTATTGTTTAATTGGTCTCTAACAATGTTTGTAGCAATCATATTAGTCCTGTCTGTCTTTTAATTTGATTTTGCGCTTGACAAATTTTTCGTCTGACCCATTTGACTTTTTGTCCTTAAAAACGAGATAAACAGGTAGCGCCCAGCGGGCATTAAGTGCCTTTAGAGCCTTCCAGCTCACTAGTCTCCAAGTATGTGATTCACAGAAACTGTTTTGGAGACCTATACTTATTGTGTGAAGGGCGGTTCTTAGAATTTGATCCACCCCCCCCCCCCCCCCCCACAACCTCCCTCCCCCCACATCAACCCCCCATTCCCCAACCCTGCTCATTGTTCAGGGCGCTTAAGGGCCCTGCCAAAAACCCGTGAAGCCAAAAGTAATTTAGCACCCCCTGGTTTTAAGAAGTAAGAATTCAATTTTTGAAACATTTTTACTGCAACTCAAAATCAACACAAGAAATAACACAATTTATCCTTTACACTAGTCCTCTCATTCTACCTATGAAAGTCAGATAAAACGCAACGTTCAATTACGAGAAAGCTTAAGGCAAATTTGTTGAACTGCATCTTCTAAAACATTCATTGACTTCTCAAGTGACTTTTTCACGCTTTCGTTCTTTATTTTTGAGTGGTCTCTATTGCTCTCACTCCGAAGTAAAGATTGTTGCTGAAATAAAATCGATTGCAGCTTGGCAACAAGAGGGACATGATAGCCTAGTGGACAGTGCTTCTGGCGAGGGATCGGTTCGAATCCCGGATTGGTTAACAATTTTTGCACCCATAAAAAAATTTATCTAGGCTACAGCCCCTAAATTAAATTGCCTCGCCTATCGTTCAAGGGCAGTTCTTCCGACATTAGTCGGTTTCTTTTTCCTCAAAAATTGAATTTTTACTTCGTAAAACTAGGGGGTGCTAGCTTACTTCTGCCGTTCAGTATGTTAGTTTAATCTTAGTAACGTGAGATTTAATCTGAAATACATGATAAGTTACTTGATCATCACTAACATCCCTCTCTAAATTACCTTTTGACACTGATATTAAAGTCACTCAAGGCTACTTTAAGATGTACTTCAAACTCAAGGGTGCGTCTTTCAAGGTCAATAAAGGCGTCATAAATAAATAGAGGCTGCTAATAATAAAACATGGCGGCCAAATTAACGTAAGCATTTTGGTTTTGGAAAAATTTTTTTGAAATGGGTTTTGTTTTGCATCAACCAATCTGTGTCAATTCGGTATCTGTTGGTATGTATATTTTGCAGCACGTAAACCTATTTCGCAGCTATTTCGACAATCTGCTCTCTTTGGCTATCGATTTTTATTTGAGCCGAAGTTTTTAGCGGCCTTAGTCTCGATAAGCTCGTAGTTTGAACAGAATATTCTTGGTTTTTCTTCCCACTTTTTGAAGTGTAAGTTTCATTTCAATTGCTATTGATTGTTCATATTAAATGCCAGTTCTTTTGCTGTTATTCGATCGATTGAAAAGCAAATTTGTATTTAATTCATAAATGCAGCTTGAAAAAACCTTTTGCGTCATTCCACAATTTGAACAGACGAAGCAGAAGAAAAAGATATCCCATCAGTTTTTTTTTACTATCAGAGAGAATAAGATAGGGAGTTATGCCTCCTCTTTTGTGTGCTGGCCTCATATTGTAGATTGTAAACACTATTAGCCTTACTTACACTGTATTTTATTCCTTCATTATTAAAATGTTTCCTAATATTTTCTGACGGCTTATACCCCCCTCCCCCGCCGTTTTATTTGCCTCTTTCCTCAAAATCCATTTCTGCCGTCTGAGCCGAGCGAGCATTCAAGTCTGTGCCTTTGCCGCATAGCTACACATTTAGACAAACATATTCATTGCGACTCCTGCGCCGCGGCCGCCGCCGTTTCAATATCTATCGTGTCGAATTGAGAAAGAGTGAAATGAAAAGAATAAGGCGAATATTTGTTATAATTGTTTTGCGCCTTTTCCTTTTTCCTCTTAAGTATCTCATATCTAGTGAAGAAACGTCTTATTAAATAAATCTGCAATGTCTTATATTGTTGTTGCCAATGTTCACTTTATAACACAATATCACAGTTTGCTCTTATTGGGACGAAATGGTTCGTGTAAAAACAGGCATGTCATGTCAAGTTTATAGTAGAGATTATTTTTGATGTTTTATAGTTTTCGCTCTGCAGATATAAAGCGCCGATGAAAGGCGAGCTATTTATTTGTTTTACCGCTGAAGAAAAGAGAAAAATGAGAAAATTTATTCTTCAAGCAGCTATCTAGACGATTTTCTGCAGTGCTGAGCTGTTTTTATGTGGTATTATTGAATCAAATCAGTGTTTAGTTTTCATATCTTCAAACCTCTTAACTTTAATAATGGACAGTTTTTAATGCAATGTGATTATGATTATTTTGTATTACAAGTTCGCGCTTTTTGCTTTCAAAAATTACCATTTAGTTGTCTAACAATTGCGTTTTTACTTGACTTGCCTAATTTGTTTTGTCATTCATTAAATTTTTATGCGTTTTACAAACGTTTAACCGCTGATTCTGCTCTAATTGAAGTAAGCTATCAACTCAGGTAAACTATTGAATATACGATTTTTCACTGCTTGGATTTACTTTTATAACAAAATTCGTTCATAAATATCTGTTTGTTTATGCGTCATTTGTTCCACATTATGTACACCTAAGGCCTTATTTGCTTGTACCTCAGGTAGGTTTAGAAACTTCAGCAGTTCTTAAGTAGTCCACTTGGTTCAATTTTTAGCCCATAAAAAAACCACATAACACAAACCAAACCTTAAACATAAACCTGTCGGTGAATTTTCGCTCAGAGAAAAAAATTGATGTAATTGACTTTACAGAAATGAAAGATTTTCCTGTTGCATCTCAACAAAAATTATTTTTTCTGGTTGCAGATCGGTCGACCGTTTTATTTTCGATATATTTCTTGTCATGAGACGTTTGTTATGGGGTAGAATTGGCACCGAAGAAAGTTTAGCGACAAATAGTATGCGGTCATGCTTTTTATGCCATGAATCTCAGCGCTCTTTCTCGTTTTTTGTTGTAAGTAAATGCTATCAAACAAAGTTTTTTTGCAATTATCGATAGCTCTCCAGTTACTTTAGTGCTGTTTGCATTTTAAGTTGATTTGTTGTACGACCGATTGTTTTTCTTGGCTTTTTTATTGACGCTTTTTCGCTTTTTAATTCGCTTTACTTTTTTGGTTTTCACTAGTCATGACTGGTAGTAATAACTCAATACCTTTACAAATTCCAATTAATAGTTTTCCATTAAAATTAATAGCCTTGAATGTATTTTAGAGGGTCAAGACGGCAGAATCTTTCAACCTAACTAAGACTGCGTAACAAATTAGAACTTCTTTTGACGCTTAGAATGTTAATTAAGCGATAGCTGGGGCTATTATTGGCATTCTTTGTTTTTATTTCGGCGTCAAGATTTTTGTTACGACCATATGACGTCACAACCACTTCAAATCTGCTTTTTAATTGCTCTTGAACGCAGTTCATAGCAATTATTGTAAACGTGTGTGTCTTTTTTTTATGCAAAATTTTTGCTTGACGGTTTTGACTTTTCGAGTGACTTTTACGCCCTTGACTTTTTGCATTTCGCGTGATCTAAAATTCTCTCTCAATCACAATTTCAAGCAGCTGAACTCAATTGGCGGCAATTTAATACTAAAAGTCAAATAAAAAGTGCGCCGAAACTGGTGTCATTTTTTTACTTTAAATCTTAATAGTGGTATATGTTAACCTCTAATATGGTTATTTGAAGCCCACTATAGAACTTCTTAGTCCCATTTAGGCTACCCCCCCCCCCCCCCCCCGACTGAAGCAGGCTGCAATTGATTAGAGCTCCCACTAGTCGTTCAAGAGCAATTCTTCCGACGTTTAGTCGGTTATGTTTGTTCATTTGTTCATGCCATTTCAACTGAATTGCATGCGTGACATCATTTCTTACTCTTAGTGTAGCGAGTTTTTTTCATTCGCGTGATTAAGTTTTTGGTCACACGTGACTTACCTCCTTCTCAAAAATGACTTTCTATTTTTAATTGCTCTTGAACGCAGTTCATAGCAATTATTGTAAACGTCTGTGTCTTTTTTTATGCAAATCTTTTGCTTGACAATTTTGCGCTTTTCTTCTAGAACATTCTTTGACTTCTCAAGTGACTTTTTCACGCTTTCGTTCATCATTTTGGAGTGATCTCTAGTGCTCCGAAGTTGCTAATATAAAATCGGTTGCGGCGTAGTAGAATTAACTGACTTTTACCGCAGTGGTTAGTGAGGGTGGCCATGGATCGAGAGGTCAGTGGTGCGAATCCCGGTGGGGTTGAAGTTTTTGCACCAATAAAGAAAAATTGATCTAGGCTAGAGCCCCTGATGAATTTAGAGCCTGTCGTTCAAGAGCAATTCTTCCGACATTTGTCGGTTTATGTTTGGAATTGATTTTTCTTCACCTTAAATTCAAAGAGATAATGTCAAGTGAATATGTATCCCTCTAAATAAAGGTTATTTGGTAGCAGCTAATAGAGGTATCAATAACTTATGCAGATTCTTATTCGAAAACCAACATCTCATCTTTTAATAAAGAGTAATTTTTTGTCTATCTTTTACTGTTTTTTAGACTGCAGATCTACGAAGCTATTGCGGCTATTTTCTAGTAATCTGCCAGCTATGGTTTTTTTCCGATTTTTTTAAATCACCATGGTTGTGCAGGGGTCAATGGCGGCTATCTTCCGACAATCGGCCGGCTATGTTTAATGTTTTCGTTTTGAGAAATCTATTTGCATCTCTTCCGGGGTCTTTATTGGAAATCTGGCGTTAGTGAAGATCGACATTACCAAAACTAATTGACTGGTCAAACCGAACATATTTGATGGCGCGGGATTGTATCGTTGATCTCATCGTTGCTTTTTTGTTACAATTCAAAGGATTTGAGTTTTATTTGGGTGCAGCCTTTTTTTTAAAAAAAATATCTATCCATATATTGTAATGATTTTCATCAATTGGAAATCAAAATTGAGTGGTGGTTTTAGGCACGCCGGAGTCTTAAATGAAGCAAAAAAACGAGTAGTGCTCTTGTTTTGATTATCACCTGCAGCGACAATTTGATGACTCCACATTTTTTTATTCACTGATCTACCGCTCAGCAAATGAATTGGAATCTTCAGTTGGTTTGCTTGATTTATTTTTTGATAAGTGACTCTTTTCATTCAACACCAGACATCTGAAGTTTAAATACCGTTAACTAGCGCTACTCTTGTTAGAAGGTTGAGAGCGAACAACCTAATATAAATGTGCATAAGATAAGCTTGACAAGAAGATGAACTTTTTGAACGCATACTTGGCTAAAGAAATGAAGCATTGAAGAACAAGAAAGAATGTGAGAACGGGTTATAAGGGATGCCCAAGTTCGAGAGCTTAAGACCATTTGGTGTAAATGGGTAGCACACTAGGCTTGCAAGTGAGAGAGAGATGCTGGTTCGAATCCAGTACTGTTCCATTTTCACAGTAGCTGCACCTGCAAAGACCTAACAACTCTCAGGTTCATATAGTTCATCATGAGCAACCTGCTTATGTTTAAAACTTAGTTAGAATTTTTCATTAATTTGAGTGGTTCAATCGAGATGAAGGTTCGGTTTCTGAATGGGGATATTTTAACGGCGATATGCCGGCTATGTTGGTTTATTGGTGATTTTTACTTTGCAGTATTTTGGAGGTTAGTGAGTATATAGATTATGCCTCTTGCATTAAGTTTGAATTTTTATCAGAAGTAATTTGATGAGTTGGATATAGATTGATAAGATGAGAAATGATATGTGGTACTTGACAAGTTTGCTTTGAGAATTCTCTAAATCAGTTGTTTTTGTGTCACGCTGAAATAGTAATATTTATGGGGTAATAACATAGTTTATGTTCAAATGAACCGAAATTGTATCGTTTTGATTTTTATAAAGTTGTTACTTTTTATCGGCATTTTAACTTGGAAGCTATTAAGTATTCAGCTATCTTCTCGTAGATATTGCAAAATTAAATAGGTTGCCTTCAGATATTAGAAATAAGTATATTCACCAAAATTGGTTGATTTGAATGAGAAAGTGGAAGTTATGAAACCAATTCAAATATTCTAAATGCTTTAATGTCAAATTTAGTTAGCCTCTTTTGCTGTTTTTCTTCGCCTGTTTCGTGTCATGCTGGCTTTTCTGTCTATTTGCAGATTCCTAAGCTGTGGATATTTTGAGTGACGGAAGTTTGTTAAAGGATTAATTGTGAAATCAATTCAATTTAATCTTTGCTCTGAGGAATGAAATATTGAAGGCTCTGTTATTGTTTATTACAAGTGCACTTGCAACTATCGCGCGGAAAGAATACCTAATCGATTTAACCCTATAACAGCCTTAAATCTCCCTCTCCGAGTAACCTTAAATCCTCCCAGTAAATATTCAACGCTGTCTTAGATTATTTTTTCTTTCTGTATTCCTTCTTATTCCCAAGTTGAGAGTATACTATATGCGTGTAATTTGTTCCTACTGTATTTCTACACTACCACCAACACCGCTACCATTGCCGCTTGTTGTGAACATTTTTCTGTTGTAGCATTATTCCCCCTCCTTTTTCTCTCATTCCTTTTTTGCTTTTTTCCATCAATCTTTATTTTGCGTCTGTTTTTTGTTCGCCTCATTTTTCCTGCGTGGCGGTGGTGGTCGTTTTATCCCTGTGAGCCAATTTGTTCAATCCATAAATGCTTCACTTTTTCATTATCAAATATCTCTCCCCGGTTTGTTTAGCTACTTTGCTTTGTGATAGTGTTAGAGTATGGACGTGTGATTGTTTGAATAGGTGATTTGATAATAGAAACTGAAAAGGTGCAATTTGTCTTACTTCACATCAATTATTAACAAAGCAGAAATGAGCACAAAATATATTTTACAAAACAATCACTGAGAAAGCTTTCTGCGGACACACAACATAAATAAAACATGCAATATTCGGACGTATTTTCAACATTGCCGCAGAGGAAAAAGAAGTAAAGCATTGATAATCTGCGGCTGTTTCTTGTATAACAGTCGAGGTAATCATTGATAAAAATTGCTACCACTTGTTTTATATTATATTGCCCTAACTGTTATCTGAAAAATTTATTGTTGTCCTCTTATTGTTGAAGTGAAACGCTTTTGTGAAAAGACGAGAATAATAGCGTTGAATTTTGATAGCTTCCCTTTTTCAAATCACTAAAGCATTACCCCCAAAATTTATGCCGTTTCCCCTCTGTCGAGTTTAACAACACCTAATTGATTCAATTAAGGGTCTTCATTATATTATATTTGCTATTCTATCAATAGCTTCTCATTCTGATTAGTTCATCAAAAGTAACCTTATCGAAAATCGAGGCACTTCTTTCGAAATTGGAATGCTGATTTCGGTAAGATTGACATCTAGCATTGTTCATTTTGATCTTTCTTTCCAGTTTCATTGTGGCAATAGAGGTTGCTTCAAATTTAGTTATTAAAAAAGTTATTACAATAAAAGTTATTACAACAGAGCAGCACGATCTGAAACGCTATTTGTCTGAAACAAAGTATGTATGTACCATTTATGTTAGTTCTGCCTGCCTTCGGGAATTTTTCGTTTAATTATTTTTTTTTTTCGATTTCACCGAATTGTTAGCCTACATCTTGTTCAGTTTTGTGTGATCGAATTGGCTTGTATTCAGAATTGTTAGCAGTTTGTCTCAACTGGTGACAATTTGCTGCGAAGTTGAAATCAATGGTGCACAAAAAGTTTTCCTTTCAAAGCTTTTAAGTCTTTTAAAGGCTGTGGATGAAGTTTTAACTCCCCTTACCGCTGAAGGTGGTTACAATCAATCGCTCCCCGTGCCTGTTTTTGGGAACAATACGATGGTAGTTTTCATATGTACATGCATGAGGGGTTCTATATGTTGCGGAAATAGCTGTTGTTTTTTGGAACTGACTCATGTACTGCAAATTATTTTTTTTGCCTGCTGTTATTTTTTTGTACATTTCTGTTCTCTTTTTTATTATTTTTATATCCTGTTCTGATATCGGAAACTAAAGGAATAGTTTCTGAGCTAATTTAAATAAATCTTTTTTAATAAGTTTGTTGCTTCAGAATGGTTAGAGTACCGATCTAAAGTGCGACGCGAGCGAGAGCTAGCCTCAAATCCTGGACATACTCAACAACTGCTGCTTTCAAACCATAACAACAACAACGATGCCTCCACATCCTCCCATTGCAATGATGAACCACCTGGACTCGAATTCCCAGTGGTGAGTTCAGTTTCCTCTTCTGCGACTGACCTCTACAGTGCTACATTGGACCAACTTTCATCGTCGTCCTCTCCTGTCGAGAATTGGCTCAACGACGAATTCAATTTCTCAGAGCAAGAGTTCAAAGAACGGGAACTGTTCTCTTCTAAGACGTTGACCTACGTTGCTGCGAAGAACCTTAGAGGTCACTGCTTCATAACCAACTTCAGAGATATTACCGAGGCTCTAGAGTTCGATCCCCTGCCGGACCATTTCTTTTTTGTTTTGCAGTACAATCCTCAAAATAGGTAAGTTTAGCCTTTGTATACGAATAATGCTCGTGTTTTTATGAATTATTTTAAGACATCCTAATTCAGTGCTGTGTGTTTTGTGTCTTATTGAGAAGTTTGTCAGCAACAGGATTTTTTTAGTTCGTGAAGTTCGCTTTTCAGTCAGGAATTCGTGCAGTTGAAAGTAACAGTTCTGTGTGTTTGGTAGAAACTAGTTTCGTTTTTCTTGATAGTTTTCAGTTTTCTGAGTATAACTTCGCTCATAATGATAAGTTGTTTCCAAAGGTAGTTTTGGATAAACGATTTTAGTTTCATCGACTGCCTAAGGTTTTTATTACCTATGAGTGTTATTTTTGTGTAACAAATGTGTATTTTATTTTTAACTCAGTTAGTTGAGAGCGATTGTCGATCGGCCTTCTATTGGTTCTTAGGTACGTCAGAAGTCAGTATATTTTTTTTCTGTTAGCTTTTGAATGTTTTTTTAATTAGCCTCAAACAAAGTTAGTAGCAGTGACAGTCATGCGGTCTTTTTTAATTGCTCTCAAATGAAAGTTGTAGAAATTATATTAGTCCTGTTGGTCTTTTTATGCGATTTTTCGCTTGACTGATTTTTCGTCTGACCCATTTGACTTTTCGTCCTCAAAAACGGGATAAACAGGTAGCGCCCAGCGGCCATTAAGTTCTCTTAGAGCCTTTCAGCTCATTAGTCTCAAAGTATGCGATTCACAGAATCTGTTTTGGAGACTTATACTTATGGTGTGAAGGGCTGTTTTTAGAGGTCGACCCCCCGCTGCGCTCACCTCGCGCCCCTTAATTTAAGCTAAAGCTAGCCTCACTAAACCGTAGCTAGCTACTGACGAAGCCAATCGCTTGTCGGTCGTTTGAGAGCAATTCGTTAGTCGGTTATGTTTATTCGATCTTTTGTACTAATAATTTTTCGTCTTCCAACGTGATAAACAGGTGAAGCCCGGAAGCCATTAAGTCGCTGAGCAATTGTGTTTTAGTCTTATGCCTTACTAGTTTCTAAGCATGGGAATCACGGAAACTGGTTAAAAAAGGCATAAATTCAGGGCGGTTTTTAGATTGACAGTTTTTAGAAACTCAGTGCAGTATCCTGATCAGAAATATCATTCCTGGGGCTTTTTTTATGCAAACAATTTTTGCTTGCATTTGTGCAAATTGTTTGCTCGAGCGTTTCTTCGGTTAACTCCTGATAATGGTCCACTTGTCTCTTAATGTGACTTCTGCTCACTTCACAAAGAAACTTCATTTGAAATGAAAGCATCAAACTCGTGTTTTTTGAATGCGTTAATAGAGCTGTCATGCGAGCAAAACTGTTTATTGATACTGTAGAGTACGTCAACTGTCCTAAAATACTACCTATTACTTGCCAGTTTAGGTAATAGCAAGCATTATTGGATATTTGACGTAACGGGCAGCTGTATCATTGGATTGCTGACTTTTTATTCAATGCGATGACCAATTATGCTCGTTACTGATACAAAAATCACGCACAATTAAATTAATCGATAATTCTTCATAACATAGTTGATAGTTACAATGTTGGTGGTTGGGGTCAACAAAAGCTTTTTTTCAGCAATCTGGCATGTATGTTTTAAAATTAATTTCCGTGCTCTCGAAATTTATGCCTGATCACTTTGGTCGAAGTACTTGATTGGAGGGCAAAGTTTTTGAAATCATTTCAGGCTGAGACAATAAGCTTCAGTTTGACGCATCGCTTTTTTGGATGAAAGAGCTGCAGTTTCTCAAAATCACTCAATATCGCGGGACTGTGGATTTTCTCCTTTGGATTTTTTTAACAAAAAAATCACAATTTTTCGTCAACTCATCGATGCCCTGTTTTTATGAGTAGAGGTCGTTTATGCGGAGTGGTAAAAAGTCGCTTTAGTGGCTTATATCTGGCAAGTTTTTTCTATTAAAATTTTCATTTTCTATTAAAATACGTGATTCAAAAATTACCAACATTTCATTACTTTTGCACACTCAATACTATGCGCCATTTACTGGTTAAAGTAACTGGTTCTGTTTACCTGGTGAAAGTAAATGAAGGTTCATTTTGAATTTTTGTGGACTCGGAAATGATGCTTAGCAGAATATTGATGTCGATACTCAGAGTAGCCTAAAGACGCTGTTTTTACAAGTTTGCCTAATTTTTGAGCGTTGCATGTTCTTTTTTACTGAATTTTGTGGGCTGGTCGGGGCTGATACTATAATTTACGACAAACGCCTGTCGTCTGTGTTATGTCTTGCTGTCTAGAATTTTCCCTCTTTGATCTAATATAATCTCAAATGTCCAATTGCGTCGATCGGTGGATTGAGAGGAGCTCTTCCATGTGGCAGATCATCCACCCTTCCAATCTAAAAGAACCCTAGCCGTTACAATTGAGCTGTAATCTGTTTTGTTCAAGTTGGCAGTGAGTTCAAAGACTGTTAACTACCCCTGGTGCTGAGCTGGGCAAAGCAAGATTTGCCCAAATTTAATTGAAGTGCTGATAATTCTTCTGAGAGAGATCGGGGAATGGATTTGCACGCCAATTGAATTATTTATGTTCAAATATATCAGCAACAGTGCGCTCCAATAATCAATTCAAAGTGTTCTTAAGTGCTGTGAATGGTACCATTTACCTGCCTGTAGCTTAATGTTGCGTAGATTGTGACGCTTTTTATTCCCCCCTGTTCCGTCCCGTTACCGCTTGTTGCGTGTGAAGGGAAAAAGTGGTGCTAGTCGTGTTGTATTTGAGCGGTTTGTAGTGCAGTGGATTTATACCCTGCAATACAACTAGCGCAAACAAGCCTGTATTGTATGGGATTTATTTGATCCATTAGCTGATATATTTGGCTAATATAAACCAACAGTGCTAATACCCCAATTGAAAATCGAATCAAGTCTCAAATCACCCATAAATTGCCATTTCCATAGCCCCCGGTGACAAAATAGCAACCAACAATTTCACTCTACTCTCCACCTAAATCAGCTGAAGTTTCAACTATTTCACAACGCGTCTCTGTCCGATCGAGCGGACCCAATTTTAACCTAGTTTACTTTATAGCCCTATCTCTTTTAACTAGTGCTTTATTGCTAAAACATTTGCGGAAATTTTCCTTACATTCTCTGTTTGATTTGTTTGTTGAGTTGATTTTGGAACCTGCATTGTCACTGTCGTGTTGTTGTTGTCTTTTCCGATCTGAAGGGTAAGTTGTTGATGTTTATCATAAACATTCTGTCCGAGTTTGTCTCGCAACTTTTTCAAAAAATAATAGATCCTTATGATTTAGTAGAATGAACTTTGATCAGTTATTTGCCTGTTAGCTTACACAAATTAACTCTGAACATACTGAAAGCTTCGTATCTTGTACCCCCCCCCCCCCCTACCCCCCCCCCCACAGTTGTAACAAGCTTGATTGTTGGTTATAAAAATATACTGTGAGGGGAGGGGGTGTTCTGAATCCCGTTTATAGTTTATATCTCTGTATCTAGCAAGCAATTTTTTGCTTGTTGGAATCAAGTTTGAAATGAAAAAATCTGATTTTTTTGTTGCTGGTTTTACTAAAACGTGTATAAGTTTTTAATGGCCATGGGATATTTGGCAGTCATATCCTGTAATATTTGGCGGCGGAGATTAGGTGATAGTTACCAATATATCCCTACACCACCCCCTCCCCGCGCCCTTTCCCTATCCAATGTGGGGTGAGGGTGCGTGTGTATATTGATTTGTGCCGTGTGCTAATACAATTACTCCGTTCTCATATCTTCCATTCAATCAGAGAATATTTATGCCTATCTGTTTTGTGTGACTATTTTGTGTTCCTTATTTCCCGTCTCAAATCAACACATATCCTTATTAGGGTTCAGTTAATACTTTTAACCTAACCACACACGTATGCCCAATCCGAGACAATAACAGATTTCACACCACACCGAAACTGAAAAGCAAACCCCACCCCACCCCCCCCCCCCCCCACCCCACTTCACACGGTTTTTGTGTTAGAATTGACAAACAATCAAAAGTGTCCACTTAATGTCTCTAATAACTTCTTGGGTGTCAATTTATTCGCATTCCTTCCGCTACACGGATGATAAAATACAAAGTCTGTGATTTTCACTATTTAATGGCCTTCTTTTTCTTGTAGAGAGTTACTGGAATTCTCCGGTTCAAAAACTGGTGATATTTGGGGTTACCCCTCTTTGAATCATAAACTGTGGTGATTCCAGTTAATTCCCTTTTTTGTGACTATTGTATGTGAAATTTTATTTATGGAGGTAATTTTTACGCTATCTGATTATGTTTCCTTTAATGTTTCCGAATCCCCAATTCAATAAATGAACAGTAGTTACATAATGTGAATTTTTGCAAAGTTTTTCGCCGGAAAATATGACGAAGTTCAGTTTGAACTTCTAACATTTTTTAAGTAAAACCAATTAGACCGTTGGTGCATAAAATTAGCTTATCAAACCCCCCTTTTTTCCAGTTCCTCTTGAATGGTCTCAATATAAGTAACTAAATGAATTTCGAACACATAATCTAATTTTGAATAGCTCTGTAACGGTGCTGAAACAGGCAAATTGCCTCCTAGCATTCGTTCAATACGACGCTTTAACTCTAATTTGGTTTAATTATTCGAAGCTTGAATATTTGGTACTGAAAACAAATTTATTATTATTATTATTATTTTTACCTTAACGTTTCCACATTGGAGTTTCAATATCGTCGATACCATTTTTTGGTTTTGTAAATATTTGTTTTACTTGAGCAAAAAATTACTTCGTATTTTTTTCTGAAATTGGCTTACTATTAGTCATAATTTTTTTGATTTGTTTTATGTTTAAGCTAGTTACTTTTTGGAAAAAAAACAGGCAGCGTACAATTGTGAAACTTTTATGATACTTGTAATTTCGGAGAACGGATGCTGTCGTTGACAGTGGTCTTTGTCTATCTTGTTTGGATAACTATTAACTGCTTGTGACTTCTAGTTTGCACTTTCTATCTATATCATAGTTCTAGGACAGTAGATCAAAACTAAAAACTTGGAAAGCGGAATTTTGTTGATTTGGTTAAGTACCTTCTAGAACCCACAATTGTGTTGTGTTTTTAGAATGCTAGTTTTTGATAGTTTCGTATCGAGGCTGAATAATAATAATAATATGATTTTCGGTCTATCGTTCTTTCGATCTACTGCCCAGCCACCATCTATTATATGTGATTCTTCATACTATAGCAGCTTTTACTAATTTTCAAATACAAAATAGTCTAGTCTATGGCCGTGGTCGCCAGCAACCGCCCAGTTTTCCACCATAGCCACCAGAATAGATTCTAAGTCAATATGCCAATAAAAGTGTCCTAATTTTCCCCTGTGATAATAGACAAAGTCCCCCACTCATAAACCGAACACAGAGCAGGAAATGTTGCCTTCTGATCAAATTAACTTGTTCACGTTATTCCCAACTCTCATTTCAACCACCTTTCCGCTCAGACCAGTTTTTCCCACTTTTTTCCCTTAACACCCTATACCACCCTCAGCTTCCATTTGAGAACTAAAGTCGAAAATTTATTCATTTACATTTACTTTGTCTGCTATAAATCAAGTACAGATTTTGTAGATCAAATACAATTCTGGTTTTCTTTTAAATCACAAATTGCGCACCATCAAAACCAGCTTGCTGATAAACTAGGCCAGACAAGTCAATTATCTGTGTCCGACCATTACTGGTCTCAATTCAGATCTGGTTCATATTATGCGGCGGATTGGTATTAAAGCAAATGCTGCTTTGTAAAACTGAAGCTAAACAGACAAACAAAGTAAAACATTTAGAGCTATTCAAGTTTCAAACAGACATTAAAAGAAGTACAATTAGAGCTGAGAGTGGAATTTATTAGCAGCATTGCAAGCAAATAAAGAGAAAGCTGCAGACAGATTTTTGGGTTAAGGAAAGGGGAAGTTTAGGGGAGGGGGGGTGTGGTTGGAAAATTCAGTTGGATTAATTATTGATACTAAGGAAAGCACTACACCTACACAAAAGCACTCCTTTCTTCCCAGTATTAACAACAAAAACACAATGGCTTGAATTGTTTGTGAATGCAAAACAACAACCAAGTCGGCGGTCGCTAAATTTGATTTAAAACAATCGAAATTGGCTCTTGAATCGATCGATTTATTTCAGTGACATTTGCGAAGAAATATTCAACTGTTTTTATGCTGTCGGTCAATATGTGAAATTTTGTGCTTTTATTCGTAAATTCAGAATTCCTTCATTGTTTACAAAGAAACTGTTAATCAAAACAACCTTTTTGTTTGCGCCTTGTGTGGACATTGTTTACACCATTGCTTTGTTTTGTTGCGAAATTGAATGAATTTACTCAAAATTGAACACTTTTACGATTTAAAGGTACTTGTGATGTTTGTTGTGCAAAGTTTAAATTTTACTCAAAATTCTTCAAGTTTGTTGATTGTTTAAATTGGAGATTTGATGGTTATAATTGATGTCAAATTTAAACTGAAAAGGAAAGAAAAGTGGAAGGAGGTGAGTTGTTGAAAGGCTGTTAAAATTGAATAAAATTTGTATTTAAATACGCGGTTGGAGCTTTATTATCAATAATTTTAACGCGCAGTTTGCTTCAGTATAGCCGCCAATCTTATTATTAAACATACATTACAACACTATCTATCACAAACCACTTGAGTGCTTTTTTAATGCGAGAAAGAATCACTAAAACTAAAGCTTTTCAATTATTTTCATTCTCAAACATACTACATAAATAATAGTTCTAAGCGCAAATTCTTCTGTTCCAATAACGCCACGCTAGAAGGCTCCAGCTCAACCGCTTCAGACGTTTCAACAAGGACACTTGGGAAAACTGGGAATAGTTCTCCTTCCTTGATTCAGTTTCTACCTCAAAAGAGTTGCATTAATTTCATTCACATTTTGTCTCTCCTCAGCCGAATACTTTTGTCTCAAGGGCGCCCATATAGCCATCAACACGTTGATTGAGACTAATATTTCTGCAAGTATTGTTGGAAAATAACATTGCTCTTTTCTTTCCGTTGCAATATCTTCGCTCTAATAAACGTCTGGATTATTTGCGGGTTTTAATCACTGTTCTGGAACGGGTGTACCAACAAGCAGGTATGATAGTTGTAACTATGGTAATTTTTGGTATAATCAAAACAAGGTTTCCTTTTTTCAACAGCTTAACATTATTCAAATATAGTTTTCTTACATTAAAATAAATTAATTTTTGCTATCAAGCAATCTTTGGTGCAAAAGTGGCTAAATTGTAAAAGCTCAGCGCCTATGTTTTTCTTTAAAATTTTTGGGAAATTTTTTAATTACTGTTTGGCTGTTAATGTATCATCTGTGTTTAGTTGTTGATTAGGATGGTTTGTTCAAGATTTCAAAATTTTGTTGCAAATGGTTTGATATAGACAACGGCTACAAGTACTCCTTTTTGTTAACCTTTTTTGAGTGATAAAAAATGCATGATTTTTTAACCTAGCATGTGGATTGTTTTATGAAATGGTTCATTCACACTCAGTAATAAAACTTTGCACGTGAGCAGGCTCAGGTTGTTTTTTCGCGATGATTATTTATGGAAATGCAAACCGGTGGTTGCGCTGCAATATGCTCCCCTTGCGAATCGTACAGATTGTATTGGAAGATGATCTTTATTGTGTCAAAAAGTGGTAATACTAACTTCTAATTTTTTCTGCCATTTTTTTGAAGATCAATTTTGTCTTTTTTGAAGCAACTTTGTCTTTTTTGATAATATATGAGCTGTGTTTAATTGCTCTTGAACGAAGTTCATAGCAATTATTGTAAACATGTGTGTCTTTTTTAATGCCAAATTTTCGCTTGACAATTTTTGCTTAACTTTTCGTATGGGGAAATTTTTTAATTGATGTGGATGTAAAATCGTAGTTAAATTTTAGGGTTGAAGTATTAGGGATTAAAAATATAACAATGCGTCGTATCTTGATTTTAGCTGCAGAAGATAAATCTTGACATTTTCTCCTCGAATTGAATTTTAATAAAATATCAAAAAGAAATTTTCTTTTCAAAAAGGAAAGTAACCAAATTGTCAGACTTTTGAATTTTAATATTTCATTGGAGTAATCTGAATTGACAGCAAAATTTTGTTTTGAAATTGATTAATTAAAGAATAATGCGAAAACAGCCAAGCTTAGTATAAATAGATAGAGCTCTAATGTAGTGAATAGATTTCTCCGATATGAAACAGTTATGAAAGACACATTTTTTGTAGATATTTTGAAGACCGAAGTCTGCTTCGATTATCAGTTATTCACATGCTTAAGCGGCTCTAAGAAGAGGAGAGAAAGAGAAGGTATTGCAGTTTGATTTACTTACTTTTGATCGATCGTTTGTTGGTTTTGGAAGCGTGGCATTTCACTAAGCTAGTTGAAACTAATTTGCCTAGTTGTTATCTCACCCGTTTGTTTAATTGCAGTCTTATTTGGGCTCAATAGCTCGTCGCGTTTCATCAGTGCCTTTGTCAACCTTACTCAAGTCATAAATTCACAAGTATTGGTCTGTAAGTGTTACTTTTATTAATTGTTATCTGACAAGTTGAAACCAGCCGAGAGCAAACGTGAAATCGACACGACATTTTGCAACCTGAGGTGGTATGTCTATACTAAACATATGCTTTGTTTTCTGAATTTTCCATTAAATGCAACTGAACGGTCTATCTCGGACAGTTTTATATGATTTTATAGGGTTTTTATGACTAGCGTTGCAAATATTTGAGATTTTTATTACGTAACTATTGACAACGTATAACTATTCAGTGAGTTTTCTGTTTAATTGGGCTCAAACTAAGTTTGAAGCACTTATTGTGAACATTTGTGTCTTTTTGAGCAAAATTTTTTTAATTCTGTTTTCTAGAATATTCTTCGGTTGAAAGAATTGACTTAAGCGTGATCTAAGTCGAGCTTTCAGAATTTAACATTTTTGAAAGCTCTAGTAAGAAATATTGCTAACATGTAACATGTTGCTTGTTTCTATTTGGTGTGTAACTAATTGATGAGGTTTTATTCCAATTGATTAGTCTAAGGTGAACCTCATTTTTCAACCTAAAAAGTATCAAAAATATTGATTGAGAAGTATCAATTTAGGATGAGTTCGATTATGCTGACCTCATCATTCGCAAGTTCTGTGAAGAAAGTACTTAGATCTATAACCTGATGAGATATAATCAGCCTCATATAACTGATATTTCATCACTCTTGAGTTGTGTGAACAATAATGGATAATGTCACCTCTTGTACGGCCACTATTAACAATTATCCAATAACTGATTCTAATATGATTGCAGATCGCAATAAGTTTTTATTAAAGGCAAAACAGTTTTTTTTAAATGACAGTTTGCCGATATTAAATGAGCTTTAATAATCATCACTAAAAATCTTTGTGTAAGTTATGTGGGTTTAGCAGTGAGAAAAGTAATCAATTTTTCCCACCTATCGCCATAAGACTCTTGTGACATGACAAATACCCCCCCCCCCGCTGCCACCATCACCTACGTCTACCTGCTTAGCTGAAGTCAACCTCCCCTCCCCTGTTTTAAACTACTTTCTCCTTGATCCTATGTGCACTCTGGTGTGCTTCCTTTTCCCACATTCCATCTCCTATCCCCCTCTCCTAATTGTCACTTTTCCGTTTTGAATCGCCTCTTAGCTTTATGACTCCACTCTACTCTAACCATAGTACCACTAACCCAAATTTTCCCAACCTTTTTTTTATTTCTTTTCCGCAAGGCACAATCCGAAAACAGAACCCCAGTTATGCACAATATATGTAAATTGAAATTTTTGTCATAATTAAGCAGCAAAATTTGAAAAAAAATTGACTCCTATTTTCTGCACAATTTTATCTGAAGTATTGAGCTCAAAAAAACGTTCCTGCTAAATTGCTGTTATTATATGGCTCGCGTTTCGTATAAAATGCTTTTCTCTTAAGTAATTATACAGAGTATGGCGCCATTATTGATTGTTTTCTCACTTTGCATTCGGCGGGAAGAGTTTTGTTTCCATTTTTGATCTATATTTAGGTGTTCATGGCGTGCTAGTCAGCAAAAAGAAGGTGGAATTAGGCATTGAAATTGAAAAAATCGAATAAGCTCAACAAAAACTTTCAGTTGAGCTGAGCAAGCTGTTGACAACTTAAATGGTTTTTTCAAAATATTTGGTTCTGGGTATTAACCATCTCCAGGTGCCGATGTCGTCGAACACGTTTCATTGAAATGTTGCTCGTAGATACTCGAAATGGTGGCTATAGAGTTCTTGAATTCGTTCTGGGGTGTTTTGGCGGCTGCTGAGGAAGACTGCTCGTACCCAGAAATGTTTTTCTGTCTTCTAGCGTTTTGTCTTTACCCAGTGTACTTCCCCGTTCGGGTATTTGTTTTTTGCATCGATTTCTCGACGGTCATTCTTGAACCGTTTCCAATCGACGGTACCGTATGAGATGAGGGGAAAAATGTAGCTCTTGTTCATAGCCGCGAAGCGATAGCTGAGGCTATTATTGGCCTCCTCTTGGGTTTTTTTTTATTTCGTCGTCAAGATTTTTGTTACGACCATATGACGTCACAATCACTGCAAATCTGTTTTTTGTTCATGCAATTTCAAATGAATTGCGTGCATGACGGCATTTTTAACTCTTAGTGGAGTGGGTAACAACGTGGCTTGCTTCACTCTCAAAAATGACTTCCTCACTCTAAAATTGTCTGTTCTTTACTTTAATTCAAGATAAGGTCAAGTGATTGTATATCACTCTAATTGAAGGGTATTTAAGAGCAGCTAATAGAAACATCAATAAGTTATTCGAATCTTAATCAAAATTTAACATCTCAGCCCTTAATGAAAAGACTAAATTTCTTTTTTAGTCTGTCTTTTTTTTTACCTTTTTGAGACTGCAGATCTATGAAGCTATGACAGCTATTTTCTGCAATCTGCCAGCTATGTTACATATTTTTTTTTGTTGTCGGTGTTGATTTAGCTATATTTCTTACGATCATGAAAAATGGTCTGATGGCTTTTTCACATCTGCTGTTGGTCGGTTAGGGCCAAGTCAGGCCCCGTGAGATCATTACTCCAAGATCCTTTCAATCATTGGACTTTATATTTTTTAATTGCTCTTGAACGAAGTTCATAGCAATTATTGTAAACGTGTTGGTCTTATGAAATTTTTTTGCTTGACCATTTTGCGCTTTTCTAGAACATTCTTCGACTTCTCAAGTGACTTTTTCACGCTTTCGTTCGTCATTTTTGAGTGATCTCTATTGCTCTCACTCCGAAGTAAAGCTTGTTGCTGATATTAAATCCTTTTAGCATGTCATTATTAAGGGTTTGATAGCGCAGTTGTCAGTGCATCAGGTAATGGATACGGAGGGCAATGATTCGAATCCCAGCGGGGTAAAAAAAAATTTTCTACTTGTCGTCCGAGAGCAATTCTTCCGACATTAGTCGGTTTATTTTATATGTATCTATATTCAATGAGTGAATGCAACACCACTTCGATACATATGTGGTATCTATTTGCATGGTTACGGGTTGTTTCAATGATCTTGCAATCGTATGTGTATCTGAAGCTGTTGGACATTACATTTTTTGGAAAATGTTTTATGAAAATGATTGAGAGGGGGGGGTGTAAGAATTGAGTCCTTAGGCACACCGCTGAGTACTTCTAGATTTCTCGAGGTAGCGTCTCCTATTCCCACGTGATAGAAAATTTTAACCTTTTTATTTCTTGTGAAACAGTCTGCTAGCTAATTTGAGCTTATTTTCAGTGGAGATATTTTCATTGTTTTTCGAGAAATGAAGGTTAATAGTATCAAGTTTTTCATTGTTCTGGTCAATAATGTACGCTAAGTTCAAATAATATTTTTGTTCTGAAAAGTTTTGGATGGCGCGTATACCCTTTTTCGAAAACAAGCAAGGTGCTCTTGCGATTCTTGGTTTAAAATCGAAGGTTTCTAATTTGTTTAGTTTGAAGCAATCATTGTAGTCGTGCGTCTGTTTTAATGCAGATTTTTTAGGTTGAACATTTTTTTTGCTTTGGATTGGCTTTTGTGACCTGAACTGTTTGAGGTTTGCGTGATTTAAATGATTTAGTTGCTCTTCAAACTTGAATGAATTTTGACGCAATTGTTTGTCTTTTTAATGCAACATTTTTGCTTGACCGTTTTTTTGGAGTATTCTGCGACTTAAGTGAAGCTTGACTTGCAGGCGATTTCTAAGCAATCGTTTTTATTCTTCTTTAACTGGTATAGAGTGGTCTATCAAGGTATATGAACGTCATTTGTAGACCTGTAGTGAACTTATTGCCCTCAAAGCCATCCATGGGACTGCAGTGGGCTACAATTTAATCGAGCCCCCACCAGTCGTTCGAGAGCAATTTGTCCGACATTGGTCGGCAATGCCTCTTCTCATCTTGTCTTTCTGAAGTGTTCAGCATATTTTTAAGATCAATTAGAATTGAAGTTCTTATACTTCAAGATGGAATTTTAAAATTCAGTTTTCTGTTCAATCGTTAAAAAAAATGAAAATTTGTAACATTTTTGGTGGCCAATTTCTCTAGAAAAATTTAAAATTATATGATTATAGTAGTGGTTTAGGTAATTGTTTTGATTGCTAAAATTGACTTACCAATTACTAGCCTGCAGGTTCTGCACAAACTAAATTATTTTAATGTCCTTCATAAGTATGTTTTCGACAACTTCGTTATTCTTCTAAAGTTCCGCCTCCTATTTGCAGAATTTTTTTGACTTGATTATATCTCTACATACGCTGTTCTTATGATCATGTTTTTATGCCATCAATTTAAAAGTACATCAGAGAGTCCGATGCTAGTTTAAGTATTTAAAGAGACTCTATTAAATTGTTGGTTAAAAAATGATTGTATCCCTTTTTAAAGTTGTCGTCAGTTTTCCATAGGTTATGTTAAATTCCTAAAATTGTAGCCTTTTGCCAATTTTTGCATGAATGACTTTGCCAATTAACGAATCGTGGTATTTCGTATAAAATTCCTAAAATTACCAAATGCCGAGTTTCTATATTTCCTAATTTTCCTAAATGTCCTTTTGTTATAAAGTTAACGACATCGGTAAGTTGTGATATTTTCAAATTGACTTTTTGACATTTAAGCAGCAGCTAAAGCTCATATTAAATGATTGCTTAAAGCCCATTTATGTTATTGAGTGCTGGGGCGAGCACTGTTTGCTATCGTGGAAATTTTAAAGGAGCAAAAAGGTAATCCTTGATTGAACAAATTCCCTATCGAAGGTTTCATCAGCGCCAATCTGACATATTTGCTCAGGCAATTATTCAAATGCTTTCTTTTCAATTGAGGAAAATTTAAAATTTATGGTTTTTGATGTTTCACTCGAATGGTTTTTACAACTCACTTCAACATTTTAAACGACTCTTCTCTGTAGGACCACCTTTTCTTTCCATTCTCTTTTTCCTCTCTCTTGAAAGACAGAAGATATAGCAATTGCTACTTTTTGTTCATTGTTGAGTTATTTATTCATCAGTATTGAGTTAGCGTGCTTCTGTATTCAAAGGTGAAGTAAATATAATATTTCGCTGGGTTATTTTTTCGTTGATGAAAAGTCTTAAGTTTGTTAAGGGTTTGTACTCCAGCCCCTGAGAAAATAGTTGATATTATTGGTTCATAGCAATTATATTAGTCTTGTGGCCTTTTTTTACGCGATTTTTCGCTTGACCAATTTTTGGTCTGACCCATTTGACTTTTGGTCCTCAACAACGGGATAAACAGGCAGCGCCTAGAGGTGAACCCCTCACCTCACGCCTGTTGAAATGAGCTAAAGCTAGCCGCACTAAACCGTAGCAAAGAGCTTGGTATCAATATCAAGCTCTTTGCTTCTTCAAATTCACTTCAAAGAGTAATTTCAAGAACTCAAATTCCGAAATAGTGGGTGAGAATTATTTTCGACCCTTTTGTGTCCCACTTTGAACGCCTTTCAACACCTTTTGTCGTTTTGCGGACGTTTTGCCTATCGTGGACCAAATTGCTCCTTTTTGGGCTGCCTGAGAGAACAAAAAAAATTGACTTCAAAGCTTGTTTCATGATTGTTTGCTCATGTATTGAAAAAAAATATGAACTTTGATGACACTTTTTATTTGCAATTTTCTAATTTTCTGGAGTGAATACCAGATCAACTTGTGTGGTATCATTGTAGATAATTACTCATCCTGCAATGCCAAGAAGTCAAACTGCTGTCCTTTGATCTCGTCAATAGGCAGACTGAATTGATTTGCACTGTGTACCTGGATATTTGTTTATTAATAGAGGCAAAGCGATAGCTGAGGCAATTATTGTCCTTCTCTTGGTTTTTTATTTTGTCAACAGGATTTTTGTTACGACCATATGACGTCACAATCACTTAATTCCGCTTTTTGTTCATTCGTTCATGCAACTTCAACTGAACTTTTCTTTACTTTAATTTGAAGAGATGAAGTCAATTGAGTGTGTGTCACTCTGTCTGAAGGGTTTTAAGGGCAGCTAATAGAATCAGCAATAAGTTAAAAATATTCTTAAAATACAACAGCTCAGCGTTTTAAAAAAAGTTTCTTTTTTGTCTTTATTTTATCATCTTTTTGAGACTGCAGATCTACGGAGCTATTGCGGCTATTTTCTGTCAATCTGCCGGCAATGTTTTTTAATAGCCGCCCTGAGCTTCTCAGCTGGCTGTTATAGCGCTCCTATTTTCACAATTCGAAGAACTTGAATTGTATTGGTGTGTGTGTTTTTATTACGACTGGAAGAGTTTTGGTGATCTATTTTAATCGGTCCAGTTGTTCTGAAACAGGATGTAAAAGTCAACGCCACACATATGAATTTTTGTTGAATGAAGCTGGAGAGCGGAGGGAAGATAGAGTGGAGTGGCTTTTTTGTTCATACCAGCTATCGGAAGAGCAAAAAAGTGAGACAATTTTTGATAAGCGAGTGAAATTTTTTGATCACTGTGTGGCTTTTTTGAAGCAGTTTTTTTTTAGTTTTCACTTTATTTTTTGGTTAAAGTGGTTTTATAAACCATGTTAATAAGCAACTGTATTATTGGAGCATTTTTGATCATCCCAATCATATACTAGTTTTGTATATGCAATTTTGAGGTATTTTTGTGATTTCGCATTTTTAGACGCTTTTTTACGACTTTTGTATGTTAATATTGTTTAAGGTAATTTTTTTGGTTGTGAATGGTCTTCATGTTTGTTTTCGTGGACTTTTCATTTCGTTAATATTAGTTTAAGTTTGTTTTAGAAGAAAATAGTCTAATTTTGTAATTTCTTTGCCTAATTTCTCTGTTTGTCTGGTTTTTGGAATTTTTTGTCATATTTATTTGTTTAATTAGGGTTGGTGCTACGTTAATTATAACTTAGTGAAAACAAAAGCTTGATAGCTCTTATTTTCATAAAATAAATTAATCAATTTTGGTTTTTTGGTAGTTTTTACTTCTTGCGCATTTTTATGTTTTCAGAACTTTTGAGTGTCGCGTGGTTGCCTAATGATTAAGCAAAGATAGTTAGGTAAGCTGTGTTAAGAACAGCTGTGTTGTTTAGTAGACTTTGTAATTTTCAGTGAATTATCAAAAAATTTAACAGATTTTTTTTTATTTTCGTGCTTTTGTTTCTGTATGCTCGATTTTTCTCCTTTTTCGAGATGTATCGTTCGTTTTTGCTTTCGCATTAATTGATTTTCGTTTGAAATCATTTAAACACAATTGAATCAAACCAGACTGTATATTAGAAACTGTGATTTTGGAGTCGCAACTCATGAAGTGTTTCCCAGAAAGTTTTTCATAGTTTGCTTTTTTCCCCTGGTATTTTCTTTCGTCAGTTTGTTTGTTTTCAGTTGAATGGTATAATGACGTTAATAGTTCGATCAGTTGGAGGTTGGCGAGGGTTTAAGTTGTATTATACTTGGAGTGGATTCCGGAGTCTTCTGGTTATGTTTTTTTTAAATATCTTTACACTTTTGCTGACCTTTCCTTGTCAATGAAAATTCAAATTAGAGTAGTCATTTTAGTCACGCTGGATTAATAATAGGAGTAAAGATTGAGTAGTTATAAGGCTTGACTTTTTGTCAAAGTTGTTTGAGAAGTGCAGAGAGAGAAAATGGTGCTTAATCAGATTTTTGGTTTTTGAGAGCAAATTTTTTTTCACGTGCGGCATTTTGACTGCGGCATTTTTGCTGTTTTTTTCTTTTGTTTACGATTTTTTTAAAGTCATTGCGTATGTTCTAATACTGCATCGTTGCACTTATTCAAACCTCTCAAAAGAAAAATGATGTTTTCCAAAGACTGTGACCCATTTGGTTTTCAAAAAAAATGAGCGGTTTTCGGATTTTCCCATCTTTTGGTTGTTTTTGTTCGGTCATTTTGTCCAATTATGGACGGCTCTAGTTGGCCCTCTGTTGAGTTTTGTTATGATCAATCTAAATGTTTTTTCTTATCAAACTGTTTTTACTATTTTAACATGCTTGCTGTCAAAAAAAAATCAAATTTTTTGGATTCTGTCCTATTTTGTAGTTTTTTGTTATTCTGTCTCTTAATCTCATTTTCTATAGTTTTCAATGGCTTTTTTAAAGTCTTTTTTGAGTTTTGTTGGTCTTTTAGTTTCAAACCTGCAGGTTTTAACTAATTTGACACCAATTATTTACCAAAAAATTAGTCGAGATGTCTTGGATTATTACCGTTTTTAATTGCTCTTGAACGCAGTTCATAGCAATTATTGTAAACGTGTGTGTCTTTTTTTATGCAAAATTTTCGCTTGACGGTTTTGACTTTTCGAGTGACTTTTACGCCCTTGACTTTTTGCATTTCGCGTGATCTAAAATTCTCTCTCAATCACAATTTCAAGCAGCTGAACTCAATTGGCGGCAATTTAATACTAAAAGTCAAATAAAAAGTGCGCCGAAACTGGTGTCATTTTTTTACTTTAAATCTTAATAGTGGTATATGTTAACCTCTAATATGGTTATTTGAAGCCCACTATAGAACTTCTTAGTCCCATTTAGGCTACCCCCCCCCCCCCCCCCCCGACTGAAGCAGGCTGCAATTGATTAGAGCTCCCACTAGTCGTTCAAGAGCAATTCTTCCGACGTTTAGTCGGTTATGTTTTTAATTGTTTTCTATTGTTATGTCGGTTAGTCTCATTACGGATAGGTCTTCAGTTAATCTTTGGTCTTCAGTTAGGCATAATTGGATTCAAATAATGGATTATGCTTATAGGGAAAATTTAATTGGCTTCGACACCAATTGTTTTCGACTATTATTCGACTTTCAATTGTTGCCACTTTTGTTGCTACTTTGTTGCGTGTTCCCGCAATTGTTTCTTTTAAAGTTATATATTCTTTCTCTTGCGAGGTAGTGCAATAGGTTTTGAAGAATTCGAGTTTTAATTGAGTGTTCCATTGACTCTGATGCCTCTTATTTTCATGACATTCGTAAAATATTTTTTGCTAAATGTCGTGTTTTGTCCTTTTATTTTGTTTGCAGAGGTTTTTTACAAAATTGGTCTTAGCTGTCAAAACTGCTATTGCTGACATTGTGTCAACGTTCTTGTGAATAATATCTTAGATAAGTTTTTTCTATGAATTGAACTGAATTTGTTTTTCTTCGATTTTTGTGTGTTTTTGTATTTGTTTTGTTTGTTATCCGGGGCTGTTCTTTAAAAAGCCTAATACTTTTGTCTTCATTTGCTTCAGTTCTTTGAATTGTTGGTTTAGGACTTGACACTTTTTTTGCTTCGTCGAATAATTTTTTTTGCTTGCCCCAGTTCACAGCTTGTTCAACATATTGAGGGAAATCTTGTTGACTTCTCTAGGCTAATTTCATTCTTCTATCATTCTGCTCGAAGAAAATTTGGCAAAAGTTTATTGCCAATTTTTGTCAGGAAATTTGAAATATAAGACCCCTTTTTTGCTTTTTTTTCGTTCGGTAGTTGATTTTATGAGTTTATCGTGAGAAATGCGAAGATCAGTAATTAAGAGTTTATCAGAAGTGAATTAATTTGATTAATGTACCAATGGCAATTATCATACACCATATATCCATCTGTGTGACATTTTACACAGCTCTTTCACTTTTATAAGCTAATTATAAAGTAATTGCAATTAATTAACAAAAATAATAACTGAATGCTCAACAAGTGCACTTCAATTGCTCTCAAGCTTTCAAGCACAGCATCAAAAACAGAAAACGAGTGAAAAATCAAATCGAAAGAAACGAGAAGAACTTATGCTGTCAAGTGACAGCAATTTTGACAATTTTCCACCTTGATTAATCGCAAATATACAAATACAAAACAGATAGATAGATAAGTTGTTGTTGATCATTTTTACATAAATAATACTTCTACCACAACGACTGCCACCAACCACCACAACTATGACCATAGCCAGAAAAACAAAGCTAGACGCTAAACGCCAACAATACAGCAACAAGAACAATAACAACAACGGATCTAAAGCTTCTGAGCTGGCTAGCTCGCATTTGTCAACTACTTTTATTTAATTCGTTCACTCTTTTTCTTTCTTGTGCCGAAGTGATCCGATTTGGTTATTCATTCTTAACATCTGGTCCATAATAACCATTGTAAACTCTTAACTACAAATTGCTAATCCTCGATTAGCCCCCCGAGCTTAGTTACCTTTTGATTGCATAATCTGTGATGCAATTCAGTTATTATCAGGTGGCGGTTCCATTACCTAACTGTTACTTTTCCTGTTTTTCAACTTGAATTTGTTGGTCTGAGTTACCTAGACAGCTGTCTAGATTGCCGAGATTAAATTGTGTAAGTTTGAAGTTTTTGCGGTTTAGAGATCTCACTTGTGTTGTAAATGATTTGTTGATATTTACTGATTAAATTAGTGATTTGAAAAAAAAGTTTGTCTAAGTGCTAAGTTTTTTTAGTAAATTTTGGTTTAAATTGGTGTTTCGTTGACTATAGTAAAGAAAACGAAAAATAATCACTTTGGTATCAAACCACAGATGTTCGATGCCAATTTTTATTTTAGGAAAATTTTGTAAATTCTAAATCTTTTGTTTGTTTTTTTTTGTTTTACTGGGAACAACTTGTAAATTGGTCTCTCCAAAAATATGGTTATACTACCATTACAGTGATTTAATAGTTAATCAAATTGAAATTACGGTTCGGCCATTAATAATTGAGCCGCAAAGCAATTATTGATTTTTCGTGGTAACTAATTTTGAGTAGATTAATTGCTGTTTTAGAAGGCTGGCTAACTTCAAAGGTGAAATCAAAGTGGGGGCTGCTTACCAGGTGAGCAAAAATTCGATAGTAAATCTACCTGTAGATATCTAGAGCTTTGTTTATCTAGAGCTGTACATGTAATTTTGATTGATCACTACAATATTTATAGTAAAAAAAAATAATCCCCCCAACCAATAGTATGGTAGAAATAAGTTAAAGGAACTGATTTCTTGAAATGAATGCTTATTAGAGTGAAATATGAAAACGCGAGCTGATCTATTGAAGCGTCTTTTATAAAACTCTTGGTAAGAATTCTACAACCTTTAAATTCTGGGTGGTATTAATATAACGTCAGTTGAGTTTGTTCAATCCTGTCTCTACTTTACTATTTATGATTCCTTATAGATTACAATGCTGATCTTTACTACCTAACCAGAGAAGATACCAAACAAATCTTTGATTTAAATGAATCCTATTTTTTTTAAAAAAAAGTTCCGATTTGCATTGCAAATCTAAAAAAAGAGTTTCGATTTGCATTGCAAATTTTATCGATTGCGTCATTTGGTCAAAGTTACGTAACCTACGCTTAAGCTCTATCCATTATGTACTGTTTATTCCAGGCAGTGTTGCCCGAAATTCGAGACGAGTCCCTTGCTGAAGAGGATGAATTAAAAGAGGAATCGGCCTTCATTCCAAACAGAATCTTAGATGAAGACCTTCACGTGTTTCTTAGTGCTGCCAGGTAAACAAATCACCAAGCTGTTTTTTGGACGAATTGAAAAGTTCAATGCATGCACTTATTGTTTTTAAAGCATAGTTAAATCTACCTGTTTACAGTTCATTCTTGATTCCAATTGTAATCTTTGATGCTCTTTCTTTAGCTCATCCCTTGTTGGTGTTTTTTCTTCAATTTTCCGTAAACTTGGTATGAACGTACATTTGACAAGCTAAGCCTTCAATCTTAAACCAATTTTTACAGAGTATTCTTACCAATAGTTATAATCACCAGAAATTTGCAGGATGTTCTTTATTTTGCACAATTTCAATTTGCGTTAAAAAAATTGAATATTTTTTGGTCTATTCTATATTTGATCGTGCTGAGTCAATTTTTTAGTTTGGGCTTGTAGATTTTTCAATGATATCACTTAACTTTTGCTGCAAAATGAGCACATTAAGATATTGTCGGAGCTTGCCAGTCATTTTGGTCTCACAGATTTTGATTAGAAAAAGGTAAACAAAAAATTGGCAGATCGAACCGCGATCATTTCACAAATTACCGAATCCTAATTTTTTGCGTGACCCAAAATGTGATCAGAAGGACACAGAGAATTTTGTCTTTGGTTAAAAATGTCAGAAATTTCGAATAGTGGTTTTTCAAACTGATCTAGCAATTCTGATTTGTGATTTTAGGTCTTTGGCAGCTACCTTTGCAAACATGAGATATGGTGGAGTGGAGCATGCGAGAAAGGCATTGTCTAAAGACGTCGTTGTCATCAAGGCCATTGATGCGGTAAGGCCACTGAAAACATTTATAGTTTGAATTGTAGCGTATAGTAACTTGTTGGCAATGAAGTTCAATTAAATTTATCCCGATAATCGGCCAATGGTTTGTACTTAAAATTTTTATCAAACTTAATCGGTAATGTGCAATTGATAAGCCAAATGGATGGAAAATTTTTTCTGATAACTGTGAATCTGTTAAGTTTATAGAGTTTGTCAAGTCGATATTCGTTTTCCCAAAAGATATCGAAAAATTGTAAACGAAAATTGTCTAAAAGCTTTGATAGTAATAGTTGAGTGGAGCTATTATTGACCTGCTCTTGGCTTTTTCGTCACAATTGTTTAACCCTGTGACATCAAGTTCAGTTCAAGTAAGAAAAAGACTTTGTGAATTCGCTCATGGAATTTTGTGACAATTGTAAGTGTGACATATTTGTAATAGTGATGCCAAGACTGGTCGCACACGGCTTTCCTTGCTCTAAAAATGAGTACTACTTTCTTAAAAAGTCTCAGCAGTTAGCAAAATTTTATAAAATCTAGTTATGAACCAAATCTAGTTATGAAACCAAATTTTTAAAATAATAATTTTATATATACTGTAAAGAATTTTAAATTATTATAAGTATTTTCTTGTATAACTTTTATGATTTCGTTGGTATTTTGAGAACGTGTCTAGGAAGGAGTGGCAGATTTTGTAATTTAATCTTAAAGTGCGGTCATTGTTTGCTAGAACTCTTTCCAGAACAAGTTTTCAGAATACCGAAAAGTAATTGAATGTTCTTGACACTAAACGCCGTGTAAACAAAGATGCAAAAAATTGAGTACATGTTTAAAAAATGGATCCCATTTTTGATTGTTTTAAAATGAAGTTTGTATCAATTATATTGGTCTTGTTGGCCTTTCGACAAGCGATTTTTCGTACCACTGACTCGTCCAATAGTTTTTCGTGTGACCATTAAACTTTTTTTCAAAAACTGGAAAAACAGGTAACGCATAAACAGGTAGAGGGCAGTACGTCGCTGAGCAGTCTTTTTTATTAATCTCTAAGTTTACTCATTACAGAAGCTGCTAAGAATACACAAAATTATCCTTTGAGGGGACAATCCCCCATGCTCCCTCTTTTCTACTTATTTTCTCTTCTCTTTGTTAAGTTTAGGCTATTATCCTGAAGCCACAGTTAGCTACTGATGAGCCACTCGCTCGTCAGTCGTTTGAGAGCAATTCTTCCGATGTTAGTCGGTAATTTTTCTGTAAATTGGTGTTGTTCAATTGGTCTTGAACAAAGTTCAGCAATTATTGTAAACGTGTTGGTCTTTTTTATGCAAATTTTTTGCTTGGCTGTTTTCGCGCTTTTCTTCTAGAACATTCTATGACTTCTCAAGTGACTTTTTTACGCTTCGTTCTTCATTTTTGAGTGATATTTTTTGCTCTCACTCCGAAGTGAAGCTTGTTGCTAATATAAAATCGGTTGCAGTATAGAAATAAGAAGGACCTGATAGCCGATGATGGGCAGTGCTTCTAGTTTGGGATCAGGAGGTCAGTGGTTCGAATCCCGGCGTTGTCAATTGTTTTCCACCCGCCTGTAGTTCGAGAGCAATTCTTCCGAAATTAGTCGGTTTATGTTTGTCTTTGAGAAGAAACAACTTAACAACAAATTAAAAAGTTTTATTATATGCCTGAACAAGGAAAAATTTGCAGCTAATGATTACGCTTATTCGAATTACCCATACGAATGTTATTTTTATAAAACGGCAATATTAACAAAACTATCCACAACGGAAACTCCCGCAAGGCTTTCCATTTGCGCGTCAACCCATTCATGTGTGCCACCTTGAGACTTTTTCACTGACTTTTAGAACTTTTTGTGCAAGTTTCAAACATTATCTATTTTTAAACAGAAAAAGCCAGTTTTACATTGTTTTTAATGAAAAAAGTGCTAAACATGAACATTGTTTCGCATACAAAATATGAATATGCGAAATCTGCAAATTTGAAACAATTTTCAACTTTCTAATGTTCCTCGAAAAATCAGAAATTTCGAAATTCATTTCTAACGATTTCAAGGCCTTCTTGCTGATACCAGAATAATAGTGTATATCTTACGCAAAGGATTTTGCCTGTCAAAGCTGACATAAAAGTACAGCCTGCATAAAGTCGGCACAGTTTGAGGTTCAGAAAAATTATAACTTAGTTAAATATCATCCCATAAAAATTTATCATTTTGAAGCTGCGAAGCCAATTTTACCTTAAGAAAAAATAAAGGTCAGCTGAAAACAGGTTATTGTTAATGCACTGCAGACTAAAAGCCTAATGCTGCTCCTTGGTGATTACGCAAAAACAAAATTATTATTATAAAATGTGGTATAGAAATATTGTTTGTGGGATACTATGAAACTATATATTTATCGAATGGTTGTGATGTCTTTTGTTCTAGCTGCACCAAGCTGACTATGACAGGAACAAAGCGATAAATCTGCTTCTTAATGACCCTGCACCCAAAGCACCCATGGACAACTGGAGCTCAGAGGATAAGGTACTAAGGATCAAAATAATTGGTTCAGCTATAAATTAACTTCAAATCTGAAAAATTATGGAATAAATGCAAAATCATCATCTAGATTGATTGATTGACATCATTTGGAGTAAATATGCTGATTGTATCTTCTGATTAAGTAAGAATGTTGATCGTCTTCATTTGTTTTCGGCTGATTGTACGAAATGTTTCTGATTTTTTGAACCTTTAGTGTGGTATTTAATAGTTGCAAAAGGCTAGTGGTGATTGCAATTAGGCTGTATTCGTTATTTTTTTGTATGTTAAAAGATAAACTCTAGTCACTTGGGAGCCTGATTATTATTTCCCATGATTCTCTTAGTAAAGCATTAGATCAAATGGGTCGATGGAAAAATTTGCACACGCAAACAACCGGTTGACACATATCACAGATCATTTGGCTGCAATCATTTGTGCTAGATTTTAGAACACCCCCCCCCCCGCTGCAGTTCAGACGACATATATGTGTATAGCCACCATTACGTTAAATACTACAGGAAAGACACGGAAGATTGATAACAGGATTTATGTTAGTACCCCCTATCCCCTCAGTGTTTTTTATGCCCCCAATTAGGGGGGAATAGAAAAGATCTGGATAACATAACTTGATGATGTCTTAAGAAAGTCTTTTGTTTCAGAAAGTGTTTGTGAAGGCCCTTAGACAAGTTGGCAAGAATTTCAACACCATCAGAAACGACTATCTGCCCCATCGCACAACAGTACGTGAGAATAGATTCCCATATTCATCTCAAAGTTGCCACCGATCAGAAAAATATTTTATAAATTGGATCAGTTGCTCATGCGGCTTTGTATAAGTAATACCAGCGAAGAATAGGATATACGCGATAACTTGATTTACAGACATACGTGATTTTGGATCTGCTCTGCCCCCGCACGGCATTGTGGGCCTATAATTTTCATGCCCCCAGATGTTGGTGCTGTTTTTGTGCATATTAACATGCTATATAACTAAACATAATTTGTAAGCGGGGGTCATTATTAATACAAGGGACCGAAACAGAATAGATCTAATTTTTTGTCCGTTCGTTTTCCAATAAGATCAAACCTGTTCACTTTTCTCGAACAAATTTGAAGCAATTTTTGTAAACGTGTGGGTCTTTTTTATGAAAAATTTTTTGCTTGACCAATTTTTAGCTTTTGTTCTAGAACGTTCTGTGACTTCTTCAAGTGACTTTTTCAAGCTTCACTTCTTTCATTTTGGTGTCTGTCTTTGTTGTATCTTGATTATTTACAAAACATTCTTGATTATGTATCGTTTAGATGCATCAAGATTTTTGTCCATCTTCATTTTTCTTTTTTGAAAAAAGAAACAATGTAATTGTCATTTGGGAGTGGGCATCCTTGCCTTCGCTCTAATAGTCACTTCTGAATTCCCCAAAGGTTAGCTTTGCATGTCAGGACACTTTTTTCAGCTATTTTTTGCAAAGCAGGTGTCGAAAATTGATTTATATTCGATAAATTCATCGTGGAGAGTTGAGTGGTATCATCAAAAAGTCCACGCATAGAATTTGAAACAAAGACTTTTATGCGAATCTTTTTTTCCTGAGGAGTTATCAACGTTTAAGTTACAGCGAAAATTTGATATTTGTCATTTTGTTCGCTTTTAGCGTCGTTTTTGTTCAATTTAAGATTTTTGGATTATTATTTAAAAACTATATTTTACGCTGCATGCTGGAACAGTTATATTTTCTAAATAGACAAGGAGCAATAAAAAGTCTCATTGTGGAGTTTTACCATTATAAATCAAAGTTCTATAGCACCGCTATTCTGTAAACATCTTCAGAATTTTTTGTCTTGCATATCCATTATAGAAAAGTTCTTTTCATATCAAGTTTCCATGACAAATTACATTGTTGAAATTAAAATGAGGTACATTGAGCATGTATTTAGTTTCCCGGGAATAGCTCATGGTTTTTATGGCTTCGACATTGGTTTGTAGTAAGTTATGAATAAATTTTTAAGTTTTGCCTGCATTGGTTTCTCTTTAGATTGCTGTCACTTAGTCTCATTAATTAAGTGTTTTGTCGGCTCCCTGAAGAGCAATTCATGAAAATATCTAATGCTTTGAGTTGATACCTATTAGCTGTTATCCTTTTACAATTGTTTCAAAATTCGGTTTACAATTGGCGTTAAAAGGATGCTCAACTGAAATTATATAAAAATTTTTATGAACAGATTATGGTTTTAAAGGCTTCAACACTTCGCGGACTTTTTACTCAATTTTTTGGGTGTTGCGTATATCTGGTGTCCTTTTGTAGTCGAAAAAACTATTCTGATTAATTACAGATCGCAATGACTTCCTGGCATCTTATTGAGGTATAACTTAAAATATGCTTTGAATTGAAATTTAATGGTTTCATTGTTTTCGATACTACGAGCTTTCTGGACAATTTTGTGATTATCGGATATCCATTCCTGTTTGTTTGTTTTTTTGAAGTCCGATTATCACAATATGAACAGATCACCTTGGCGTTCAAAAAGAGCTCAGTTGATCATATAAAAAAGTTCTCTCTGAATAGATTATCTTTTAATTGCGTCGACACTTTTCCCACTTTTATTATTGAAATGAATTTCCTGTTGTTTCTACGGCCAGTCTCAATATTTTTCTATTGATAAGTAATTAAACTTTCAAATTTCGTCAGTTGATAGCTAAGTGTTTCAATGATTTCGATTTTATTTGCTTAAAAAAATTCGGATTATGTGGAATACCCCTTTTTGTGCTCTTTTTTTTGGTCAACTTGTAACTAAGTCTCATCAATGAGAGGTCCCATCCATTCTATTTGAATGCAACTGGAACCTTGTTTTTGTTGTTTGTATTTTTCAACTGTTTTATGAATTAGAGCACTATGCATCTTCATAAAACATTTACGAGTGGTCAATATTTGTAGTTCATTTCGTTTTCTTAACATATTTTTTTGATAACAGGTCCAATTGATTTTCATTTGTATCCAAAGTGAACATATACAATGTTTCAGTTTTATTTGAACTAAAATAATGAAGAAATAATAATGAGATAATATTATATTCTGGGAGTAGCAGATGATTTTTAATTGCTTCACTTTGTTTTTTCGTAAATTGTTTTGATTTACAAAAAATTGTTTTGAAACATCTGATTATTTCTGTATCTGTTGTTATTTTGTAGTCCTGTGAGATGACTTATTCTCACCCAGGACAGGTCCCATTTGTTCTTGGAGTAGTTATATGTAAGTCTGTCAAGAATTTTTTAGTTAAATCTAATGGTTTTTTTTTTCTTGAAAAGCAGATTTTTTTTAACTTTGCTTATCTTTCTTCAAATTTTTACCTAGTCCCATTAAAACAGGTCTCATCTGCTTTCTAGTTTTGATACTTGATCGATACATAGTTTTTGCCATATATAATATTTGTGTTTTTTTGTTTCTGTTGTCTCGTAGTCTTACTAAGGGCAGGTCTCTTGTGCGTTCTAATGCGGCATGGAATTATTGAATTCTTTTTAGAAAGTTTTATTTCAATTTTTGTCTCTCAAACACCAAGTTTTGGACATCTTTTCATTTGGTAGACAATGGAGTCACAAACATAAACGAGCGGAGCCGGAACGTTATGTGCAAACACACATTATCGAGCCTCCCGTAGTATTTATTTGCAAACATTTCGAGAAAAACTTCTTGAGCGAATCAGTAACATTCAACCATTTTTTTTTCGTTTAGTCTGAACTGGTTGAGTTCTACTACGTGTGGAAGAAGAGCCCAGGTGCTCAGACCTCCTCATCCTTCGGGACTTCAACCCGTGTGAACAGCTCAAAACCATCGACCAAGGGCACAAAACCCTTCAGTGGGAAAAAGAAGAACGGAGGCAACAGTGGGGCTGCAAGGCTTACCAAAATTATATCGTCTCGTAAGTTCTTCATCTTTGATTCAGATTTGATTGTAAATACGATTAATATTTAATAGTAAATATAGTCAATATTTGATAGTAAATATGATTAGATATGTAGTTTCAAAAATTTAAGTATAGATTCATAGATAAGTTGCTCCGATTTTTTAAACCAAAAAAACTTGATTAAATTAGGCATGGCCGTTCGACAGCTCGGTGTCATTGTTACTAAATCAAACCTCAAACTGAAAGTTAAACAGTCAATCGCATTCCTCGTGTATTTATATTTATTTATCTCTCTACGCCCTCTCGTCTTCTTCAAAAGTGCTTCTACCGCTTTGAACAGTCGTCGTGCCTTTTGGTCCTGACGTCCCCCCTCATTGGGTGAGTTGTTGGATTAGATGAACGCTTAAATCCACCACAGTTATTCTTGGATGGTCTTGTACAGACAAATGGGTGATACCCGTTCGGATGTTGTAAAATGAAAAAATTATCGAGCATCACTTTTCCCGTAGATGGTTGAATGACCATCTGTGATTGGTTTATTACACCTTTATTGCATCTTATGGTAATTCCTAAATTCAATTATAAACATTGATTACTAATTCGTAATTAATAGCCGCGAAGCGATAGCTGAGGCTATTATTGGCCTTCTCTTGGTTTTTTATAGCTGCGAAGCTGTAAGCTGAGCGTAGCTATATTGCGGTGCTCTTGGTTTTTTTTTGTTTCGTCGTCTGACGCTATTTTCGTTTTACATTTGTTCTAGAACATTCTGTCTCGTCACTGCTTAAATGGCTTTTTCGCGCTTATTCAGAAACAGAATCTGTTCCTAAAACAAATTTGATTGTAAGAAAACAGATTGTATGGTCCGACAGCCGAGTGGTTAAGGCGACTGGCTGTTAATACGGAGATCGCCGGTTCGAGACGCGACAGGGAAACTTTTTTTGCACCCAAAAACAACCTCCTTTGAAATAAACTTGTAAGTTTTATAGGCGGCGGCGATAACTATTATCAACTCACTTCTGTATCTTTTTCCATCTGTATTTTACGGCACGCAAGTCTATTTCGCAGCTATTCCGGCAATCTGCCGGCTATGTTTTTACAATTCAAGGAATTTGAAATGTATTGGGGCGCTGCTTTTTTTTAATCTGTTCACACATTTTCATGATTTTTGAAGTCAAATTGGAGTAGTGATTTTGGTCACGCCGAATAAGGAAGTGGAGCGAAAAGCGAGTGGTTTTGCGGCGAGAAATTTTTTCGCTCTAATTTTAAAGCAGAGTGAAAAACGGTGTTTGAACAAAAATTCTCGCTGGTGGTTTTTTGTTCACACGCGGCAATTTCGCTTTGGTTTTTACTGTTTTTCGATTTTTTTGGATTGGATTTTTTTTTCTAAATGGTTTTCCCAATCCATTCCTAGTTCATTCTGGTCCTAATTTTTTTGTTTGAACGAAAATTTTTTTTCTCGCTAGTGGTTTTTTGTTCACATGCGGAATTTTGACATTGATTTTCTGTTTTTTTGTTGTTCTTTTTTATCTGATTTTTTTTGGAAATGGTTTTTCTCAATTCACTCCTAGTCCGTTCTAGATCCAGCTTTTTGTTTAGTCAGTGAAAATTCTTTGAATTGTACGTCCGGTCTTGTCCTGCTATGTTTTTTATTTCGTCGTCAAGATTTTTGTTACGACCATATGACGTCAAATCTGCTTTTTGTTCAATCGTTCATGCAATTTTAACTGAATTGCATGCGTGACGTCATTTTTCACTCTTATTGGAGCGAGTTTTTTGTTCATTCGCGTGATTAATTTTTTCACACGTGACTTACTTCACTCTTTAAAATGACTTCCTCACTCTGAAATTGACTTTTCTTTAATTTAATTCAAAGAGATAAGGTCACGTGAGTGTATATCCTTCTAATTGAAGGTTATTGAAGAGCATCTAATAGAAACAGCAATAAGTTATTCAGATTCTTAATAAAATTTGGCATCTCAGCCCTTGATGAAAAGAATTATTTTCTTTTTTGTTCTGCCTTTTTTACTTTTATGAGACTGCAGATCTACGAAGCTATTGGGGACATTGCTAGCTATGTTATGAATTGAGATACAATTTTCTGATTTTTTATATTAGTAATCATACTATGATCATACTTGTTTTAATCGATTCCATGCTAAAACCGTACATGAAGTTCCGTCATATATATATATATATATATATATATATATATATATATATATATATATGTATATATATATATATATATATATATATATGTGTATATTTATATACATATATATATATATATATATATATATGTATGTATGTATATATATATATATATATATATATATATATATATACATATATATATACATATATATACATACATACATACATATATATATATATATATATATATATATATATATATATATAAATATACATATATATATATATATATATATATATATATATATATATATATATATATTCCTTATATGGTTAATAAATCTTCTCTCAATAAAAGAAAATTCTTCTCATAAAAAACGCGACTTGTACGGTTCCTATCCAGAGCACGATCGTAAAACGTACTAAATTTTTGTTAAGGGGAAAGCGGAACCGGATCTGTTTATTCTTTAGAATTGGGAAACTCAGGCACGGATGTTGAATCAGATGACAGTATAATGGACCCTCAGGAGTCAGCCTTCAGCTGCAAGCACTGTGGAACCACTGCATCCAAAAACTTCGTCCACTGGGGAGCTGACAAACTTCTCCTCTGCTTCGAGTGCCGTCTCGACTACCAGAAATACGGCAGATTACCCAAAACAGCGGAGGCGCCATCTCCATATTTGTTTAAACCTGTGGCAGGTGCTGGTGGCGATGTGTCTTCGGTTTTGGGTTCGGCGGCCTCTTCGGTTACGAGTGGAAAAGGTGCAAATAGGGCTCCCAGTTCGTGTTCTCTACCGGTTGGGGAAACGGCGTCGGAAAGTGTGGTTGTAAGTGTTTAACAACACTTTGTTTGTTTTGTGCAAGGACATAAATTTAAAATGTAATCGAAATATGGTTGAACTTGTTGCAGCAAAAGTATGTAATTTTTCAAGCAATATCTGAAATTAATTTGTTTTCAATATCTTTGAATAGAAGTAAATTTTCATGGTCAGCGATTGTGAACAGCATTTAATATCCATAGCATCTGCGTCTCATTTTTATGTACAGTTGATTGCGATAAAATTCCAAATAAGCGTTAACAGTGCAAATTCGTTAAACGATAAGGCAGTACTGATTTAACAAAGCAGTTGACAAATTTCAATAGTTTTATTGGGTTCTGTCTTCAGGATTCACCAGTCCAGAGCCCGTCTGTGCAGAAAAAGAAAAGGAAGTCGAGGAATAGTATTGAAGGGACCACTGAAGTCTACAGTAAACGGGCCAAACAACAGAGGGTGAGAATTATTTCATTAAAGTCTTCATTTTCATCAATTTGGGTCTCTTTTATTGCCACACCTACTCCCAGGGGTGTGAAATTAACCCCCATTATGGTTTGTTTGCGGTTGTTGGGAGGCGGGTGTACGCTCTAGCTTTATGCCTACTAACTAAGTTGGGGTGGGTGTAAAATATTTGCGAAAGACACCACAGAAAGTTCGCACTTCTAGAGGTACTCTGACGCCATAGCCGCATTTGATTTTTGGGCATAGAATTTTAACTACCTGCGACTTATTAAATATCATTTCGGCAGTTGTGGACTTAGTTTCTTAATGGTGGCCCTGAATGCGAAAAATAACCTATTTTTGCAATATTCATCCCTATTCAACATATTCGTCTGCATATTCGTCAACATTTTTGTTCTAGGAGGCTGCGAGTCGTTCTGACACTCCTAGTAGTGAAAGCACGGAGAGCAACGAGACTACATCCTCAGGTCGTCAGACAACCGAGACTACAAGCACTACACCTGAACCCTTTGAGGCCGAATCGGCTTCTACCACCACTTTCTCGAATCCATTGGTTCCCGCGAGTCAAGAGCCAGACACGATTAGCTCATTTATGACGAAACCTGATCCAATTCCCCCCGCTGTTGAGGACATCAAAAAAGAACCTGTCGCTAATATTGTCCAAGAGATCAAGCCGAAACTAGAAGCATTTAGCGGACAGTTTCCACCCATTATTCCTCCGGGTGCGACGGAATCTAGAACTTCTGTTCCGGTTGGCATCGCGACTCAGACAAACCCTCCAGTGTCTACGCCAAGTGACCTTAAGGCAAGATTTTTACTATTAATTATCCATGACTACGTCCTAATGATAATAATTTGGTTTCTGAATAATTGGTGTCAGTGTGAAGTTTGGTCTCTGTGTAAAACTAGTAATTTGGTTTTAGTCTTAGGCCTAGATTGACATCTTCTTTGCTTTCTTTTTGTCTTGCATGACATGACTAGTGCTAAATTAAGTTTCAAATTTCTGAATATCCAAATTTCTATGTCAGTTTGAGAGTGTTTATCCTCGGCTATGAGCCTATAGCTGAATTGAAATCAATAATTCAATGACTAAGCGATGAAAATCATATTTTATGGGTAAAAAGGACTTATGGGTTAGAATATAATGGAACTGCTTGCTCCCACTCTAATAAAAATATGACCATCTACGTTCCGAGCAGTGTCGACAATTGAAAGAAGTTGTTTATTTTACAGGCAATATCAGCAGCGATCGCAGCTTCCAATGAGAACAGACCCAGCACAGTACCATTGCCGCCACAACCTCCTGTGAAAATCAAATCCGAGCCCAAAGAAGAAATTCCCACTCTTCAAAACTTCCCAGCTCCGACAACGGCTTCTACTGCTGTTGCATCGAATAATATTGGGGTATGGGAATTTGAATTTTGGATCTTTCATTTCCTCAAGAGTCTTTTATGCCTAAGTAGTTGCAAAATATGACATAGCATAGCAAATCGCTTTGTGATAATATAGCCAAAATGTATGCATAGGTAATCTAACTTTTAATGGAGATTTAACATATATTTGGTAAGTAAAACAAACAATGTTTTAGCTGCCACCAAATCTAGACTTGAAGTTAAATTTGGCCACCGAGATCAAAACCGAACACGTTGTGGCTGATCAGCTTCTCAAGGTCATTGTGGGTAGATCTGGGCTAACTCCGCCAACCTCCCCCACTCCCATGTGTTGCAGTGACGAAGTGCAAATACCTCACCCGAGACAGGTTGCAGAGCAATCTCCAAATAAGAGGTTAATTTCAGTAACAGTCAGCAATATAATGCAGTAAATTTTTCTATTTGACTAATTTGTTTGTTTAATTGCTCTCGAACAAAGTTTGAGGAAATTACTGTCAGTGTTTTTTATAGCTACGAAACTGTAAGCGGAGCGTAGCTATATTGCGGTGTTCCTGGTTTTTTTTAACGACTCGATGGAGAGTATTCGTGTTCTTGAGGTTTTTCTAAGGAAAGTACTATTTGTTCAGCTCACGTTTTGACCTAAAACCAAAAGTGAGTAAAACCCGGGTACTGAGTGCCAGTGTCGCTCTCTAAATGCTCGGAATGGCTAAAAAAAAATAAGGGATCTACTGCCCAGTACCCAGTGAGGCTAGCATCCCCTCGCTTAAGTCAGGTAACCCAAAACCAACACCAAGTTAGTCGTTTGAGATTATTTCGTCTGATCTTCGTCAGTTATCTCTTGGTTTCTCATGCGCATCTTATTTTGCTAAATTTGAAGTGCTCTTATCTGAATTTCTTTTTTTGGGGGCTAGAGGAGCCAGACATTTTCCATCCGTCATTTTGTCACCGTTTCAATCATAACACGAATTTTTTCGGTCCACACAATCGTTTAAAAAATTACAAAACACTTTTTGAATTCCAATTCATTTGGGGAAAGATAGGCAAATCTAAGTATTACTAGTACTGGATGCAGAGTTCATTTAGCAATTGAATGAGTGAATGAGCTAGGGTGACTTTTCACCCTCGTCGATTGTGCTTTCTCGATTGCTGTCGAGAGGTGCGTTGTTCTGTGCGAGTATGAGTACTGTGGCCATGGAGTTGCGCATGTCGTATGCCTTCTTGCACACTTTGGTAGTTGCAATGTGGAGGTCGTCTGAGATTCGATCTTCTAGTTGAACCTGATACAAAAACGGACCAAATAACAATTTTGTATTTTTTTGTTAACTCATGTGGCTGCCTCGGTAATTTATGACATTAAGACATAAAGTCATTTTTTTCGAACAAAGTAGTTTTTTTCTTATATGGAATTTTAGTCGTTTCAAGCTCTATTTAAATTTTATCGGTTTGTCTTTTATGGAGTTTTAGTCGTTTTGCAAGCGCAATTTAAATTTTATCGGTTTCGGAGTTATTTTTGCGGGTTCAAACTTTGTCAAAAAGGCTTTGAACGCATCGATCGTTTTTACTTGAGCTCCATGGAATTGTGTTGTTAATGAACTAATCAACGCAATCTGGTAGATATGGTCTGTTTCTGACCTTGAGGACTCGGTAGTCTGGGATGTTTCCCCAGCACTTCCAAGACCTCTCCGTGAGTCCCATGGCTTCCTCCATAAAGTCGGGTTCTGCTCCCTCTTCGTCACACTTTGTGAATAACACTGCCAAAGGTGGACCCATCTATACACAACACGTGAAATTTGAACAAAAATATCATACCAACTCTTCTATATTTTTGTATGTAATGACTAAATTCCAGTTCATTTCGCGATGCGAGCCACTTAATAGAGACATGAAAATGACTCAAAGAAATAGAATAGTTACATTGATTGTTTAAAGACACGCTTTAGGTTAATTTTTACTCTCGAAATCAAGTTTGAATCGGAAACCCTTTGACGAAAAAGATAAAACTGATTTAATGCTATTAACTGTGGTCTTTTCCCATTTTATTTGTTTTGATATTAACAGCTGCGATAGCTAAGTGGAGCTATTATTGGCCTTGTCTTGGATTTTTACGACTCGACGAGGAATAATGGTGATCTTCTGCTTTAATCGATAAAGTGGCACTGAAAGAGGATTTAAAAGTCAATACCGCACGTGAAAACAAATGTTTAAGACAATCTGTTGAACAAAAATTTACAGACGAGACACGGAGTTAATAAAACATTCTGAGAGAGAACGAGAAGAAAGGTTGTGAAAAATTTTTTTGCTAAGCAAGCAATTTTTTTGGTCACGCGCGGTATTTTCAAAGCAGTTTTTTAACATTTTCGATCAAGATTACCTTATCTATTAAGTGCATGTTTTGAAGACTTTTTCACCATCTGAAGTTTTATTAGTCTTTTGGATGCTATTTGAGCCAATTTTCCTGGCAGTTTGACTTATGTGGATGAATTACCAGTATTTATTGCTCTCAAACAAAGTTTAGCAATTATATCAGTCCTGTGGTCTTCTTTAATGCGATTTGTTGCTTGAACGATTTTTCGTCTGACCCATTTGACTTTTTGCCCTCAAAAATGGGATAACAGGTAGCGCCCAGAGGGCATTAAATTCTCTTAGAGCCTTTTAGCTCACTAGTGTCCAAGTATGCGATTTACAAGAACTGTTTTGGAGACGTATGCTCATAAGTGAAGGGCGGATCTTAGAGTTTGAGTTAGGGCAGTTGCTGAGCAAAGTCGCCTAAATTTAGCATAGTCAGTATCGAAAAACGATAGGAAAATAGAAGCATATGAACCCATATAGTTTTAGATACCCGGCATTTAGACTGTTTTAATTAGTTACCAGGCATATTGTTTATCGGTATTGATGCCATTCCCTGTATCTTTTCATTGAAAAATGGGAATATATCTAACTACAAATTTATAATTTTTTTTACCTAAATCAAATTTCAGTTTTATTTTGTTCTTTCAATCCCAACCGGGGTTTTGTGAATCATTGGTGGTTATTTTTCGACAATCTGTGGATATTTCTGACATTAGTTTTGAGAATAAATTTTTTTTGTGGAATAATAATTCAATAAAGTCTAATTGTTGGACATTTTTGCCTATCTCAGATGCTCTTTTGTCGTCAAGATTTTTGTTACGACCATATGACGTGACGCTCTCCCAATATACATCTTTTGTCTCGCAATTTGATTTTCGCTAACTTCAAGGAGTCGAAGACAATTTATGTTCACTTAATTGATGGTAATTTTAAGGCGTAGAGATATCACAAAGTTAAAATAGAGACTTGAAAATTTCCTGTCCTCGGACCTTAACTTACTTACCCCATCGCCATAAACAAGTTGGAGAAATTTCTCAAAAAGTGGCCTTTCCTCGTGCAGCTCCCATCTAGCCGTTGAGTCAATAATATACATGATAACTGTAGCGGTTCGCAACTGCTTCAAATAATACTCCGACTCAAGACTATACCACGAATTCCTCATCTCTTTAAAATCGATTGTGATTGGATGCGAATTGGCCAATGAGGTTATAGTATCGGCAGTCAAGCCGAACCATGCTCGCGACGTGACTGTAACCCGGGTTTTCATTTTGGGTTTCGGTTTTTCTAGAAGGTTCCGAATGCTTGTATGGCTTTTGGCTGATTTCTTCTCGATTTCTGGTTGTTCGCCGAATAGAGAGTCTAAGTTGTTTCGAATAGTAGTTTTGCCCGAATTTTTGCGACCCCAAATAACGCACGAAATGTACGGAATTGATGGCATTTTACGAAACAGTCCTAGCTTTGAATTTTACGTAGTTGGTGGTTTTTGGTTAGTGATGGTAATGTATTTGATTAATAAATTGAACGCGTTCAGTTTTACAAGTTGGCAGTTTGTTTGAGTTTTAAAAACGTGCGTTATTATTGTTTGAAAGAGCTAAAGAAGCTTGCTTTACAATAATGACTTGAGTTTGAAAGCAAGTGAACAAAAGCGGTGGTGCAGCTGCGCCAAAGTTAATATGGCTTTAACTGGATGCTTTTGTTCCGGCGTAGACTCGGCAGAATTTTATTACCAAGTAATATCAGCAAGTTTTCTGTTTTTATGACCGTTTCGTTGAAGTTAGCTTATTTTTTGGCGGAATTTGTAAACCTCGGATGTAAAGACAGAAAATTAGTGTATGAAAAAAATTTAATTATGTGTATAATTGACTTCAGCTCAGCTTTTTCTTCACGAATTTTTTAATTGAGAAATTTAAACTATTCAACAGTAATTCAACGCTGTTGTTTATGTTTTGCGTATTTTCTGAAGTGCTGTTTTTATTTTATTTTCAAGTCCTTGCACCTTAATTGCTTATAATTTGCAAGTTTTTGTTTACTAATGGCAGAAAGACAATAATCACAATTAAAATGTAAATACGGTTTTAAAAATGACAAATCAGCAAAAAAAATTTTTGCCATATGTTTTTAAATTACATAATTGACAACCAAGACTTTTTAAGTTATTTCTTTTAAGTATCTCTAATTGTAAGGCCCCTGAACTCAATTATCAGTTTATTTTTTGTTTTAACCAATCATGAGTTGTAGTTCAATTACTGTAGTAATTTTCTTTTGGTTCGTAATCAACAGTTCTCTGATATTCCTACATTGTGAGGCACCTGAAAACGGATCAACTGATGATCTAATGGTGTGCTCTTTTTCTGTTGAACTTCATTGTACACATCTTTTGTGCACAATAAATAAACTTCTTTTGTGTTGCTCGATAACAGAGAATGAAAAATTTATTATTATTATTGTTATTAAAATAATCGAAGCCTAGCGGCTGAATTAGGAGCTACAAAAAAAAAACAGCCCATATTCGAGAGCATTTAATAGGTTATGTCAATTTAACCAGTTGCGACTGGTTGTAATTAAAAAAAGTTAATTTACAATCCGAAAAATGAATTTTGATGCGATTTAGGATATTCAAGTTGGTGCGCAGTTGGAGACGCAAATGCAGACTGGATCCGAATCAAGCTGGCCAACAGCAACAGTTGCCTCCTGGTGTAGGAAGCAGCAACAGCTGTGCGAGAACAGACATCAGATGTGTGCCTCTATTCGCACCCTCCTTCCACTCCACAAAGAGCAGTAGCACCAATTCTCACGTCAAAAAGGAAAAGGTATATTCAATCAACCCCCCCCTCCCCCACCACCTCGCCGTAACAATATTTTGTTTTCATTGACCATAACCTATGCGAACCAACTCATGCCTATTTTGCGCTGACTGAGACGAGACTATCTTGTATGATTTCCACAATTCCACCCCCCCCCCCCCTCGCACTTGGTACCTAGTAATGAACATTTTCAGGGGAATAGTTCCCGTTGTATTCAACTTCACTTTTACAGGAACAAGCCAAGGATGGACATTTCTTAAATGCACTCGAGAAATATTTGTTTTTCAGCTGTCCTCAAATGAGGTATCCCGCGTTCCACCTTCGTCCCGAGATGTGCCATCGAGTGCGACGACAGCAACAAGTTCTGCGACATCAGCTACGGATAGAATAACAACCCCGTCGATGACTCCCCAGGCTGGCACTTTCCCACAGACCCCAGTTACCCCTGCGAGTGCCGCAGTGTCACCCGCAGCCGCGGCTCCTGTCAACATCAACACTAATATTCACCCACAACCTTTACACCCATCCTTACTAAATGCACCGAGGACTCCAGTTGGCATTCGTGGACCTCACCCCTCAACTCTGCCTTTGCAACAACTCTCGTCGCCTCTATCGGCCCTGCCTCAACAACGTCCCCACCCAGCATTGCCTTCGTCTTCAGGAGCAAGCGTGACGCCGGGCTGGACCCCGGAAGAAATCGCAGAACGAAGCCTAAGAGGGGATGTAAGGTTAAACGCTGAGTTGCTGGCACGTCTAAAGGAGTCCGCGAATTTGCATCCAGGACCTGGTTCTAACCCTGTTGCCCCAGGTGCAATTCCTACCAGTACGGCGATGGCCATCCAGCAGTTACAGCAAAACGAACAAGCTTTGGCGGCTGCGTTACTGCAACAGAATTTAAACCCAGCCGCTTTGACTCCAGGTGCATTACCATCAGTCGCTGCCTCCGCCCTGGGTTCCATTCAAAATTTGGACCCTGCTTTAATGCTACGTCATATCCAAGAGGAGCAAAGAGTCCACGAACATTTGGCTACCCAGTCTAGACTAGCTCAACAGTTGAACTCAGCCGCGGCTGTTGCGGGTCATCATCAGCCGCAGCAGCAACATCATCAACACTCGCATCTACACCTACATATGCACCAACAATTGGCTGTCGCCCAAGCGGCGGCTCAGGCAGCATTGGGTGGAGGTGGAGGTGGTGCTGTCGGCGGAGGTGGAATTCCACCCTTCCCAGGTGCGGTCGGGCCAGCATCATTGCAGAATGCGGCTGCGCTTAATGCCGCCGCGGCGTCTGGTGGCTTGAACCCGAACAACGCAGCCGCTGCTGCTGCCGCGGCAGGTGTGGATCCAGCACAACTTGCAGCACTTTTGGGTCTTCCTCCTTTTGGAAACGGCAACTCTGGCGCAGCAGCTGCAGCTCAAGCAAATCCTCTTCTTTCAGCCTCCCACAGTTCTCCGGCAGCAAATCCTTTCGCTTCTGTCGGAGTACCCCCGGGTCTGGTATCTAGGGAGCGAGAGTTACAAGCTCAAGCTGCTGCTTTAGCCGGCCTTGTACCAGGGGGAGCTGCAGGGGCATCCGCTGGACTATTATCTAATCACCATCTCATGGCAGCAGCTGCGGCCGCTAACAGTCCAGGTGCTTCTCGGCCCCCATATCTGCCTGAAGATTACCTCTCAGCTTTGACCAACGGCCACTCGCAATACAGCGCCCAAATGGCCCACGAACACGAGTTGAGACGCTTTATGGTGTTGGAGCAGGAACGAAGGGCAGCATTTGCAATGAACGCAACCAGTCTGGCCAATTCTGGCGCGCATTCGGCGACCACACCTTCAGTTAGTGCTTCCGGCCATCATTCGTCAATACCTCCATCGGCAGCGGCTGCTTCGTCTCATCACGTTTGAGCGCTGAAGTCAAAAGAGAACATAAAAAGTTGCTGTACCTTTATATACTTAATCGAATAGTTTATACTGCAAACTTTGACGTTCTATTTTTGTTGCAAATGTATCTTTCAATTTTAGACGGTAATTTTTGCTGTAGAAAACATACCTCCTAAATAATATTGTTCTACAGTTTGTTTCATTTGACGTTGCTTCTCAAGATATTTAAATAAATTAATGTATTTAATGATGCTCTTGAATGACTTTGGATCTTCACTGGCAGCAATTCGCTCTGTTCTTCAGTTGACGATGTATCTCTTTCAAATGAGTCGGTAATGGATATTTGAAAATATGTTGCCTAAAGTAGTGCTTTTGGAAAACAGTAATTAATTATTGCTTATCTAGCCCATTTTTTTCGTCAGTTAAAACGTCAAATTTGTTAGAGAAAGAGATAAGAAAAGGTAGAAATGTAGCAACACCGTTGCAAATCAATTGAGCAACATTATTGTTCCGACCTACTTGTGCGAAGAGGAACTATATACATGGTTTTTTGTTGGTTGGAACTGTATAATTGGTTTTTTTGTTGAGTCAATTTTGGCCAATGGATATATTCATCGTAGAGAGTTGTGACTGGTATCATTGGAAAGCCCGTCCAACGTAGAATAGGGAATTAAGAGGATTTTAGTGATTAATAGCCGACCTCATCTTCTCAGCCGGCTATTATAGGGCTCCTATTTTTTTTACAATTCAAAGAGTTTGAATTGTATTGGGGCGCTGTGTTTTTAAGATCTGTTCACACATTTTCATGATTTTTGAAGTCAAATTGGAGTAATGATTTTGGTCACGCCGAAACAGGAAGTGGAGCGAAAAAGCGAGTGATTTTGCGGCGTGAATTTTTTTCGCTCTAAATTTAAATGAGAGTGAGAAAACGGTGTTTGAACGAAATTTCGCTTTCTCGCTGGTGGTTTTTTGTTTACATGCGGCAATTTCACTTTTAATGTTTTTTCGGCGATTTTTACTGTTTTTCGATTTTTTGGATCGGATTTTTTCTAAGTGGTGTTCCCAATCCATTCATAGTTCATTCTGCGTCTAGCTTTTTGTTGCTATGTTTTTTTACTTCGTCGAACAAAGAAAATGTTTTGTTTTACCTCATTTTGCCGCTTTTTCAACATTTTGCGTGAAATCTTTTTGACTTCTCCAGGCTTGTTTCTTCTTTCATTTTGCTAAAAGTGATTTTGAACATCAGTTGCTCAGAAAAGACTTGAAAATTTCCTGTCTTCGGAGCTTAACTCACTTACCCCCTCGCCATAAACAAGTTGGAGAAATTTCTCAAAAAGTGGCCTTTCCTCGTGCAGCTCCCATTTAGCCGTTGAGTCAATAATATTCAAAAATATGTGCTCGGCTTTAGTTTATAAGACTACTAAGTTCGTAAGCAAGTTTGTCAATTTTCTAAGTTTGTAAGCAACGTACCAGATCTGGCTGTCCAAATTGATTGGCCTTCTCAATCCACTTAATTGAAAGTGATCGCATCGATTGCAGAGTCCTCTCATGTTCTCGGCTTAAGTGGGATCACAACAACAGTAGTTGTGAGCATGGGTACCAGCAGCACCATCAATAAAGGCAACATTCTGTATTGTCTTGTGTCTAAGGTCTTCGACCGTATTGCCCCAACTTGTAAGTTGTCAGCAATGTTATGTTGAGTTACCCAAAGACACAACTGAGTTTCATCGCGTGGTACGTTGATCTTTTACATCTAGCCAAAATCACAATACCAAGAGGCTGCTTCTCAAGACCGCTCCATCATCTCGAACCTCAGACGTTTGGGGATAGCTCCCAAGACTTATTCAACAATGTAGCCTTTCTTAGGACCCAAGAAACATCTTCCCATATTAAAACAGAGGTGGCATTCCTGGACATGGTCCGTGCCAAACCTATGAAGGTAATGAATATTCTTAAACTGTAACTACAAGCCGCTCTCTTGGCAGCAGGTTTAGAAATGGAAATCTGTCGAGCGTTGACCGTTAATGTGGATAAAATCAAGTGAACAGTAGCATAGATTCGCAGTGGTTAATCTCAAACAATAAGCAACCTATCTTTATTTCACATTGTGTGAGTATTTTCTGTGAGTAAACCAGCGTTGAACAATCTTGTCTTCATGAGATTTAAGCCTGTCAGTATCGCGCTGAACACTGACGTCATAGATAAAATTAAGCTCTGTATTGTCATCAAAGAAGAAGATGAGAATATCTCATCTCTGGTTACATCAACACCCACGCGTGTTAAGTAACCGACTGAAATTGATTCTCTTTGATAACTCTGACTGCATCAGCTGCAAGCGCGTTAACTAACCAAGTGGAGTTCTGATTCCGTGTGATAGTTTGAGTTCTTTTCGAAAACTCCTCTGTATGATATCCCGCATGCTAGGTCTCTTACCATCGCACCATCGACGGCAGCATAGTCAATTCGACTGAGCTTGACTAGGCTGAGCGTCTTCTCTATTACTTTGTTCAAATAGGCTGGCTTAGTTCCGAAAGAATTGATCTTTGTGTTATATCCGTCAAAAAAATAGCCCCATCGCTCTGTTTTCACCGTTTGTTGGGCCTCATGGTCTCATCCGTTCTTTTGGTCAACTCCGACTGCTAGTGGAAGTTCACATTTACAATAAGCATCCTGTCGTGCCAGATGCACGCCATTCTTTCGTTACACTGTTTCTGCAGTATACTCTCTTGACAAAAATTACTAACAAGGCTTTAAGTATTTGCGTGCTGAAGTACAGAACGTTATGCCGCCCTCAAAATAGGTCTCTCGCCACGTTCCAGTAAATGCAATTGTTTTGTGCAAACGGTTCTACACGTCGGTTATCCAACCATTCGTGGCTGGAATTCCTAAACAGAAGATTGCCTACAAGTCTCGCACTTCACCAGTACCGGGGTCAGTAATTTTGACCCACTGTACGTCAACGTTCGTCGGAATACTGAGAATAGATGGACGTTTCTCTTCAATTGTCTGACTAATCGTGCTGTCTGTGTTGAATTCGTCCCGTTCATGGACAATTTATCGAGTTCAATGGAAGTGGATCGGTTTGTGTCTCACGGAAGTACACCTGCTACGATCTGGTCAGGTAATAGCACGATCTTATTGGTGCCGAAAAAGAGCTTCGTGAGTCTGTTGAAAAATCGAACAAGACGAATATCGCCGTGGAACATGGGCATGCTTGCAGAAAGTGGAGGTTCAATTCGCCAGTGCGCCACACCATAATAGCATCGGGGGAGATTGGTCCGTAGTTTTAAGAGACTAGTCGGTGCGGGTAGCCTCACTGAGGTTTTGATTACCGTATTTTTTGGTAAACACGCACTCAATTGACGCCCGTTGACCGCGTTGGCGTCAACCCCTCTTGCATAAGCGCAGTTACACCTAATCTTTTTCCACTTAGTGACCAAGCGACATGAATTCCTTCAATCATTGGCGTTGACGATCTTGATCATCGTAAACCGTGCACTCGCGCGCAGACATGTGGAAATGCAGTTTGGTTGCGTCGGCTGAACGAGTATGTACCTGCTCTGAACCGTAGATCTAAGTGGTTGACGCTTTACGAGCAGCATCTAAAGTTGGTTGATTTGTTTCCGATAGTTAAGAAAATCAGTCCTGGGGTTACTATCCCACTTAGTCTTGAAGGACTCCGCTACGATTCTGCCAGCGTCGAACGCTCCGCCGTTTCACTCACGCCATCAGCATTGTTAGTCTCCTCTCTCGTGAAGCTGTTCCCAATCATCACAACATCTTCCGGGTAAGAGAATCTTTCAGAGTACATAATGAAATGAGAAATACATCCTGATAACTTTATTGCGTCATTTTTTTCAACCGTTCAAGCCTTTGAAAAAGATGAGCCGATCAGAATTGAGAAATCTAAAGTAATACCAAATTTTTGCGCAGTGCGTGCAAAACTTGTTTAGGTAAAATAGAATTTAAACCTGCTAATAAACTAAATAAACTAAATGTTAGATCAATTTATGAACTGAAAATCTGATTGCTCTTCGCACTTGTAAATGCCTCTTATGACTTTAAATACATTTTTTTTCTGTCTGCAATGGCAGGGAGTCTGACAACTTTTTAAATCTTAGTTCTGTCCACGTGTAGCTTAGTTTCAATATATACTGGGCAAAAAATAATGCAATTGAAGTAAAAAAGATACTCTTATGGTGGTTTTTCATTCAACTAACGTTTTTTGGGTTATGCAAAATTACATAAGTTTTGAGATTTTTTTGCAAATTTGCTTCTTTTTGAGATTAATATTTGTTCCGTTTCAAGTTATCGCACTAATGACAGGTCCAAATGGCGTGGAAAGAATGCTTAAAGTTAATTATTTTAGTCACTTTTAGTGCTGCCACTAAGGGCTGCGATTCTATTCTCTTGCAGAAATTAATAGAATGTTTCTGTTTTTGCCTCTAATTTTCATTCTTTTTGCTGTCCTACGGCATATTCGTGACAATTAAAGTCCTTAATTTTGTCCCATAGATGTTGAATTGAATATATTTAATTGTTTCAATTTTTAGCTCCCAGCTCTATTGTTGAGATCAAACCCCTTTTTTCATATATTAGTTTTTCTTGGATTTCAATAATTGTGCAGTTGCAAATTAACCTATTTCTGTTTTAAATTGAAAAAAGGTTTTTTGGAAAATTTTGAAATATTCGTTAATTAAATAGTAGATTTTAGATCTCTTTCAATTTTATCTAATTTCCAAAAATGGGACAAAGACAGTTCTAGATGTCTCCAAGATCTTCACAGGTAGCTGAATTTTTTTGAGATTTGCGGTCAACATTTTTCTGGGAATGACGAAGAGATAAAATTTCTAAAGATATTCTACATTCACAAATTCAGCTTTGTTCATTAATAATATTTTCTCGACCGCAGCTGTTAACATTTGAAAATGAACTCAATTACTAAAAAAAATTGTTTTTCAAATCTTTCTGACAGCGTAAGAATTCTTTCTTTGTAAGAAAATTTAACATAAGAAAACAGGAAAATCATAGAACTACAGCAGCTATGGCAAGTAGGCCCAAAAATGGGCCCTAGAGAATTACAGATCTTACAAAAAACGAGCATCAAGATTTCAATTTTTTTCATGACTTTTGCGAGCAAAGTTCATAGCGCACGGGATTAACACCGATTTTAATGGGAGGTTCAATTCGCCGGTGCGCCACACCATAGTGGCATTGGGGGAGATTGATCCGTAGTTTTAGGAGACTAGTTGTCGGTGCTGTTAGCCTCACTGAGGTTATGATTACCGTATTTGTTTGGTAAACACGCACTCAATTGACGCCCGTTGACACCCGTAGGCGCCGACCCGTCCGGCATGGACGCAGTAACACGTAATTGTTGAAATCAAACCCCTTTTATTCATATATTGCTTTTTCATGGTTTTCAATGTCTGTGCAGTTGCAAGTTAACCTATTTCTGTTTTAAATTGAAAAAAAGGTTTTTGGGAAATTTTTTGAAATATTCGTTAATTAATTAGTAGATTTTAGATCTTTGTCAGTCTTATCTAATTTCCAAAAGATGGACCAAAGATAGTTGCAGATGTTTCCAAGATGTTCACAAGGAAGTGAATTTCTTTTGAGTTTTGGAGTCAACATTTTTATAGGAAAAACGAAGAATTAAAATTTCTAAAGATATTCTGCATTCACAAATTCGGCTTTGATCATTAAAAACTATTTTTCGACCTCAGCTGTTAACATTTGAAAAAAAATCCACTCATTACTGAAAACTTTTGTTTTTCTCAAATCTTTTTGACAGCATAAAAATTCTTTCTTTGTAAGAACATTTAACATAAGAAAACAGGAAAATCATAGAACGAGAGCAGCTATGGCACGTAGGCCCAAAAATGGGCCCTAGAGAATTAAAGATCTTACAAAAAACGTGCATCAAGATTTCAATTTCTTATTCATGACTTTTGTGAGCAAAGTTCATAGCGCACGGGATTACCACCGATTTTATTGGTGAAAAATGTATTAACATCAGTGCTAATTAAAATATGCTAATTCAGTCGATTTTTAGACATTCTGCAGACATCAAATTACGCTCTCGAATAACTTTTCAGAACTCTTCTTCAGGTCAGAAATGAATTGAATGAAAACTATTCTTTATTTCATGCCCTATAAATTAAGTACCGTTGAGAAACCGTTCTCATCTTCTAAGGAGTTACAAACAGTAAACATTGCTTGCTTGGTCCGAAGTAACCAAAACTGAAAACTTTTGAAGGGGTTTATACGGCTTCAAACTATCCAAATCGAGTGTTTTTAATTTAGAAAATTCTAAGCATTCCCTTTCGTCAATTGAAATTGTAAGTTTTTACTAATTGTTAAGCACTCAATGGCTGGGCACCAAGTATTTCTGGCCAGGCAGACATTTTTCGACCCAGTTTTTTTAGAGGATAAGAAAATTTGAGAATCACCGTTTTCTGGCAGTAAAAACATTAGCACTCAAGTATTTGTCAGATAGTCTTTTAATGAAAAAATAGACTGATAAGACAATAAATTGTATTTTTTAACTTAAATTTCGCAAAATTTTGAGGATTTTTTAAGATAACAATCCTAACGCCAGAAGGCCATTTTTAAGCTGAGCCAAAGACTACTGGAATAAAAACAACATTACTGTATTGAGTGTAGCCCACTTTTTTCCCTTTTGGCGTAATGTCTTTTTAAATGGTTTAGAAGTACTTTTTCTTCCAATAATTCAGAAGCCAACGGTCACATTTGATCTCGATAGAATTATATTTAGAATTTTACTGCAAAACTGGATGTAATCGTATTCGTGTAGAAGGTAAAAGCAAAAATTTATCACCCAATGTGTTCTAACTTTACTGATTTTTACCCCAGTTTACTGCTCAAGCTTGTCGGATCATGCAGTACTTTCAACCTAAAAAAGAATAAAAATTTGAGTCTTTGTCATTATTGCTAGCAAACTTTATCTTGATTTTCAAATGCAGTTATTTTCACAAAATTTCAACGAAAAAACTATGGAAATATAATGACTGTCCAGATTAAAGTTATCAACTGTTTCTAGGCATAAAAGGCAAACACTTCAGTTTTGCATTAAATGTTTCATCTTATGTTTGTGTTTTAAGAACAATTATTTATTTTCAAATGTCGAATTTATTTTTGGTCTTTTGTACTTCTATCGAAACTGTTTTGCACACTGTTGCTCAACAGCTTATAACATTTTGTGAGGTATAAATTTTTTCTAGAATGAACAATTGGCCACAAGTATTCAGCTTTCCCTCTGCTTCCGCAATCTAAACCAAATAAGCTTTTTTTTTCACTGCCATTGTTACATTCGAAATCTTAGATCTCACAAATAGAAAAGTTGCAATATTCGTTTTCAAAAAAAACGGGCAAAGCAATTTTTGAACATTTTGCTTACATTTCCAATAAAAAAGTATTATGTATTCTTTGTATAGGAGATGCTCAAAGATGGAATTCATCAAAGTTTGTAAAGCTGAGTGCTATGTTTTTTCTGTAATTCTTTTTTTTAATCTTGTAATTTATTTATCGTTACTTTCTTCATAACTTATTATAGCGACCTATCTGTAAGCTTTTTTAAAAGTAAAATCAGGTCTTAGTCATGAAATCAGGTATTCTTTTTAAAGAAAGGTTTATTAAAACTGCAAAAAATAATTGCATAGTTTTGTGTGCTGAATTGGAGCATCAAATTATCTACTTTGGTACACAATAAAATGCTGTTCCAATTACGGAGACTTAAACCTTAAAGGTTCACAAGGCATACTCTGTTCAGACGAAAATTCTTGTGGGTAAAACATTCAAAATTTTTTGAGCCTCACTTGAAGCATTTTGAAGAAGAGTCAAAGTAGAGTTAAATCTCCAAATGACTTTTATTTATTTTCGATGACTCCTTTTGTCATATTTGGTTTGGTACCATAGGAAAGGGAAAAAATGTCTGAGCCGATTTTTTACCAGATGTGGTAGAAATTTGATTCATTTCTTTCAATCATAAAATTGTTAGGCTTCTATCTGATTTATTGATTATATAGGCTATTGATTATATATAAACTATAGCGGCTTCCTATGGAAAATTAACAGGAACTTTTTTTTATTTTTTTCAGTTGATAGCTAAAGTTTTTCATAACCCTTTAATAAAAAGTTTTGAAAATAGCTTGTTTTTAATTTGCATTTTGCCGTATTTCTCTAATTGTTACCAAGTCTCAGTAACTAAAGGTTTTGAAACCGCTTTTTCACTAAATGTTATTTTTAATTTTGAAATGTGATCTATATATCGTTCTTTTTGTAAGCGCATGGCATATTCTGAATAATGACAGACTTCAATGGCTTTTTGAGAAATAAAAAACTTATTAATGAATTTCAGTTCCTAGCTAGTGTTTTTATGTCTTTGAAGTTAATTGTTCTTGAAAAATACTGTGTTTTTCAATTTTCCCCTTTTGTTCCTTTTAAAAACCTGTTACCTAGTTTCTCTATTCAGAAATCACATATCTCCTTTTTCGCGTACAAAGAAGGCGCAGTCGGAAATATTTTAAATTTCACAGATTAGAATTCGGTTTTAACGGCTTTGACGCCGTTTTAATACAAAATTTATTAGATTTTTTTCGTCAGTTTTTTTTTTCGTTTACTTTTGTAGACGTAGGACAATTGAGTTTTCAGGGTAATGACAGGTGTCGATATGTGCATGTTGCGTTATGATTAAACAGAAACCTATTTCAAGATTTCAATTATTGTCTATTGGCTTTCAATACTTGAAATTATTTATTTTAAAAAACTTATACTTTTTCAACTGTGATTTTTTTTCGAATGATTAACTTCTTCATTACTTTGACATCTAGGTTTTTAGAGAACTATCGCTGTTATTTATTTGCATTTTGCTGTTTATTTAGAGTTTCAAAAAGGCACAATTGAACATATCTAAGGTTTTAAGTGCATTGCTTATTGTTTTAACTTCTGGTATCTTTGATACTAGTTTCCTTGCAAATTGATTGTTTGTTTTTATTTTTTGTCTTTCTCTGCTCTTCTACTCTTATGTCTTAGTTTGTCTACTTGTTACCGAGTCTCATCAAGGACTGATCCCATCTTTTTTTCTAGTGAAGAAAAAATCAGTTTCTATAAATTAAGTTTTATTTGAAACTATTTTGATTTTGTTTTCGTGTAGTTTTTTTTTTCAAAAAGTAGACATCGAGTTTTGGATGTAACTGCTTGATGTTATTTGATTTTTTGTTTGTCTTTTCTGGTAGTCTTAACAATGGCAGGTCTCATCGGCCCACTAATGTGGCATTATTTACCTTACTACGTGATTCAAGCTGTAAACCTTTGTTCATAATCCAGTTAATTTGAAAGAGATTTTTTGAAAGTTTTCTATCTCTTCCTCCTTTGGTAGACAATTAAGCCAAGCTTGATGATAAGTGGGGTCAGGACATTATGTGCGATTGCACATTAACGAGCTTTTTGTTTTGTTTTAAAAATGGAATTTACAGAGCATACCAACCCTCCTTGATTTGATTTGATTTAATTTGAGTGAGCTGCTAATAGTTTTTGTTAAACGTTTTTTTTTCAAATATATATCTCAAAACGATATTTAATTGCTGTTGTTCAAAAAATTTTTTGTGCCATTTTTTCAGAGAAAAGAACGTTTCTTAGTTAATGTCTTCTCAAAAAATGTTTATTGGGTGTTATCTCAGACTGAAATATTCAGTGTCTTTTTGTCTATTTCTATTTGACAACACAGTTTTCAAACGGTTTCTTTTAACGGCCGTTAATTAAAAAAATAAGCTTAGGTAATCTTAAGCTATGCTTGTCGACGGCTTCAAAGCGCAAGAAATCACTTGAAAGTTTTTGTTCGGCATTTTTTGAAAACTATAAAGTATCTTTTTCTCCCTGAAATTATTGCAAATCTTTTTGAAATTTGCGTATTGTTACTTATTGCATAACATTACACCTGAGAGAAGAAACAAATTCAAGTTTTCGGCCAGTTGAGGTTGGTCATAGGGCTGCTTACCGTTTTCTATAATGTTAAATCTAATGAAATCTATATACTCATTTTTGTGAGCAGTTACAAAAGATGCATTAATAACAACGATTATTGTTCAGTTGCCAATTTTTTCTGCTTAAAAACAATGAATCTTTTCAACAATTGCCCCCCTTTTGCAAAAGGGGGGACTATTCTTGAATAGAATTTAAGCAAGCCATTTATTAACCAATCAGAGACGACTAATAACGTTCCACGCATGCACACATTATATTAAATTGAATAGAATAAAATACGCCATGGTATGGCAACTAGCCGAATCGGAATACAAAGCGAAAAGAATTTCCGACTGGCGGGTCGGTGGGCGCGCTTCGATAACCGAACCGCGATTTCCGGATTACATCCCACAGCGCATGAGAGGCATGGCCATGAACAGCGGCCCGCAATTGCGCTTAAACTATCTTTCGACTATATAAACTGTAGGCCAAGTAATATTGTGGTAAAGTTTAGCACAGAAGGGGTGGCGATTCTCTACTAGGTACCAAAGGGGGGGGGCAATTGTTGAAAAGATCCAAAACAATTTTTTCCCGCTAATGTTTCGTTTCATAAATCACATTTTCGTTCGTCCGAATTTTCAACATTTTCTCTCGATCTCTCAAAACCTTCAGTTGAACTAATACTGCCAGAACTACAAAAATTATTCCAATTGCTGAAGTCCAGACTACTCGGGCTGGAAACAGAAAATATTGAGCGACAAAGTTCAAACTTGGCGCCAATAATTGCATAATCGATAATGCTGTAATAGTTGTCAACATCGAACCGTGCATTCCTAAATATGACGTAAGACTTTGCGCGCCTGCGGCAATAAGTGACATAATTAATGACGTAATAGCGCACGAAGTTTCACCGCTGAATGGCCGATATGACGTAATACCAAATGTGAAATTTCCGATCATCATTCCGAGACAGCTCAAAGTTGGCGAAATTGTGTGAAATCTTCTAACATTTGAGTACATTATAGTTAAAGATGACCCACTCAAGGCGGCAAAAATAACCCCTTTTAAAGTCCCCGAGCTTAGAATTTCCGAGGATAAAATTTGTTTAGGGTTGCAAATAAAAACAGTCCCAATAATTCCCAGCAAAACTGAAAATAATGTCAAAATTGTTGGGAATATTTTATCTTCTATGGCTTGCATTGTAACAGACATAACTAAAATTATAAAAATACTCACCATGTTATTATCGGACGGTAATATATATTTCAACGAGTGAAAATTAACCCAAATTCCGAAACCGCCGAAAAAGAAAGCACTAACAATGCTCAAATAAAGATCTTTATTTCGGTAAAGTTTTTTAGGTTTGAAGGATTTTTCTAAAGACAGTAAAGCCGTTGTGATTGGTAACCCGAGAATGCCCACCCAAGTCGTGACTTGAGCCGAATTGGCCTCGGAGACAACAAAAGCGAGACACGAAGCGGAATAACAAAGCGAACTTGTAAACAAAAACAATATTCCTTTGCTCAGCATCTTTTAAATGTACACAACGCTATAATGTAATACTTACTATAAAAAATAAATGACCTACGTACAATGATAAGCACGAATAAAGATTACTATGCGAGTAAAAATTCAGTATAAGAATGAAAAAGCTATTATTTGTATCTCTGTAAGCTGAGCTGCTTGAATATTTTTTGTGCTTCAGTGTTTTAAGTGAGGCTAATAAAAATTATTTTAAAATCCTAAATTGAATCTTTTTCTCAATTCTGCACTCTCCCACATAAGATTGAAAATTTGGGTAAAAATTGAGAATTCGAACACTGCTTTCAGAAATTTAGAAAGTCAATAAAAAATAAAGACGCTTTTTTGTTATCTTTAATCTTGATTTATCAACAGTAAAGCTCACAAAAATTCTTAAGTCTATAATCAGATTGCAAATATAATAGTTTGTTTTGGGTTTTCCCCAATTACCAAATCAAATTTACTTAATCAAAATTTCCACAGTCCGTAAGTGTTTACACAACAGTTATTGGTGGGCGTAAGTTACAAGTCTAAGCGAAACTTTAAATAGACTTTATTTGTAATTGTAGAAAATCAAAGTCAACTTAAGGTTTTATCTTGTAAATGTTCCGCCCTACTTTAAGATTGAAGAATTTTTTGATCTAACTAGTCATTCGAATATTATCGAAATTGGGCGGAGAAATTACCCCTAGAATTAAAGAAATGCTGAAAGCGTTTTTGTGAAAAAGCTTTCTCTTAATTACTGAAAAGATAAAAAAAGAGGTACCCATTGTGCAATTTTTTGGAGCCCTAAATATATTGTTTGTCCCATAAGATTTTAAAAAATCAACGTTCAAAAAAGTCACAATATGCAATTGAGCATCAATATAGTAACTTTTTAAACTGCCATTGCTTTTTCCAATTTACTCTCTAGTCATTTTTTTTCTATAAGCTTTAAAAAATCAACGTTCAAAAAAGTCACAATATGCAATTGAGCATCAATATAGTAACTTTTTAAACTGCCATTGCTTTTTCCAATTTACTCTCTAGTCATTTTTTTTCTGTAAGCTTTAAAAAATCAACGTTCAAAAAAGTCACAATATGCAATTGAGCATCAATATAGTAACTTTTTAAACTGCCATTGCTTTTTCCAATTTACTCTCTAGTCATTTTTTTTCTATAAGCTTTAAAAAATCAACGTTCAAAAAAGTCACAATATGCAATTGAGCATCAATATAGTAACTTTTTAAACTGCCATTGCTTTTTCCAATTTACTCTCTAGTCATTTTTTTTCTATAAGCTTTAAAAAATCAACGTTCAAAAAAGTCACAATATGCAATTGAGCATCAATATAGTAACTTTTTAAACTGCCATTGCTTTTTCCAATTTACTCTCTAGTCATTTTTTTTCTATAAGCTTTAAAAAATCAACGTTCAAAAAAGTCACAATATGCAATTGAGCATCAATATAGTAACTTTTTAAACTGCCATTGCTTTTTCCAATTTACTCTCTAGTCATTTTTTTTCTATAAGCTTTAAAAAATCAACGTTCAAAAAAGTCACAATATGCAATTGAGCATCAATATAGTAACTTTTTAAACTGCCATTGCTTTTTCCAATTTACTCTCTAGTCATTTTTTTTCTATAAGCTTTAAAAAATCAACGTTCAAAAAAGTCACAATATGCAATTGAGCATCAATATAGTAACTTTTTAAACTGCCATTGCTTTTTCCAATTTACTCTCTAGTCATTTTTTTTCTATAAGCTTTAAAAAATCAACGTTCAAAAAAGTCACAATATGCAATTGAGCATCAATATAGTAACTTTTTAAACTGCCATTGCTTTTTCCCATTTACTCTCTAGTCATTTTTTTTCTATAAGCTTCAAATATGAAACTTGCAAAAATCACTCGACATTAGTAAAGTCAATAAAATAGAGTTAAATTAAAAGAAAACCCAAAATATTGAGGTGAAGCGAAAAACGGTGACATATGACTACATTGATGCTTATTTGGCTCAATGTTTTGGCACTTTTTGAACGTCAGGTCAATTTAAACTTTAACAATTCATCCAAAACTAGTACCAAACTAATATCAAATTAACAATCATTTACACCACATTTTAGCTCGATAATGGTACGTTTCTAAACATTTGCAAATTATCTCTTCACAAGTCCAAATATGAAAAATTTTGCAATGTGATGTAAAAATTTGCAAACTATTGCCCGAGTTCAATCGGATCAAGCTCTGCTCGAGTTAACAATGAAAGTTATTCTTCTAACAATTTCTCGGAGGTTCTGTAATTCAAATTAAGTTTTTGAAAAACACGCAGAGTAGGAAAAGTGGGCGATAAAAATTGACCTAAAAGTCCAATTTGTAACATTAAAGTCAACAAATTTCTCGCTGTTTGCCAAAATTATTATGTTATTTCTTTGTTTTACAAAATTTGCAAAATTGTTTATCAATTGTTGCAAATCTGACTTTAAGTTTAAACAAAGGATCCTTCAATCCATTGCGTCAAATGACTCTGACCATCCCAGGTCAAAGTGTAATTTTATTTACAAAGTTTATATATGGAAAACTATATTAAAAAGATGAATTAGAACTTTGAGAAATAAATGATTCTTGTGAAATTTGAAAAATTGTGACCTAAATGTGGTAAGCTGAGTACACCCTAATGGGTTTCTTCGCTTGATTACATTAGAGCAAAAAATTAATTTGTCGCAGCAGTTCATCCAGGTACAATAGTTATTATGAACATGGCTTTTCTTCGAGCTGAAAAGCACATTAACCTTTCCACATTCCAAAGCTCTTTCTCTTAATTTGATGGAATCAGTCAAATTTTAGCAACTGGGATCCAACTTCACGCTTGAAAGTTCGAATGCTCACTCCTAATTTTTTAAATGACAATTTTAAAATTGAATTTTTTTGAAACTGTGCATAGATAAAGTTGGGCTTAAAATATGCACAAAAATGAAGAATTGTTTTTGAAATATCAAATGTATTAATACAAATCTTTGTTATCAAACTTCGATTCGGATTCAAAAGTTTTTGCTCATTAAAAGTTTAAATAAGGAAGTTTTTGTTTTGTAGATGAATTCTTCATTCTTCTCAGTCGCTCTCTTTAACATCAGTCTTGTTCTCCTTAAATTTCAGAAATCTTCTCTTTTCAATCTTCTTTAAACTCTTGCGAATTATTTACGATCTCCCCGCTCGTTGGGTGAGACAATGATTACAGAAGCGAACGTCCCCTCTCTCATTGGGTGACAACTCTGAAATGACTCTACTCTTCTTGGAGTTCACAATGATTGCACAAAATAGAATTTGCCCAAAAACTTTGCAAAATTCGAGGTTAGAGGACTCGTGCAAGCAACATTATAGCCGATCCTCGTACAATCACAACGCAAACCGACTGAGCCAATCTATCAAAAGCTATAGCATGTCCTTGCGATTGCTAAATCCTGCTGTGAGCTAACAGAGCTATGTGCTTTAACGTTTCCTTGAGAGTAACGGACAGACCGCCCAATGACTCAACAGCAAGAGTAACAAACAAAATTCCTTGGTCAGAGCAACTGTTTTCAAGTTGTGCATACTTTCGCTCTTCGGCTGCTTCAATTGCGTAACCAGAATTCTCTGCCGCATTATTTATAATGTTTGGTTGATGTAGAGAAGTTACGAAGACGTCTAGAGCAGCTGGATGACCTGATTTCCATGAAGGTAGAATTACGTTGTCAGGGCGAGAACTGTTTCCAGCTATAAAGTTCCTTTTTTTGATGACTGGGGACAAGTTAGCTGCTGAGCAAGCTGATGCAATACGGTCAGGAATCCTGTCGTGCCGTGAAATAGCATCCCCTCTTCCGTGACAGATGACGGCGTGGTCACCAAAAATAACAGTGGTCTCAGACCTGCAGCTGGGGCTTTTTCTTTCATCTTCATAAACTGCACTCCCTAGTCTGTACTTGACACTAATTTGAAATTCACTGGGATTGAGATGGAGACCTAAGGCAGGAACTGGAGGTGCCGCAAGCCATTCGCCGGATTGAGGCAAACAGAGTGATTGCACTCTTGCTTTCTCCTTGTTTGGCGAATGATTTATAAGCAGCTCGGCAATTTTTTCAGTATCTACAGCTTCTTGAGTTTGCTTCTGTGTGTAGGAAGTCCAGTTGAAAGGTTCAGGGCTTGTATAGAGTTCTTTAAAAACTCCACTATCTGAGGCGCGCTGGTTTGTAATTTACTGAACCAAGTCATCAGAAGCTAACACAGAGCCAGAGCCCACATATCTGGCTCTGTATTTATCTTGCCGTTGTCGCACTCCGAGGCCAGAAGTGTTTTTTGGCAAGGTTGACTGCTTCCATGCTTTGTCACAGATGACAGTACCTATTATTTGATTTAACGCATCCCCTTGGCTGGAATCGAAGACGGTTAAAACATCGATCAGATCTCTTGTCAGCGTGTTAGTGCGTAGGGAGTAGACTAAATTGGTGTCCCTAAGCCATCTGCTCGAGTTAACAATGAAAGTTATTCTTCTAACAATTTCTCGGAGGTTCTGTAATTCAAATTAAGTTTTTGAAAAACACGCAGAGTAGGAAAAGTGGGCGATAAAAATTGACCTAAAAGTCCAATTTGTAACATTAAAGTCAACAAATTTCTCGCTGTTTGCCAAAATTATTATGTTATTTCTTTGTTTTACAAAATTTGAAAATTGTTTATCAATTGTTGCAAATCTGACTTTAAGTTTAAACAAAGGATCCTTCAATCCATTGCGGCAAATGACTCTGACCATCCCAGGTCAAAGTGTAATTTTATTTACAAAGTTTATATATGGAAAACTATATTAAAAAGATGAATTAGAACTTTGAGAAATAAATGATTCTTGTGAAATTTGAAAAAGTGTGACCTAAATGTGGTAAGCTGAGTACACCCTAATGGGTTTCTTCGCTTGATTACATTAGAGCAAAAAATTAATATGTCGCAGCAGTTCATCCAGGTACAATAGTTATTATGAACATGGCTTTTCTTCGAGCTGAAAAGCACATTAACCTTTCCACATTCCAAAGCTCTTTCTCTTAATTTGATGGAATCAGTCAAATTTTAGCAACTGGGATCCAACTTCACGCTTGAAAGTTCGAATGCTCACTCCTAATTTTTTAAATGACAATTTTAAAATTGAATTTTTTTGAAACTGTGCATAGATAAAGTTGGGCTTAAAATATGCACAAAAATGAAGAATTGTTTTTGAAATATCAAATGTATTAATACAAATCTTTGTTATCAAACTTCGATTCGGATTCAAAAGTTTTTGCTCATTAAAAGTTTAAATAAGGAAGTTTTTGTTTTGTAGATGAATTCTTCATTCTTCTCAGTCGCTCTCTTTAACATCAGTCTTGTTCTCCTTAAATTTCAGAAATCTTCTCTTTTCAATCTTCTTTGAACTCTTGCGAATTATTTACGATCTCCCCGCTCGTTGGGTGAGACAATGATTACAGAAGCGAACGTCCCCTCTCTCATTGGGTGACAACTCTGAAATGACTCTACTCTTCTTGGAGTTCACAATGATTGCACAAAATAGAATTTGCCCAAAAACTTTGCAAAATTCGAGGTTAGAGGACTCGTGCAAGCAATATTATAGCCGATCCTCGTACAATCACAACGCAAACCGACTGAGCCAATCTATCAAAAGCTATAGCATGTCCTTGCGATTGCTAAATCCTGCTGTGAGCTAACAGAGCTATGTGCTTTAACGTTTCCTTGAGAGTAACGGACAGACCGCCCAATGATTCAACAGCAAGAGTAACAAACAAAATTCCTTGGTCAGAGCAACTGTTTTCAAGTTGTGCATACTTTTACTCTTCGGCTGCTTCAATTGCGTAACCAAAATTCTCTGCCGCATTATTTATAATGTTTGGTTGATGTGGAGAAGTTACGAAGACGTCTAGAGCAGCTGGATGACCTGATTTCCATGAAGGCAGAATTACGTTGTCAGGGCGAGAACTGTTTCCAGCTATAAAGTTCCTTTTTTTGATGACTGGGGACAAGTTAGCTGCTGAGCAAGCTGATGCAATACGGTCAGGAATCCTGTCGTGCTGTGAAATAGCATCCCCTCTTCCGTGACAGATGACGGCGTGGTCAACAAAAATATCAGTGGTCTCAGACCTGCATCTGGGGCTTTTTCTTTCATCTTCATAAACTGCACTCCCTAGTCTGTACTTGACACTAATTTGAAATTCACTGGGATTGAGATGGAGACCTAAGGCAGGAACTGGAAGTGCCGCAAGCCATTCGCCGGATTGAGGCAAACAGAGTGATTGCACTCTTGCTTTCTCCTTGTTTGGCGAATGATTTATAAGCAGCTCGGCAAACTTTTCAGTATCTACAGCTTCTTGAGTTTGCTTCTGTGTGTAGGAAATCCAGTTGAAAGGTTCAAGGCTTGTATAGAGTTCTTTAAAAACTCCACTATCTGAGGCGCGCTGGTTTGTAATTTACTGAACCAAGTCATCAGAAGCTAACACAGAGCCAGAGCCCACATATGTGGCTCTGTATTTATCTTGCCGTTGTCGCACTCCGAGGCCAGAAGTGTTTTTTGGCAAGGTTGACTGCTTCCATGCTTTGTCACAGATGACAGTACCTATTATTTGATCTAACGCATCCCCTTGGCTGGAATCGAAGACGGTTAAAACATCGATCAGATCTCTTGTCAGCGTGTTAGTGCGTAGGGAGTAGACTAAATTGGTGTCCCTAAGCCATAATGAAGTATGCCGAGAGTACATTGAGGATCATCCAGATTAGTCGAATTCTCCAAGAGGAACACAACCTTTTGAACGCGTTTCTGCAAGCAACAAGAAACAAGTTTTGATGATCCGACAGCGGCACCCAGTACTTCAAAACCTTTGCCCGTATTTCTTGTAACTATTCGATCAACTGAGGTTAGATCTACAATTGACAAGAGTCCACACTTCTCTTTCTCAAATACCGACAGTTTTTGGACCTCCAATGGCTAAGATATCGAACGTTATTCGGATTTGATCTTCGGAGCCTGCAACGAAACCAGCGTCGAAATACCAAGTGTGCTGGGTAAGATTTGGAACCGCGTCTCCTATTTTTTCTATAACAGGCCATAGCGTCAACGAAAAGAAAAATGGGCCCAAGGGATCTCTTTTTTGAACACCCGATTCACTTTGAAGACTGGCCTTATTATACAGTAGTGGAAAAAGCCGAGAGTACTAAAAAAAATTGTGAATTTGTGTTATTACCTGGTATTAAATTGCACGCTGTTTGCAGTAAGTGTAAACGCTTATCCGAATTGAAGTCATTTCGGAAATCAATCTGAAGCACTCCTTCCTTAGAGTCAGCGTTGAGGCTCTTTGCGTGATTTTCGCAGATTTATTACCTGGTATTAAATTGCATGCAGTTTGCAGTAAGTGCAAACGCTTATCCGATTTAAAGTCATTTCGAAAATCAATCTGAAGCACTCCTTCCTTAGAGTCAGCGTTGAGGCTCTTTGCGTGATGTTTGCAGAGCGGATGATTGCTTCCGCACCTCCGCTGACTCCAACCCCTAGCTGAATGGAATCGAACAATTCAGGATTGCTTTTTTCACTAAACATTTAGCAATGGGGCGCTTCAGGATTTCACTGACAGCTATTGCGCTTACTCCTCCTTTCTTTTTAAATAGAGCCGTGAGAGATGTGCTGCAGAGGGCTTTTGAAATAAATTAAGGGAATTTACCTCTGCTTCCAGTATTTACAAACCTTGTTATTGTTTTAAGGGAGGATTCAGAGTGGCGGGGAGCAGTACACTCTACTGCGCGCACTAAATGCTCTGGATACATCTTGGAAGCACCAGCTGCAGTGTACTTGCTGAAAGTTTTCAATTTTTCAAAAACTATGTTATCGCTGAACTGATACGCACTTGAGGCAACATTATCAGGTTCGAGCAAGGTTGGAGGCCCTTCTTTGGGATTTAGTTCTTCTATTGTTTTCAGAATAGCTCTGCTATTAGGCGAAAGTCCCTCGGATGACATGGTTTATGTGGCGCGACCAAATTGATTTTCAAACATAGACTCTTGGTTCTGCTGGCTAATTCTTCTATTCCGTTTGTGGAATTTTTCTTTGCTTGTTTCGTTGACAAAAGTTTTGTCCAAAAGTTTGCATATTCACCCGCATTCCTTCGATCGATACTATCGGAGAGCCGCTGAGCATGAGTTTTTTATGCGTCTTACCTTCTCGGTTTCTCGCACGCAGGATGCACTTCAAAACTGAAAACAGTTTCTGTCAATTAAGTTCGACATCTGGTGTTTTGGCACAATCATCCAGGATGCTGGTCAGCAGTTGTGACCACTTAACTCTAATTTTGTCCGGAACAAAACGACTTCTTAGAAAATGTGATCCTACTACTGTCTGTAAACAGGGCAATTTTTTGTTCTCTTTCAGTTTTGTTTGTTCAATGTTTTCAAAAAAATTATCATCAAGACGCGAGGAGTGGGTCAATTTAATCCGAAATTTCGTTTGTTTTTCTTTTGCGGTTGTTCAAATTATATTTGGGCTTCGAATAGGCGAAAATTTATTTCCCATTGAACGACGAGTTATGCTCTGAGCCCCAACCACTATATCTAATTTTGATTTCATGCCCCGAGTTTTCTAACACTTGCACTTTATAGAGTTTATTGACAGTGTCGGGGATGAAAAGTATTGTTCCTGGTGTTGTGCGGAACTGCTCTTTTACAATAGGGTTTTGAAAGTTTTGCGTCAAACCAGTAGGTGCATCACTGATGGCGTCAGAGTCATCGATGATGTCTCGTGAGCTTGCATTATCTTGACACTGGACTTGCAGACGAACACTATCGTTCACAACAGTTTTTCTTAAATTGTATTTCATTTTTCCTATGTTCCAGACTGTATCTACATCATTCCGGGGGATTGCAAATAGTAAAAACGAGGTAGTTTCCTGAACCAGGGTTTTTTTTCGGTAGCTAGACTTTTGATTGGGTTGTTGTCGACCACTACTTTTTAGATTTTTTGCCCAGGAATTTTTAGGATAAAATTTTCTCGAAAGTGTCCTCACCGTTGTGGCAATTTCTGTTGCAGTACTTGACTGCTTTTTTTGAAATGTCACAGAATCCGCTGGCGCCAAAAGCATCCATCTGTAGGGGTTACAGGAGGTACGTTGGAGCGGGTGGGGGGTTGATCAAGAACAATCTCACCGTGTTTTGAAGCTCGGTCTTGAACTCATTGGGTAAATTACTTCAATAAGTTTGCTCCAATTTTAACCGAATTCAATTTCGAGCTTAGCTTTCATCAACTCAGCGACTTAATTTCCACGCACGTGCATTTTTAAATAATTATTTTTAAGACTATAAGAGATTTTTAAAAATGATGTCTTATGACAATATCCATTCAAGCCAATTTTAACGAGTTCTAATTAAAGACTGTGCTTGTTTCAACACACATCTTATCAATTTTTGTTTATCACTGTATATAATTTTTTATGCACAAGATTTGAATAAAAGGCATAATTGTTTCAACACTCAACAATGATTGATTTTCTCAGCATTCTGTAACCGTAAAACCGCTGTGTTTCTTATTACAATTTTTAATTGAAAACATCTCTACATAGGTTTGAAAAAGTTTATCTAATATTTTTATCGCTAAAAAAAATCAGTGAGGCATTCACTCATAATGAACAAAAATACACAATTTGTGTCTTACAGATCCAAAAAGGCGATTGAAGAGGCAGATAATACAAAATATTTGTATAAAAATTACCCGTACCCCAACTTTTGAACAGAATATGTTGCTGACAGATGCATTCAAAATTAAATCAGATTGTTTTTCGATAAAATGAAAAGACGATTGTGTGGGTTGGTTGGTTCAGAGTGATGACCCGCTTGTTTGGGTCCAAATGCAGCTATGCTGCTCTCTCAATTCATGAATCGTTTTGCGAGATATGCTGCTCATTTAGTTGATAACATTAAACATGATTTTTAAAACCAATTAATTTGCCAATTTAAAATTGATTATTTTTTGGGGGCAAGCATGTTTTTTCGACAAACAAAGTAAAGCTTAATGGCAATAACGACAAAAATTTTTGCGTGTTTTTAGAGAAGTACGTTAAAACACTGGCTTAGCCTGCATAATTGAAACTGAAAAACTTTTTAACTGAAAAACAATAAATAACACGTTTAATAGCCCTCAATTGTTGCTATTACAAAGCAATGTATTTAGAGTGTCAAAAGGGATTAAAGTAAGTTCATGAAAGTTCATTTAAAGATTTCACGTAGCATGGACATATGCGAAATGTTACATGCAGCTAACAAGACAACATAAATGTATATATAAATTCTGAAATGGAATATAACTGAGGAAAACAAAATAGTAGTGGATAAAACAAGGGATTCAACCAGCAGTAAAATTTGTCCCTTTCTCCTAACCCTAATTGCACATGTCGAATCGGGACAAATTTTACTCTTTGTTGAATCCCTTGTTTTATCCACTACTATATATTAGCTCTAAATTCACTTCTTTTATATTTTAAATCTATCATTTCTTGTCTCACTTAGTGCAAACCACTAGTACAGAGTTAAGCTGGTAATTAACCATTATCAGACGGATCCGTGAAGCGGTTTCACCGATAGTTCGGGTTCTATCCCCACTGACTCCGGTGGACGTCCCCAGATACTAGTATAAAACTAGTGAGACCGTGTAACAAGCACGTAAACAAACTTGCGAAAAAACTTGAATAACAAATAAAAACTTGAACAAAAATTGAAAGAAATATTAAAATAATAAAATTTTCAAATATCCCTTAATCAATATTTAATCAACCTAAAACTAAAACTTTCTGTCTCACTTGGTGTAGTGGTTAAATCATCGAGTCTAGTTAAGTTGCTTTAGCAAAAAGAAGGTTTGGGGTTCCTTCCTCACTGACTCCAGTGAACGTCCCCCGACTCTGATGAAATACTATAAAACTAAATGAGATAAAAAAAACCAAATTCACAGTTCTTAAAAAGGATGATTCCTGCTGTGAGACTGTATATGGGACACACTGTGATGGGTATACAGTCAAAAACACTGAGATCAGTGGAAACACAGTGATTAGTGTTTTTCTATGTCTTTTTGAATATTATACTTATAAACATGCTCTCTGAATTGATTTCTAGTGTGACCATATCTATATCTATGAAGATAAATACATAGTCTACATTTCCTATTTCTAAATCTATATAATGATCTATGTTTATAAACATTACACATACTGCACGTTAGATTTTGATCAGGATCAGAATAATGATATCCCAAATGTTCTATATAATGTTTAACCTTAACCATATTTTTACATACATAACAAGAATATTCTAATTCTTCACAATTATTACAACATTCTTTCCAAGGTTTATTTATACACTTATCTCATTTCATTTTCATTTTTCGAAAAATTATTTTTTGATTATTTCCCTAAAAAAATACATCATGTCTCAATCAACTAATACTAGTGTCATAAACTTCTGCGATGTCTGTAATCTATCCTTTGAATCAAAGAAGGCTTCATACAGGCATCAATCAAACGATCTCAAACATAAGAAACTATTGGAGAAAAAGTTTGAGTCTGAAGAAGAGGAAATCTCGGAGAGGGTGTATAATTTGGATGAAGATGATTATATTATTAAAACTAAACCAGCCACCAAACCTAAAACTAAAACTGAAAAGCATATCTACACCAGAATTAAGTATGAATGTAAAGAATGTCATGAAGAATTTAGAAGTAAAGTAGCTCTAACTACTCATTCATATAGTCACAATCGCATGTATCTAGAAAACACAGAAGACTTCGATATAAACTCCAGTCAGAACATGTGAGAGTTTTTTATTACAGATAAAGGTGGGAATTATATTGAAGATATAGATGAAGCAACTAATTACTTTTTAGAAGAAATTAAAAACTGTTACCAGTTTGGTAAAGTTAAGAGTTTTAAATATAAGATCACGGCTGAATGTGATTATAAGAAGAGAACCAAAGAAGAAATTAAAATTACTAAAATATTTTTCGATACTGATTATATTAATAATAATGCAATATATGAATATGGTGACTTCAATCGGTGGCTAGACTTCAAAAAGGAAATATATGAAGGTTATGGTTATGATTTTGAGGTTCGTGGAATAGGAAGTATTCAGTTAAACATTAAACCAACTAAAGCATCTATTGGTAATTATATAGATTTACCTCCATATCTCAAAAACTCTAAATCGATATTAAATATACGTAGTTATAAATACAATTGCTTACAACTAACTATAACTGCTTGGCTACATCCCGCCCCACACCATGCAACTCGAGAAAGTAAATATGTAGATAAACTAATTGAACCAAGACAACAACATGAAGATGATTTTGCTTACATAATAAGACTACAGAAATTGTATAATATTAATATTTGGGTATACACACCTTGTGGTAATGGTAAAATAGAATTGTTTAAACAAGTGGATGATTTTAATAAAGATAGAAAAGATGTAAGAATACTAGTTGGGAGTAATGGTCAAATAGAACACTGTGCCCTAATAAAAAATATAGAAACCTTGTTAGAATGACTAAATAAAAACAACATTAAATTTTTTTATTGTGATAGGTGTACCTATTGATTTAACTCACAAATTAAATATGATAAACACGAATGCAGCACCTCATTCAAACCAGAGATTGTTTGTCCTAAGAAAAAACATACTACTTTTGTAAAAGAACACAAACGTCAGAATATAAAAAATATTATAACTGCCGATATAGAATGTTGCATTGTTGATCCACGAAGGAGTTTCACCGATGTCTCAACTAATGATTTAAAATATGTATTAGCTGAACATATTCCAATAGCTGTGGTTTACACCTGGCAAGGTAACTTCAAACACTACTTCGGTCTAGGCTGCATCAAAAGATTTGCTAGAGATCTGTTAGAAATAGAAACTGAGAATAATTTCAAACATAATGAAAAGATGATATTCACAGAAGAAGATAAATTATATCATGAAACTAATAACACTTGTCATATCTGCAGCAAAACATGTATTAATAAAGTAAGAGATCATTGTCATGAAACTGGTAAATATAGAGGACCAGCATGTAAAATATGTAATCTAAGATACAAACAACAAAACTTCATTCCAGTAATATTCCATAATGGCTCTGGCTATGACTTCAACCTACTATACAGTTAACTCTTTAAACAGAATAATGATAAAAGAAAAGTAGATAACATACCACTAGCTGCTGGTAAATCTAAGATGTTTAGCATTGGTTGTCTCAAATTCTTAGACAGTTATAACTTCTTAGCTATGCCTCTAGATAAAATGGCAAAGATATACGGATGTAAAACTAAAACATTATATCCATATGAATACTTTGGTTTAGACTCCTATAATAATCTAAAAATAGAAGACTTCAAATCCTCATTACATAATAAATTACCAACACAAGAAGAAGTAGATAACATTACTAATGAAAACAGTCTTAAAACTGGAAAATATCTAACTACAGAGTATTTACAGAATGATGTGGAATTATTAGACTATTGCATGAATGAATATATTAAACTAAGTATGAAAGAATTCAAGCTCAACCCCTACACTATGTAAGTCTCCCAGGTTATAGTTTTGATTGTTGGTTAATGTCAAGCGGTGTAACATTAGATACATTACAAGATAAACAAATGCTAGATGATTTTGTTGGAGCAAAGAGAGGTGGTATATGTGGAATAATGGGAGATAGATATATTAATAATCAGGGAACCTGCTTCGTAGATAGTAATACTAATACCAATGCTAATATTAAGGATAATACTAATACTAATACTAATACTAATACTAATATTAATAGTAGTACTAATACTAATACTAATACTAATACTAATACTAATACTAATACTAATACTAATGATAGATTATTAATAGAAATATATGGTACATAGACGCAAACAACCTAGATGGTTATGCATTGATGCAAAAGTTACCTTATAAGGATTTTGAGTTTATTACTACTACTACTCTAGATCCGCGAACAGACTTCGTCCGTGACAAGCCAAGCGGGTTCCTCGATGTAATATTGAATACTCCAGATGATAGTGATCATGGTTACTATATAGTTTGTGATATTGATTATACTAATGAAAGTAAAGAGAGAACAGAGCAGTTAGCACTAATGCCTAATAAGAGAAAGATAAATGATAATGAATTGGGATACCGACAAAGAGAGAAAAGTAAGGCAAGATCCGAGAAATTAATCTTAGACCAAAACAACAAAACAGAATATATGGTTCATTATAGGATGTTAAAGTTCTATGTTAAGATGGGAGTAAAAGTAACAAAAATACATAGAGTAATTAAATTTTAACAAGATTATATATGTAGCGATTATATACAAAACAATACAAATAAAAGAGCAACCGCTAAAACTGAAGCAGAAAAGGATGTAAGGAAATTAATGAATAACTCCTTATATGGAAGAATGTGCATGAATCCTCTACACTTCTTTCAAAGCAAGTTCTTGCATGATGAAGAAAAGATAATGAAAAGTGTAAGTAAACCAACATTTAGGAATATAACTAGATATAGAGATTATAGCCAAATAGAATATATAAAGTAAAAAATAGAAAATTATTCTCCAGTATATGTAGGTGTTACTATCCCAGAATTAAGTAAATTACACATGTATGATGTATTCTATAATATTCTACAACCATCCCTCAAAGATCTGACACTTCACTATATGGATACGGACAGTTTCGTATTATGTTATAGTGAAGGTAAAATTAGTGATGAGCATATGGACTTATCTAATTTAGAAGTACCTATAAAAACTAATAATAAAGTCACCGGCAAGTTTAAGCACGAGCTGGGAAGTAGGATTTTTGAGGAACTTATAGCATTGTCCCCCAAAACATATAGCTTCAAAAATTATCCTAAAAACACTAAAGAAAAAGGAATAAAGAAGCATAATAATGCAAGGCACATAGATTATTATGATGCGTTAATGAATAATACACAGAGAACAGTAGATGAATGTAGAATACAAAAAGTTGGCGATAACATGACAACAACAAAAACAAGTAGGATTAGTCTAAACACATTTGCTGATAAAAGATTTTATGTAAATAATAATAAAAGCTATCCTCATGATGAGAATCTATATCTTTTCAAAAGAGATTTAATAAAAATGATCCACCAAGCATCAGTGAAACTGCTTCGCAGATCATTAGATGGAGACAAAGATCTGTTTGTTAATCATATTCTAGAACTAACCATTAATGATGATAGAAAGTTAATTGAAGTTGTATTATATTATATAACGAGCTTTGCTAATTTTTATAACAAATAATTATAGACCTAATTCATTCATTACATCCATATGGTTGGTAGTTAATATATTATAAATCATTATCTGAGCCATATATTTTTCCATAATGTCTCCCATGATTGTATTCTTATGTAGTGTAGCTCCAGCTATTATATTTTTATTATATTCTAGAAATTTTATTATCTTCCCAGCCCCATCTACATATTTAGAATAAGTTGAAATTATTAAATCATCATGATTTGGTTCCTTAATATGATCAATAAACTCATCTATAGTATTACAGCGTCTTTTACAAGCTAAACATCTTTTTAGGTTAAGAGAGAAGCTGTTTTCATTATCCATTTTTTATTCTTATTATAATTTTTCAATACATATAAAATGAATAAACTAGATAAACTTATAGAATTAAACAATCTAGAAAAACAAAACAGAAGAAATATATTAGAAGATAAATTAAAACAACAAGAATATTATGGTGAAATAGAAGAGTTATTTGATCCTCTAACCAAAACTACCAGTGAAACTGCTTCGCAGATGAACGCAAACAATGAACAGAATCTAGCATTAAATGAACAAAAATTAAGAGCAATAGATTGGAAAAATCAAGAGTTAGATAAACAAACTAAGATGATTGGTGAAACTGCTTCGCAGATCGAGCGAGCTGGTTCCCAGTTTAATGAAACTGCTTCCAAGATGGGTGAAACTGCTTCGCAAATTGGTGAAACGTTAAAGGGGACCATAAAGCAAACTCAAGATATAGCACCAGCTTATGTTGATACAAAAACAGTCAAACTTCTTCATGACATGGGGGCTCAAACTAATCCTCAATTAAAATTAGAATTAGAATTCGTAGATTTACCTAGTAGGAGATATAAAATGAATGGTGATGATATAACTCTAGAGCAGGGTGCATTTTTAGGGTGATTTTCTTACCAAAACAAATGTAACATATGATGATAAGGTTGAGGAAGATGAAAACAAAATTAAAAGGTTTTTAAAGGATATTAGATATGATTAAGGAAAAGGGGATCAGAAAAGCGCTAGATATAGAACAATAAAACGTATATTGGAGGTAAGAGATGATAAATTTGGCAGGGGATTAAATGGCAACCCAAATAATTTAGTAGAAAGACTAGAATTATTAATACTAGAAACAAAAGCTGTTCATGATGGGTTATATGATGAAATGCTAGATATATCTAAGCAACAATTATCTATGAATATTATTAATCAAAACCAACTAGATAATTTTGTTTTTAATTATGGTAAATAGGTGAAACCATGACTACGTCCATCAGGGAACCTGCTTCGCAGATGACTATGTCCATAAATAAAACGATAGAAAAACAACAACAACAACTAGCTAAGAAAGTATTCAGTCCTCAAATAACAAAGTTTAAAAGACAAAGAATAATACCACTATATAAAGATGAAATATGTTCAGCTGATTTAATTGATAAGTCATCTCTAAGTAAATACAATGAAAATTATAAGTTTATATTAACAGTTATAGATATATTCACAAAATATGCATGGGCTATTCCATTAAAGAATAAATCTGATTTATCTTTGACTAATGGTTTTAAAATAGTTTTAAGTGAACATCCACAAGATGGCTCTTAACCTAGAAAACCAGAAAAGTTATGGGTAGATAGAGGTAATGAGTTTTACAATAAAACATTTAAATCTTTACTTAAAGAATATGGAACCGGCAAAGCCGCTTCAGGGATAGAGCTATATTCTACTTATAGTGATTTAAAGGCTGTATTCATAGAGAGATTCAATAGAACATTATTACACATAATAAATAAACCTATGTTCATCAATGGCTATGGTAATTGAGTAAATATATTAAATGATGCTGTTGTAACATATAACAATAACATTCACTCAACAATTAATATGACACCAGTTGATGCTTCTAATAATCCTGATAAAGTTAAATACTATATCAGTGAAACTGCTTCGCAGATTAATTCTACCAAAGCAACACCAAAAATTAAAGTTGGTGATTGTGTTAGAAATGTAGATAAACGTAATATCTTCTCTAAAGGTTACACTTCTAATTGGAATAGAGAATTGTTTAAAGTTAATGAAGTTCTAAAACCACAACTACCAACTTATAAAATAGGAGATATTAATGGTGAGATAATAGAAGGTAAATGCTACGAACAGGAATTATTAAAATCTGAGTTTGATTTTGAATCTAATAATAAAGCTTTAGAATCATTAAATATATTTCTTAAAATAAATAATGACAAGAAATAGATTCAATCAGGCTAAACACCAATCAACATCAACATCAACAAACAACTTAACATTAAGTAAGGCTCGTGGGTTATTCCTAGAAGATAATGATGATATTGATATAAAAGATACCTATAAAATTACAAATGTTCATCCTCCTAGAGATGAAAAAGATGATGTTAATAAAGAGTATTGTGACAATAACTTATTATCCTCTTCTAATAAAATAGACATTTTAAGTAGAAACATAACAGAACTAAGAAAGGGTGACTTTGATAAAGTTACAACTAAAACATTACAACTAAATGAAACACAAGTTAATGAAGAACTAATTAATGAGTTTATTGAATCAACAAATGAAGTCAGAAATACTGTTAAGTTTTGTAATAAAGTTGCTGCAGATACTATCTCTAAATATAATCAATTAAAGCAAGAATTTGATAATATTAAATTTAATCAGAATATAACTAACATACACTTAGATGAAATGTTTACTAACGGTCTGAGAGAAATGAAAGAATACAATAAATCTCTTAGAGGTGTTATAGTACAATATATAATTGCTATACTTTTACAAAGTAAGTTACTTGATAATAAAGAGAAAGACAGACTTGAGATGCATTATAGTTTTAATCAAGAAGATATAATGAAAGAAATAGAAAGAATTTTATCTAATGAAAATAAGCAAAGCAATGACCAATCCAACAGCACCCAGTGAGAGATTACTATATCCAGATTTGTCATCAGTATCAGAAAGATTGATAAACGAAAAGATTCAAGCTAATAATAAATTTAACAACAATATTAACATTATAAAAGATATTAGAAATTATTATGAAACTGAAATTAAAAACTATAATAAGAAGTTAAGTAGATATAAGAATTATATTAACATAGCTGAGATAACAGAAATAGTATTATCATCAATAGCAACAACTGCAACAACAACATCAGTTGCATTAACAGGTATAGGATTAGCTTAATCTATACCAACAGCTTTTGCTACAGCAACTGTTTGTGGTTCATTATCAAAAACAATTAATACTAAAATAAGAAATAAAATTATAAAGTATTCACAAATGTATATTTTAAGTAAACAGTTTAGCGACAAGTTTAATAAACTATATACTAAATCAATGAATGATAATAAAATAGATAATGATGAGTATAATGAATTTGTTATGTTATATGAGGATTATAAGAAGAATAAGAAAAACAAGCTGAGTATTTTTTAAATTAAAGATATTAGTGCTTAGTAATAACAATGTTTTTAGTAATAATAATATTAGTTTTAATATTTATCCGCGAAGCGGTTACACCGATCAATAAATATATAATCATAATCTTAGTTATAATCATAATCATAAACATAATATAATCATAATATAATCATAATCATAATCATAATCATAAACATAATATAATCATAATTATAATCAAATAATTATCTTTTCTTTGTACCTAAGTATAATCCTCTTCCTTTTTGTACTATTTTTATACCTTCACCAGTAGTTGCAAATTTATTTAAATCAGGTGTAGCCGCTAGAGCTGCTTTAGGGTTTCTAGATGCAGCTGCACTTCCTATTTTACTTGCTATTTCTAATGCTCTTACTGGATTATTAGCAACTTTCTTTCCAAAATTAACGGTAGCTTTACCAACACTTTTAAAGAAACCTTTAAGTCCTTCTGCTTCTATTGTTGCATCAGATACTGTCATTGATTTATTCCTTCTACATAAAACACAATTACTTTTTAACATCTTAGTTCCTTTTGAAGTAATAGCTCCTCTTATATTAACAGTACCACTATAATGTCTACCTCCAACACAATATGAATTATTTTTGAACTTATTTAAAAGACTCATTTCTATATATTAAAAATAATGGAAGTCAAAAAGTATAATCCCATTGTTATTATTAAGCCTTAACCCAAGCCTAAGCCCAAGGTTAGACCTAAGCCTAAGATTAAGCTTGAAGCTGGAGGCTTAGCTCTAGAGAATAAAAAGAAATTCGATATTATTTATGCTAAAGGTTTTGTTAATACTAATAAGAAATAGTTAGGTATTAACAATATTAACAATTAGAGCTGACTAGCTATAAATATAAGTATAAATATATGGTTATGTATAAGTATAAGTATATAATTAAAACAATAACTATATTATACTATAATTATAAATTATCGCTAGAGTTATATCTAAAATTATAATTATCGCCAGAGTTTTATCTTTGACTTAAATTACAACTATGATATAATATCAACCATCTGCACCATGATATATAACATCTGCAACTACAGCACTAAGTTTAAAATTAAGTTATATTGGTTGTATTGATATCTAGTATTTAATACATATATTCTATAATTACTTTTGAATGTTCTATGATTTATATATGGTTTTATATTACGTGCTAGCCCATTATAATCTTTATTAAAGCTAACAATCTCTTTAAAAGCCTCATTATAATTATTGGTTTCATAATTAATATTCATTCTATCCTCAGGATAAAACTCACTACCAATCTTACAATAACATTCGGTAACATTCATTACATCAAATGTACTTGCATCATAAGTTTGTTCATTAACATTATTATTTTCAAAACCAACTATTACATATTGCGGTCTTTCCATACCACTTTCCATACCTAGATCAAACAAGAGGTTAGTAGCATTGGGTACATACCCTTTGCACAATAATTCTATTATCATTACTAGGATCAATACTAGGTACACACCATGATATATCTCTAATTTCTATATTACCATCATTAGCAACTGCACCAGGATTAGCATTAACTCTATATAGAGCTCTATCATTATTATTTCTTTTTAATAATAGTTTATATCCTAAACCATATATAATTTTTTCTAAATCATTTATGAAACCAAATAAATCACTCATCTTAATCATCATATACATATGTCCTCGTTGTGCAGCAATATGGTCACCTTTAAGTTGAATATCTCTATTGCCCGGATTTCTAACAAAACCACTCTCATATTCATCACCAGTACTATTTAATAACTTATACATCAATAGATTAGGATGACAATGATCTATATATTCAATAGTCCTACCACCACTATTTTCAAGCTTAATTGAACTAAACAATGCCATCATACCATAATTAACCAATATGACATTAGCATCATTAGCAAATACACCACCAGCATCATCTGATTCAACAAACTCTATCTCTAGATATGAATCTTGTATATTTAAGTGATTCTCTTCTCTATTGAGTATGATATTAATATTGGTATTAACCGTATTCATTTTTGTTAGATTATTAGGTTTATATTTTATAATCTTACTTTTATGTATATCATTATTATAACCATAAGTTGTAACCAAATTAAAATCCATTTTTATTAGATAAAAATTGACAGACAACTTGATTTTTTATGAACTACAAAATATACACGAAGCTTTAACTAAAAGTAAAGAAGAGTATACACTTAACTTTAGAATGATAAAACCAACAGAAAAGTTTACCTTTAGTGAATCTATACTTAATACAACAAAATTAAGTTTAATTAGATTATCTGTTTTTAATTCGGTGTTTAATGTGAATAGGAGAAATAATCAATTCTTATATGCTAGTACCGTTATAGAAGATGATGAAGCTTTACCTCGGGCTCTTAGCTCTGACCCTAACCTTAACCCTATCTCTAACTCAAGCCCAAACATTACATCTATACTTAATCATAATTATAAAGGAATCCCGTTGCTATTTTCAACTATTACACCGGGAGCATATGAGTTAACTGACATAGCAGAATTAATAAAAGAAGAAACTGATGGTAATGTTATAATAGAACCTGATAAGAATACGATGAAATGTTTAATGGAAATAAAACAAGGAGCACTCAGCTTTGATATAGAAAACTCACTAGCCTCATTACTAGGATTTAGAAAAATAATTCATAAAAAAGGTAGATATAAATCTCAGAAAATTTTTGATATTATGGGTTTTAGTACTATTAACATTCATTGTAATGTGATATCTGTAGCTAAAGATAATGTTTAAGATACAGACATACTATATACTTTTAATCTAACTGAACCACCGGGTTACTTGATAAATATTATACCAACTAATATATTGTATCAAAATGTAACTAAAGATAGAATAGAATATAATGAATTTCATATTGAAGATGAGCCTGGAAGACCTATAGACTCTAATGGTGATGTATTAAGTTTTACTTTACATTTGATTTAGACTTATACTTATCTGCAAACCAGGTTCCCTGATACTTACACTTAGACTTATCTGTGAAGCAGGTTCCCTGATATTTATACTTATATTTATCTGCGAAGCAGGTTCCCGATACTTATACTTATACTTATACTTATACTTAGACTTGTACTTAGACTTACATTTATCTGCGAAGCAGGTTCCCTGATACTTAAACTTAAACTAAACTACAAAACTCTCCGATCCCAACTAATTCTTAGTTTACCATTAATATTTTTATTTTTAGTTATATCAATGACAATATAATTATAAGGCTCTTTCCATACCTTATTACATATATTAGCAAAATCATTATAACTAAGTTCAACATTAAAAAAGAAATCTTGATAAATAGATGTGAGGACTTTACCTCTCTGTTCAAATAAAATAAATAGATAACAGTTCTTTCTAACACTCTGCCTATCCAGAGAGAACAGGTTTCGATTAAGATATATCATATTGCAATTATTATGTTTACCTCTACAAAACTACTCATTAATAACTGGTTCTTTGGGTCTAACATCATCAAATATCATTAGTTCCTTTAAGTCTTTGGGAAGTTTATCAGGAGATGGTATATCTTTTATATATTTAATGAATTCAACATCTGCTTTTGGGTTTATTCTATACCATGGTACTGATCACCAGTAGGTCCAATGATGTATAGCTTATCAAAGTATATACTAGCTAGAAGTAGTTTTTTCAATAAGAATGTCTTACCACATTCACTAGGACCAGATATTATACATCTAAAGTTATCTGGGAATGCGGCTTCAGTAATTATATCATCATCATTTAACCATGAATATAGATAATCATTTATGTTTGCAGATGTCGGTGACACCGCTTCACGGATATTATTAGTAGGACTATTACTAATGCTATTACTATTGCTATTCCTATTAGATTTACTCCTTTGATATTTTTCATCAAATAAATATTAAAATTATCATTATCATTATCATTATCATTATCATTATCATCATCAATGACGTTATCCCTATCATTAACATTATCATCAGGTTCCCTGATTAACATTATCATTAACATTAACATTATCGTTAACATAACCTCTACTACAATTCAAACAAAAACACTCATTATATATTCCTGGATATTTACATTGATTAACTAGAATATTCAAAGCACTTTTAAATCTAAATCCTCTATCAATAAGATAGATCATATATAAACAATAAGCCCCACAATAAGATTCATCATATTGTTGTATTCTCTCATTAGAGCCTAGATCAACATATTCTTCTAGGAACAATGGTGGGGTTTCTACACCAAAACTATCAAAGTAATACACAGGACCACCTTCTCTTCTTATAACTAAAACCAAATGTGTACCGTCAGTTGGATGTAGATTTACAATAATGTTAGAGTTAGGTTCACTTACCATTTCTGGTTTATCATCTCTCATTACAATCTCAATTGGTGTTAGACTTATATCTTTACCTATATCTTTTATTCTGATATCACTCATAGCATTATTATCAATATTAAATTTATTATTGAATTCCTCAAAAGTTAGGATGAGCATTTTTATATAATAAATTTATTAAATCTAAGTCTAATTATAAGTCTAAGTCTAATTGTACATCAAATCTATATTTATTATATAAAAATGGAAACAGGTAGTGCAGTTTTTATTTTTATTATTATAATTGGAATTTGTTATATAATATATGATTCAATACCAAGTAAATATACAAAACTAGAAGAAAGCTTTGGTGGATTTATGAATAGGAGTCTAGTTAGATTTGAATATGAAAAGTCACCACTACATACTATTATTTATGGTGGAACTGGAACGGGTAAAACATATTTTATTAGACAATACTTAAAGTTATACTTAGACCATGATCAAGTTCAAGATCCAGTTCAACATCAAGTTCAAGATCAAGATCAAGTTCAAGGTCAAGTTCAACATCAAGTTCAACATCAAGTTCAAGATCAAGATCAAGTTCAAGATCACGTTCAAGATCAAGTTCAACATCAAGTTCAAGATCAAGATCAAGTTCATGATCAAGACCAATGTTTCATAGTTATAGTTTGTAAAAATGACAGAGACTTGATAGATCCTGAGTGTAATAACTTTTATACTGGGTTTAATAAATGTGATATAAATATGATCACAAAAAATAATATGCATAAATTTCAAAATTGTGTAATAGTACTTGATGATATGGGTGATAGGTTAAATAAGGATATAGGTTATTATTTTACTGAAGGTAGACATTATAATATTCAAATGACTGTAAGGTGTCATAAACCAGCTAAAATAATTAATACAGCAAGAATGAGTTGTGATACTATTTATTTAACAACTTATAATGGACCTGACCTATTGAAAAACTTTAATGAGATTTATAAATGTGAACATGACTTCAATAAAATAATTAGTGAATTAAATAGTAACTATTATAATTGTACAGATGGAATGTCAGATGAACTTCGTTATAGTATAATTAAATATAATAAAAAGGAAAATACTTTTATTATTATTAGTAGTAATAGAACAATGATATATCATTCAAGAGTTGGTTTCCTTGATTTAAAAGCTCTTAGTTTAAAAGATGATTTAGAAAGAGAAGATATAAATAAACTTATAATATATATGAAACCACTAATGATTAATGCAACAGATAGAAATGTTATCAATCATGATAATTATTAGTTTTATTTTAATAAACTCTTTAGTTTAAATAATATTAAAATTCAGAATGATATTTTAACAAAAGAGATGATTAAGGGAAAGGGTATGAAAATTTTTATCAAATATTGGTGGAACTATGGGCACAGGTTTATTTATATTTAATTGTTTTTATCCTAATTCAATATCAAGAAATGCTGGAACTGTAGCAATGGGAGCAAGCACAATGTTGAGTAGAGTAAATACATTAGTTAATGTTGGATATGGAGAAGAGTTGGAAGGTGAAACACGAAGCAGTTATACTGATCAGGGAAGCAGTTTGGTACACCACGAACTTTGGTTCGTATATTGATCAGTGTAACTGTGACTTCGTCAATGAAGAGATGGGAATTTTGAATAGAAAGGGGGGAAAATTTTTAAACAAACTATATATAAATAATGTAGAATTTAGAGAAAAGATTATAAATTTTGTTAAAGATAAAAAAGAATTAGACCTTGATTTGATCTTAGATAAGAGATGTAAAACTAATACACTCAATACTTTAGGAAATAAATATTTAGCAGAGTGTATCACATCTAAAGATTATACTAAAGATTTAATTGAAATCATGCTAAATATTATCTGCAAAGCAGTTTCACTGATCCACAAAGTTTGTACACCGATTCTACAGCATAGCTAATATTATCTGTGAATTTGCAAAACAACTCCGTTGAGCGGTTTGGTAAACCACGAACAAAGTTCGTTGGAGAACCACGAGCAAAGCTCGTTCACTGATAATTTTATCTATTAAAAATGCTTTTACAATGTTTAGAGTGTAATTGTAAAAGTGGAAACATTGCCGTTTTAAAATATCATTATGAATCATTTCATAAAGATAAAACTGATAAATGTATGTGTGGTAATATAATATTAAGTGGTATTTGTGCTAATGATTTTTCCCCATGGGGTTGTTCTTTAAAAAATGGATCTAGTTCTAGTTCTAATTCTAGTTCTAACTCTAGTTCTAATTCTAATTCTAACTCTAGTTCTAACCCTAGTTCTAGTTCTAGTTCTAGTTCTGGTTCTGGTTCTAACCCCAGTTCTAGCTCTAGTTCTGGTTCTGGTTCTATCTATGACTATAACACTAACTCAGATCCTAACCCCAACCCTAACCCTAACCTTATTCCCAACCCTAACCCTAACCTTATCCCTAACCCTAACCTTAACCCCAGCTCAGAAGTATTAACTAGATGTTTTAAAAAGTGTAGTTATATAAAACCACTAAATAATTTTGATGAGGGTAAGTATACATGTAGAAGTTGTACTTCAGCTAAAGTTAATTGTCCATATTGTACTTCTGCTGTGAGATATGATGGGATACGGGCTCATGTAAAGAAACAACATCCAGATATAGAATTGACTAGAGGATTTAGAAGAAATATAACTGATCGGTGTAACCGCTTCGCGGATAAAACAATTAATCCTGGTTGGCAAAGTCCTAGAGCTGTAAGTCTTTTAGTTATTAACCAAACTGGGGATCTTCGAATTTGCAAAACAACTCCGTTGAGCAGTTATGCTGATAGTTGTTCATGTAAATACTATAATTTGGTATCATTTCTTATTAATAATGGAATAAATATAGAAAAAGTAAAAGAAAATATAAATTTATTGAAGAGTATAGATAAGTTGAAATAAAAAGTATAAAAAAATAAAAAAAATCAAAAAAGAGGGAATCACTCTTTAAGAGCGAAAAAGAGCGATCTTTTCTACTGGGGGATCACTCCGAATAAGAGTGAATCACTCTTTAAGAGTGAAATGTAAATTTTGCTTTGATTTTTTGATTTCTGCTTTATTTCTGGTTGCCATATTTTAATTTTTATCAAATTTAGAGCTAACATATAGTAGTGGATAAAACAAGGCTTCCAGAAATCAGTAAAATTTGGCCAGATTCGACATGCGTGATTAGCGCTTGGAGAAAGGGTCAAATTTTGCTGGTGGCTGGAAGCCTTGTTTTATCCACTACTCAAAATAGGTTAGCAGTTGGAAGCATGCAGTAGTTTTTCCCTTCCTAAAGGGTAAAATTACTCTCTAGATCACCTTTTAAAACCCGATTGTTTGGGTTTCAGGTTGAAAATGTGTCCTCAGTGATAATTTGATTTGTTCATGGTTTGAACTGAATTTTCCAAGCCAAAGATTTAACTTGAAGGGGTTTGGAAGAATTTTATTTTTCATTGTAAAAATAAGAATTAAGTCAAAAAAGTTTGCTATCTTTTATTTGCTTCTTTTGTTGATCTTTAGTATTTCACGGAAAAATATTTAATTTGCAACAATAAAATCAAAACTTAGAATTAAGTTGAATTTTAATAATCTTTGAAATTAACTAGAAGAAAGCAACTGTTTTAAAATTTGATATATGAGCATTGGCCAACTGCCAGCAACCTGTTCTAATAAGGAACGGAGCAGTAATTTTTGCTTTGCGTACTCTTTTTTTAAATTATGTTGTTTGATATTTTTGTAATACCGTAAGATTTAGATATTTTTTTCACGGTTTTGAATGAACATTAAGAAACTCGGTAGTTTTCTTTGTTAAAGTTTCAAAAAACAAAGGGAAAACTTGCCTGACAAACTTGATTCGAAATCTAATTTTGTCTGGGCGCTATCGTTATCTTATTGAGCTATTAATCAGATGTCAAAAAATAAACTCTGGAGTCTGATTCTAAAATAAACTGAACTCCAACTGCTAAGCTCGATTTTACCAGAGCCATATATGATCCTCATGAAATGCAACAAAAATGGAAATTCACGTCCGATATTCTGAGAAGAAACTCTTTTTGCATGGCAATCACGAAAAACACCTTTAGCTAATCTTAACTTACTCTGTATATTTTTGCATAGATAAGTACTGTAAATAAGTGCTATTTTTATATTTTCAGATCAAAATTTGATTTAAAATTCAACTTTTTGGTTTTGTTTGACCCGTGCTGGAGACCACAGTATAATTTTTCACCGCGCTAAATAGTCGTTGCTTCTGATATTCATTAGGTCTGTAATTAGTTTAGGGGTAGCTTGTATATTCTTGGCAGGGTCGGGGCTCACAAGAAGCGTGGATAGAATTTCGCCCTTTGAAGACAATGTTTTCTTGTGCTTCTTCAAATGTTTGTATAATTTTGTTGAAGCTAATTGCAATGTCCAACAAAATTTTACGTAATTTTAAGATTTGATTGTTTTTCATCTAAAACGGCTTGAAAAATTCTTGCATAAACTCTTTTTGAAACTGATTCCTATGCCCAAAGTATTTTTATGTTTCAATTATTTTTGGTTATATAGATATGGGAAAGAACTCACTAGCAATCTACCTGAATTAAGATTTAAAAACCCCAGCTAATCAAGGCATCATAAAATATAGATGCCAAAATTTATTAATATGACCAATTTACACTCTAACAAAGAGAAAAAGAATTTTTTGGCAAATTTCAAACTTTCAATTACTTTTGAAGGATTGAATAACTTGAGTCCTTGATACCAAAGAGTAGCTACAGAGGAAAATTTATTTAAGCGCATTCAACATCAGGAAACACATCTTTCATTACAGCAAATACGTACGCTCTGACATTATTCAACCATCTACCTATTATTGGGAATTGGTCGTTAAAATTATCATACAAGTAGCTAGATCCTTTCTAAATGAATTTACTTAGAAACAATATTATTAAATAACACGAAATCAGAAACTAGCTGCGGTAAAAATTCAGAAAATTCAGTCCCATTTATTGTGAGAAAATGACGCAAGAAATTTTAGAGAATCATAAAATTTTACATTTAAAAGTTAAAACCATTAGCACGAGACAGTTTTTAGGGACATTTGACTGTTTTATTTTGTGAAACACATTAACCAGCGCCACTGTTAAGTGTTTCATGTAGCGCTCGACTACTTTTCACACGTTTCAGTTAAAATTTGTTGTCTTAACTCTAAAAATGTTTCTTTCACCTAATCGAGCAATCGCATATAATCCTAAACTCCTCAAAAATATAGAAAAGACTCAATTGTTACAAACCTGGTGTTACAAAATGTTTAACAATTTGTTTGGTAGTGATAAAAAAGTTTGATCATATGCAAACACCCAAAAATGGGTCCAAAAATGGTGCAACACTTCCAATAATGTTGGTAAAAGAAACTTATCTGCGATACTTTTACAATGAGGTGGTGGAAGTATGAACCACGTGATCCAGACACAAAACAGCCACGACTTGATAGTCCAGAGAGTAATTAAATTATGAATATAATTTGCGCGATATTGTGCGAAATTGGTCGAAACTGTGCGAATTAGCTGAAACATGTTTGGATGAATCAGATATTGTGCGACCGTGACTCGACAGAACAGACATTGTAAAATTGTGCCACGGCGAGTCAACAATAGTTGTTCCTACCGCAATTTTATGCGGGAGTAACTAAATATTCAATTGCTTTTTGATTCAATCAATTTTGGCCGATCGATATATCTATCGTAGCGAGTTGTGAGTAGTATCCTAGAAAGCCCACAATCAGCAAAACAAAGTATTAAAACTTTTTTTCAATAGAAAGCTCATCTGTACGCAGAAGTTATTGAAGTTCAATTTAGTTTCCAATTACGGGCACCTTTGTCAATTTTTGCACCATTAAGTTCCAATTTTAACATATCGGTATAGTAGTGGAATCTATTTGATTTGATTTATTTATATTTATTTATGATTCTATTTGTGCAGGAGAAAATAGATTAGGTTCAGATTAATGATTCGAATTACTGGGTCTATGATTGGAATATAGTGGATTATGATTCGAAAAGCCAGATCTATGACTCGAAATACGGGGTAACTGTTCAGACATAACAAACCTATGAATCGAATTACCGGGGTTTTGTTCTGAAGTACCAGAATCATGATTCGAAATACGGGATATACGATTCAAATTCTGTAGCTTGTAGATTTATGATTCGAAGTACGGGTTGAATGATTAGAAGTATAACTATTCATGGTTCGAAACGCCAGGATTATTACATGAAACACCGGGTCACAGCTCCGAAAAACCAGATTTATTAATCGATTTAGCGGGTCATTGTCCCGAAACATCAGATTTATTATTCGAAATACCGAGTACATTAACTTCTTCCGGGTTTGTGTTCTTAACAACCCGGAACGACACGTACCCCCCCCCCCGAGACGACGTTTTGACGAGTAATAATTCTACGGCCTTGTCCCGGCATGCATACAAGAGAGTGGAACATTATCTTACTGCGGCCTCAAAAAAGTTAAGGCACAAGTGTTTGGTAGAGCAAAAACCCTATTTCATTTTTTTCCCAATATAGTATAATCAAAACTCCTTTTCATGTTAGTTGTTTAAACATTACCTACAACACAGCACTTTAAAGCTTAAAAATATAGCTCATGTTACGAATAAGAAACTGACGTGATCATCGAAAAAATTCGTGATCCCAAGTTTCAGCCTGTCAAGTATTTCAAAATTTGTTCCATTCCCTTTGACAAAACATTTTTTTATACATTACACCGAAGGATTTAAAATTGATCAATTTTATCATAGAAATTGAAAATGTCACAAAACGGTAGGCAGCAAACTATTTCAAACTGATCAAGATTGTAAAAACTTTTGTACGAGAAAATTGGCAAGTTTCGTATTTTAATTTATAAATAATCAAAACTTTGTTTCAAACACCATGGAAAGTCATTTTTTAAAGGATTGGGTTTCGAACTTTTCTAATTGTGGTGTTCCTTGAACTCTTAAGGAATAGGTATTACAAGTTTTGTTTTGTCTGGATATCATACTTTTCTTAGAACCAGTTTGAACAGCAAATACAGAACATCTTCGACGTTGATTTATAGAGACTCTTTTAACGTTTTTTCAAAAGAAAGTTCATCTGTATGTAGAAAATATCGGAGTTCAATTTTGTTTCCTATTACGGGCATATTTGCCAATTTTTGCACAATTAGGTTTCAATTTTAACATATCGGTATATTACTGGAATCTATTTGATATGATATAATTATATTTGATTATGGATCTATTTAAACAGGAAAATAGATTTGGTCGATTTATAATTTGGATTACCGTGTCTATGATTGGAAAATAGGGGTTTATGATTAAAAAAAACCAGATATGTGACTCGAAATTAGGGGGGAACTTTAGAGACATAACCGACTTATGAATCGAATTATCGGGAATTTGTCCTGAAATACCAGAATCTTGATTTGAAATACGGGATGTATTATTCATATTATGATTCAAAGTACCGGCTGAATGATTAGAAGTTCAACTATTCATGGTTCGAAAAGTCCGAATTATTACATGAAAGACCGGTTCAAGGTTCAGAAATATCAGATGATTTAATCGAATATGATCGTGTCATTAACTTCTTCCGGCTCCGTCTATTCAACAACCCTGAATGACTCTTCAATCCAGGCGACGTTCTGACCAGTCTTATATCCACAACCTTGCCCCGGGGATGCTGAAAAAAAGCGGAACATTTTCTTACTGCGGCTTCAAAATAATTAAACCACAAGTGTTTGATAGAGCAAAAACTCTATTTTATTTTTTCTCAATCTGGTATAACAAAAACTCGATACTTTTCATATTAACTTGTTTAAACATCACCTACAACATAGCAGCTTATAGCTTAAAAATATGGCTCATGCTACGAATAAGAAGCTGACGTGATCATCGCAAAAATTCGTGATCCCAAGTTTCAGCCTGTCATGTGATTCAAAATTTGTTCCATCCCCTTTGACAAAACATTTCTTTATACATTACACCAAATGATTTCAAATTGATCAATTTTAACTCAGAAATTGAAATTGTGACAAGACAGTAAGTAGCAAACTATTTTAAGCTGATAAAGATTATAATAATTTTGTCCGGGAAAATTGGCAAAATTCGTATATTAATAGATAAATAATCGAAACTTTACTTTCAAAAACAATGCAAAGCCCTTCTTTAAAAGATTGCGTTACGAACTTTTCTACTTGTGGTGTTCCTTGAACAGTTAGGGTATAGGTTTTACAAGTTTTGTGTTGTCTGGATATCGCACTTTTCTTGCAACCAGTTTGATCAGCAAATACAGAACAACTTTGACAATGATATAATGAGACTCTTTTAAATTTTTTTCAAGAGAAAGTTCTTCTTTATGTAGAAAATATCAAAGTTCAATTTTGTTTCCTATTGCGGGCACTTTTTGCCTTTTTTAAACAATTAGGTTTCAATTTTAACAAATCGGTATAATTCTGGAATCTTTTTGATATGATATAGTTATATTTGGTTATGGTTCTATTTGTACAGGAAGAAAAAAATGCATTAGGGTCAGATTTATAATTTGGATTACTGTGTCTATGATTAGAATATAGTGGGTTATGATTCGAAAACCAGATATGTGACTTGAAATACGGGGGTTACTGTTTAGCCATAACAGACTTATGAATTGAGGTACCGGTTTACAGTTCCGAAATATTAGATAATTCAATCGAAAAACCGTGTCATTTACTTCTTCCCGGGCCGTCTATTTAACAACTCGGAATGACTCCTCCCCCCCCCCAAAAAAGACGTTCTAACCAGTCATAATTAAACAACCTTGCCCCGGGAGAAGTTTTAGGGGGAACTTTTGGGGGAACTTTTGAGACATAACAGACTTATGAATCGAATTATCGGGGGTTTTGTCCTGAAATACCAGAATCTTGATTTGAAATACGGGATGTATTATTCGTATTATGATTCAAAGTACGGGCTGAATAATTAGAATTCAACTATTCATGGTTCGAAAAGTCAGATTTATTACATGAAAGACCGGTTCAAAGTTCCGAAATATCAGATGAATCGAAATACCGTGTCATTAACATCTTCCGGCTCCGTCTATTCACCGACCCGGAATGACTCCTCCCCGCAGGCGACGTTCTGACCAGTCTTAAGCCCACAACCTTGAACCAGGGATGCTGACAAGAAAGCGGAACAATTTCTTACTGCGGCTTCAAAATAAATAAAGCACAAGTGTTTGATAGAGCAAAAACAACCCTATTTCATTTTTTCCCAATCTGGTATAACAAAAACTCGATACTTTTCATATTAACTTGTTTAAACATATATGCAACACATTAGCTTATGACTTAAAAAAAAACTCATGTTACGAATAAGAAGCTGACGTGATCATCGAAAAAATTCGTGATCCCAAGTTTCAGCCTGTCAAGGAATTCAAAGGTTGTTCCATTCCCGTTGACAAAACATTTCATTATACTTTACACCAAATGATTTAAAACTGATCAATTTTTACTCAGAAATTGAATTGTTCACAAAACTTTACGTAGCGAATCGTTTCAAACTGATCAAGATTATAGTAAATTTGTACATGAAAATTGGCAGGTTTCGTATTTTAATTTATATATAATCAAAACTTTAGTTTCAAACAGAATGGAAAATCATTCTTTAAAAGATTGCGTTACGAACTTTTTTTTAATTGTGGTGCTCCTTCAATAGTTATGGTATAGGTTTTACAAGTTCTGTGTTGTCTGGGTATCGCACTTTTCTTGCAACCAGTTTGAACAGCAAATACAGAACAACTTTGACGTTGATTTAGTGAGAAAGATCTTCTGTATGTAGAAAATATCAAAGTTGAATTTTGTTTCCTATTGCGGGCACTTTTTGCCTTTTATTAAACAATTAGGTTTAAATTTTAACATATCGGTATAATTCTGGAATCTTTTTGATATGATATAGTTATATTTGGTTATGGTTCTATTTGTACAGGAAGAAAAAAATGCATTAGGGTCAGATTTATAATTTGGATTACCGTGTCTATGATTAGAATATAGTGGGTTATGATTCGAAAACCAGATATGTGACTTGAAATACGGGGGTTACTGTTTAGCCATAACAGACTTATGAATTGAGGGACCGGTTTACAGTTCCGAAATATTAGATATTTCAATCGAAAAACCGTGTCATTTACTTCTTCCCGGGCCGTCTATTTAACAACTCGGAATGACTCCTCCCCCCAAAAGACGTTCTAACCAGTCATAATTACACATCCTTGCCCCGGGATGCTTACAAGAAAGCGGAACAATTTTTTACTGCAGCTTCAAAATAAATAAAGCACAAGTGTTTGATAGAGCAAGAACAACCCTATTTCATTTTTTCCCAATCTGGTATAACAAAAACTCGATCCTTTTCATATTAACTTTTTTAAACATTTCCTACTACACAGCAGCCTATAGCATAAAAAACAGTTCAAATTACAAATAAGAAGCTGACGTGATCATCAAAAATTTTCGTGATCCCAAATTTCAGCCTGTCAAGTAATTCAAAATTTGTTCCATTCCCTTTGACAAAACATTTCTATATACATTACACGAAATGATTTAAAATTCATCAATTTTAACTTAGATATTGAAATTGTCACGAAACGGTAAGTAGCAAACTATTTCAAGCTGATCACGATTATAATAGATTTGTCCAAGAAAATTGGCAAAATTCGCATATTAATAGATAAATAATCAAAACTATTGTCTCAAAAATAAAAAAATGTCCTTCTTTAAAAGACTGGGTTACGAACACTTTCAATTGTGATGTTCCCTGATTGGTTAAAATATAGGTTCAACAAGTTCTATTTTGTGTCGATATCGTACTTTTCTCACAACCAGGTTGATCCGCAAATACAGAACAAATTTGTCGTTGATTTAGAGAGACTCTTTTAAGTTTTTTTCAAAAGAAATTTCATTTGTATGTAGAAATTATCAAAATTCAAATTTATTTCCAAGTTCAGGCAGTTTTGCCAGTTTTGCACAATTATATTCCAATTTTAATAATCGGTATATTAGTGGAATCTATTTGATATAATATATTTTTTTTTGATTATGGTTCTATTTGTGCAGGAAAAAAATGGTTTAGTGGTTTTTAACGACCATACAAAGCAGCACAGTCTCTTAATGTTCCACTTCAAATTGCCGTTCCATTCTCTCTAAATATTAACTAAAATTAATGCCCTCACTTCTAAGATTTTACAAATAAATTCTGGATTACCAAAATCTAGCTTTTTAAACTACAATACAACTCTTTATTAAGAAGACGAAAGCTTCGTTTCCGTTTTTTTGGGAAGACCCACTCGGTAGACCACGTTTACTTTGACTGCTGAATAAACAAAGAGGTTTAGAAGAATCAAATACAGCAACTAAGTGCTCAACAAATCCCGTTTTTATAATCAATGGATTATCAATGTAAGTCGCCCATTCACTTGCCCCCACGTGGCCCCTGGATTCAAATTAATTTTTTAATTGTACTACGTCTCAAACCGTTTCCATAAAACTTTAAAGTTTCCTGAGCAAGCTCCATATCAATAGTGTTTCAAGCTTAGTACGCCAGTACTAAGAACGGGCCGCTTGTATACTGTATGCACACAGAGCGCGGACTGACGTATGATATTTTCAGATTTCGGAATTTATTTCCTTAGTTTATTTGATGGCTCAAGCGACAGAGCAGATGGACTTAATTTAAAGAGACGACAAAAATTTATGCAAATTACGAGAGATTTTTTAGCAATACAGATTTCAGACCCCTTTCGCAGATTACAAAAAACTGTCCAGAAAGCGTGTAGCAATTGAATTATTGCCAACTGTTTCTATGTGGGCTTCAGTAATTCAAGGATTCTCCTGATAAAGGTAAGAATTTGAAAAAGTTCAGTGACAATTTATATTTAACAAGTGAACCCATAGAAAAAAAATTCTACTCGAATAAACATTCAGCTTTGACTCAAAAAAGGATTTTGTTGATAGCATCTCGATTCCTTAATTGATTTTCTGTATCTGGACGATAGCATGTTGAAATTATTACAAACACTTAAAAAATTGATTTACTCCACTTGATTCGTTAACATCCCAAAAAGAGCCAGCAGATTGTTCTAAATTGTTATTGGTGAGCCCCACTAAATACATTTGCCATTAGCCATCAAAATAATTGCTCAAATCCTCATCAAATAATTCCGATCAAACTTGTTTCCAGTTGTTGAGTTCATTAACATCAGTCATGGTAGGCAACGCAAACCGAGAGAAATTAGCATGTCACCGATACATTGTTAGTATCCGAAACTTGTTATCTCGTTGTATATATCTTTGGGAAAACTTCGGGTACTCTTTTTTTATCCAAAAGTTTTTTTACCATTGATGACTCAATCTGAGAAAAAAAAGCTTTCGTTAATTAACACGTTATTAATATATTGCCATAATTAAGCAGGCAATTAAACACGGCCAGCAATAGACACTGTAGTCGTTCAAAATGACACCCATAAACATCAGTAGTTCCAAAAAATATAGAACATCCATAACTTGACGTTTTAGGACACTGATATTCCCCAGACATTATCTCGTAGAAAGACCACGCCATTTTCATTTATGCCACCTTCATTGAACACCATTTTATTGTCGCAACACAAAACTTTCAACACGTATGATATTTTCTTTTGAGTAAAAGCGAAACATAAAGTGATGAGCATGCACAACAGGATGACTTTCATTTCAACTGACAATATTCTTTTCTGTTCCATAGGAGTTTAATGCAATGCATTACCTAGCTTAATATCTATTTCATTTTGATGACTACTAAAGAGATAAGAGAAATGTACACTCAAATAATTATTTTTACCTGATTTTCTCTTTGCCACATTTGAAAACCATTTTGAAAACTACGTTAAAATATTTCAAATTCAAAACACGGTCTTCAAGAAAACTCAACTGACGTAAATTGCCATACATGTCTTCAGCATCAAAAAACATTTTTCATGCTTTCAGCTCCGACACAATTACTCTGGGAACACCCACAATCAAAACGCAAACACCTTAGTTTGCGGTAACTGAGGAAAAAAATTGAAATTCAGCAAAAAGTAAATTCTTAAAGGCGCAATAAATAAATGAAAATTATTATAGTTGATTAGTCAAGAAACGTTTTTGTTTAAAAAGGAATAACAAATCGTTAACATGCTGAGCCATTTTGATTTACATTAGCGAATTCTAAGATTTTACTATCAAAATCTCGTCTTTCTTCTCGAGATTTTTAGGTCAAGTGAGAAAAATCAACTAAACAATATCTTAGCTACCTTGCAGCTAGACAATAATTTATTTGTAAAAGAAAAATTTATCTGTGTATTATCTATAATCCTACCAATATCTCTCACATTCACCACTTGTGACTTAAAGTAAGACCTGTTGAACTTCGTTTCGATTACAGAAAACACAAAATTGATTCGCTTGAAGGTGCGTAGGATCAAGCAGCATAGGTACGTAGGATCATTCAGCATCTCTGCTTGAATCAACGGGTTATCATTTTAATCTGCTTATTATAACTGCTTCGGATCTCTCCTAATTGGAAGTAATTTTGTTGCTGTACAAAAATGATACATATGATAATTATGAAAATACAATTGAAGGAGAAAGCGCGATACAATAGAAACGGAAAATGGATAATTACATCGGATTTATCAAACTTCGACATGTATGGAGCAAATTGAGAAGCAACGATCCGTTAACACGGACTAAATTGACAGGATGTCAGGAATGCATAATCCAACTTGAGTGCGGAACAAAAGTTGAGACCAACTCTCGTTAACTTAGAGCTGTCAAGTTCTCGTGTCACAATGAGAAGATCATCTCTTTTTACATTAGACTTACTGATCTTGTTGAACATTTGCCTGGCAAGATAACAGCCATTGGCCAATTACCTCATACGTCCACAATTTATTATGTACATCTATCTGAAAATATCAGAAGTGCCTGAGTGACAATGATTCTCATTTGATAAACTGGATGATGCTGCGAATTGATTATGCGGGATATGCATACAGGTTGTATTATTAAAGCTTCTACTATTCTTTGGCCAATTATTTTTTTTCACAAACGGGCAAAGCACGATGAAAACCGATAAAGGAATAACCCCTAGGTCAGTACTGATAGTAACAGATGAAGTTTATCAAATACTTTCGTTAAGCCAAATTTTTGAAAGAAAATGTTGTCTAGATTACTTCTAGATTACCTTGAGCATGCAAATTCTCTTCACAAGAACTTACAATTAACTCTTAAGACACAAAAGTTTAGTGGAGACCTGGCATTCCTAGATCTAAACATGAACGTCAACGAAGATATAAAAATTAACTGTCATTGGTATCAAAAATCAACTGATACCGGCATAGTCCCAATTATCTGCAGCTGTGCATTGTAACAATATAACAAAAATGTGATTCAAGGGACTGTGCATAGGATTTTTACTGCAACCAATGACTGGCAATACTTTGATGTAGCTCTTAAGAAACATCAAGAGATCTGGAATGAAAATCAATAACCAACTGAGTGGTCCGGCAGTATTGTTAATGAGACGTTGGATAAAATAGTCACGACGGAAAACGTCACAGCAACCCCCCCCCCAAAAAAAAAAATTAACATCTTAAAAAAGTTAAAATACTTAACCGTAAGGAGCTTAAACCGAGGTTTTTGTTCAATACAGAGGAAATATGACTCAGAATTTTGCAAGTAGACTGAAAAAATCGTGTGAAATTCAAATTATTTTCACAACAAGAAAGCTAAGAACTTGCTTGCCCACCCTCAAATCGCCTTTTGATAAAAATTTGAAATCCCATGTGGTACATAAAGTTACATGTAATGGATGCAGTTCCATCTATGTTGGTTCAACCAGCCGACATGTTATCACTAGAAATTTGGAGCATCAAAAACTGGATTCCCCTGTGGGACAAAACCTGGTTGAATGTTGTGGTACAGCGCATAATATTGAATGGGAGATTCTTGACGCGGAGTTGAAAAACTAATGAAGATAGAAGCGATCTACATCAAAAAGCTGAAACCGCAATTAAATACACGCGATGAGTACCGGGGGCGGTAGTTTATATCATAGTTTTAGTTCAAATACAAAAATTTGAATTTGGAAATCCGAAAATTATTCTGGTACACGTTAATTCGAAATTTTGTCAACCGCAATAAGTAAAAAAACAACAACAGATAGGAATGAAAACAAAAATCGCTTTTCAGGAATAGAAAGCATTATACCCGGGATTTTCAAAACCCCCGGAATTAAAAATGATTTGATTTAGTGTAATAAGTGTAAATAAAGTATAAATGTGATTTTAACTGTATATAATTTCATAATTTCGATGTTATTTTGACTAATTTCTTAGAATAAGCGTCAAGGCAAGTTTATATACTTTGTAAATAATTTCATTTAATTTTTAAACCTGACGATGAACGCAATGTTCGAAAACGTTCGTTTTTTAATTAATTGAAGTTTAATTGACAATTACTTCTCTGGATGAAAATCTCGTCATTAAACTTAAGAAATAGGCGTCAGCTCTCTCACAAAGTGAAAATACTCAGCAAGTTGGTCGTCTCCCCTATGGATATGAAAATTCTCTGCAAACAGTTATCAAAAAATCAGATCTTTTCCGTTTGTGCCCCCCCCCCCAGTACGTTATGCTCCCCCCAGTGACACAGCACTTGTCATTACATAGTAAATCATTATGTAAAAATATTGCACGTGCGTCTGGGGGTTGCAAATAATATGCACCCACTAAGCGGGGGGGGGGGGGCACAAACGGAAAAGATCCAAAAAATCTAAATGAAATAGACGGGCAACAAAGAAAAACAAAAATTGTCGGAAATTTAACATTAAAACTGCTTGAAAGAAAATACAAATATATTAGTACGCAAAATTAAATTCTTTTAATGGTTGCTGTTGAAATCATTGTCATAATAGTGCATAAAAAACATTCGGAAACTTGGCGTCGGAATGTGAAATTGAAGTGAAATTTCATTCAAAAGCATGATGGAGTAGAATTATCAAAGATGCGCAGTGTCATGGATAAATTACTATACAATTTCGCCTTGAATATGTTTGATTGGATTTGAGAGATTAAATTGCTAGATTGTTATTGGATAATATTGTGCGTAGTAACTTACTGAAAAAGTAGAAATGTTGCTTGTAGAATTAGATTAAATATTTGTTTAATGAGAATTGGGATATTGAGAAACAGTTGGTTTATTTGGAATGTTGAATAGATAATAATTGAAAATGATTGGGATCATGAATTGAATCAGCGTCTGAATTAAATTAACTTAAAACACAAACATTTTATGGATAGAGAAAAGAGAGTTAAATGTGTTCGAGTATAGAATTGATAACTAATTTTCAGATGGCTGAAGCGCCTTCTGAAAGAGGCAGTCCTGTTTTGATTCAACCTGCTTCTATCAGTGGTGAAGTTGAACGTATAACTCCAGTTGAAAGAGATGACTCTGTTGTTGCGCTAGACATGTCTCAAAGCTCATCAAGCTCAGGAGGCAACAATCGTCCGGCTGCGTCGCCTGCGGGAGATGCAGATACCTGCTCGATTTGTTTGGACGTTTTGCGAGAATTAGCAGTGTGTGATCCTTGCTTCCACTCGTTCTGCTACCCATGCATTAACGCGTGGTCAAGAATTAACAACATATGTCCGCTGTGCAAATCAACTTTTGATAAGATTCATCATGATATCAAATCAAATCACGACTATAAAATACAAAACGTGCCACCAGTGAATCGATTGATGACTGATGACATACCGCCAGTTTTATCGCTGAGTTAGTACCGTGATGACTTTAATCAACTAAATGTTCTTTTCTTTGTGATTATAAATTAGCCTTATAAAATTGCTTAAAATCTATACCGAGAAGTTTTTGATGGAATCGAGTATTATAATTAGCATTATAATGCTATAAATCTATCCCGAGAAGTTTTTGATGGAATCGAGTATTAAAAGTCATCATTTGTTTCAGGGCAGACTCCGGGGGATATACATGTTCCTTTCATGAATCCGTCTTGGCTTTTCAGTCGACGAAGGTCAACACAACACCCCCTATTCACTCACCAGGAAACTGCAGGACCAAGTTCAAGTCATTTTTTCACCAGTTCTTTTGGCGATCCGCACTCGGGATCTGTAAGAATTACAACTCACACACCAAATATTTCAATTTCACTGGGAGGATTTTCCTCCAATCGACCAACCCGAATGGAACCTGCTAATATGGTAGTGCCAATGAACTCTGCATCTTCTAGCGATAGCCCTTTAGTTGGTAAGGAACATTGTTTTTATAGTCACTGACTTGAGTTATTACTAGCCAGAGGAAAGGAAAGCTGATCTTAAGTTCGCGAAACTGCGTCAAGATGAATGTTAACAACTATTCTGAAAACTACAATTATGCAAAAAAAAGGCGAAACTTTTAGTGTTCTAAACTACTCGCGTTACATTTAGGTCGGAGCTCGACAATTTCTCAATCAATCTACGATGCTATCAATTCGGTTGGGGCTGGGTCTAGCGCTGCAGTCGAACAGTCTGAAAGCCAGTCGTCCAATATCCCGGACATGCTTAGGGGAATCCCAGCAACTGATAGACGTCGGTTGACTCTGCAAGGAAGAAGATTGATATACCATCACGGATTTCGAGTCAGACATTATAGTTCAAATCACACTAGAGATATCAGTTTGTCCTGGATGCAACAAAGACCTGCTTCCATAACCAGGTAAAATTGTTTGTCAGATTTTCTTTGCTTTCTCGTTTTCAAGCCTTTTTGAATTCAATCGAGATTAATTATTAATAGCCGTCGTCAGCCTCTCAACGGGTATTATTTAGGCGCTCTTCTTTTTACGACTCGAAGAGGAGTATTGGAGAAGTTCTTTTTTTAAATCAATTTTATTGGAGTGAATTTTGAAGCGGGAAATGATTGGGAGTGAAAAATCACTCCCAATTTTTCATGACACGTGTAAAAATTGGGAGTGATTTTGTTGCTGAACAAAATGAAGAGTGGAGCGAAAAGAGAGTGATTTTTTGTTCATATCGCTGTTTTCTAGAGAGCGAGAAATTGAGGTGTGGAAAAAAAATCAGTAAGCGAGCAAAATTTTTTGCTCACGTGCGGCATTTTGAAGCAGTTTTTGTCTTTCATTTGTGTGGTTATAATTTTGTTTTAATTTTAGGCTGGTTTTGGTAGTCGTTTGAGGGTTTCTAAAAATTCATGTGAATTTTATGCTAATTCGGAGGTTTTTCATGTTTTTTGCTGATTTTCGGGCTAAATTTTGCGTTTTTTGACGATTGTTTTGTTTTATTTGCTCAAATGGGTATTGAAAAGACCCCTTCTACTTGATCAAATATCAGATTACAATTGGTTACAGTCTTGTGGATTTTAATTGTTTTTTGAGAAATATGACAAAAAAATGGCGAAAATTGGAACTATTTTTCTTAATTTATTGAAGTTTTTCGTTTTTTTTCTGTTTTTTAGTCAAGTTTCTTAGCCTATTATGACTTGCCTGTCGTTTTGCGATCCTAGTAGCTGAAAGGATTTTTTCTTTGGATTTATATGCTTTTGTATTATTAAAAAAATATATTAACTTTTTCCAGTTTTTTAGTGCAAGTTGTTTGTAAGAGCCTGTTTTTCATAATTTGGCTTCAAGTATTTTTTAAAAAATTTTCTTGAGTGGTTATAGTAAGTTCAAGATAATAATAAATTAGTAGAGGCACGTTTTGTCTGACGAGTAGTTGGATGGCGTTGAAATGGATTTCCACTTCGAGTCGTTTCCGGAATTCTTCCGGCTATGTTTTACAATTCAAAGAATTTGAATTGTATTGAGGCGCTCTTTTTTATAAGATCGGTTCACACATTCTCATGATTTTTGAAGTCAAATTTGAGTTGTGATTTTGGTCACGACGAAACAGGAAGTAGAGTTGAAAAGCGAGTGCTTTTGTGGCGTGAAATTTTTTCGCTCTATTTTTAAAGTAGAATGAGAAAACTGTGTTTGAACAAAAATTCGAATTCTCGCTACTGGTTTTTTTTGTTCATATGCGGCATTTTGACATTGATGTTCAGTTTTTAATAGCCGCCCTCATCTTCTCAGCCGGCTATTATAGCGCTCCTATTTTTCTTTCTTCGAACTTTTTTTCGCTTTACCATTTTGCCGCTTTTTCGACATTTTGCGTGAAATCTTTTTGACTTCTCTAGGCTAGTTTTTCTCCTCTCATTCTGCTAATAGTGATTTTGAACATCAGTTGCTCAGCAAAGCAATTCAAAATGAAGAGTCAGTATAAAAAATTGAAGTCAGAAATCGAAACGGGATAAACCCATAAAGCCCAATTTTAGATGCCCGCTATTTGAACGTCTTTCCTATAAGGCTTAGTTACCATCTCTTATGCTTATTGGTGTTGATAGTAGCCCCTGTAGCCTCTCTCTAAGAAACAGAAGTATGTTCGACTACGAAATGCCATAAAATTAAATCGGACTTAAAAAATTTTTTTGTACAAAAATCTTTTTAATATCTATTTGTTCAATCCCAATCATGCTTATTGGATTCAACGGCGGTTATTTTCCGGCAATCTGCCGGGTATGTTTTAAATTTTTTAATTTTTTAATCCATTCACAGCTCATTCTGGACCTAGTTTTTTGTTAGAATCAAAATTACATATCTCACTGGTGGTTTTTTGTTCTCCCTAGCAGGATTTTGACATTGATTTTCTGTTTTTTTTTTTGTTTTTTCATCTGATTTTTTTTGGAAATGGTTTTCCCAACTCACTCATAGTCCCTTCTAGGTCTAGTTTTTGTTTAGTCAGAGAAAGTTCTTTGGATTGTACGTCAGGACTTGACCTGCTATGTTTTTTTAATTCGCTTTACCTTTACCACGTTTTTCGTTTTATTTAAGTCCGGTCTTCACGTTTGACTTCTGACTTCCTTCACTAACTCTTTCAACTGAATTTCACGCAATTATTTACGCAATGTGGTGATTTTTGTCAAAGTCAAAAGAGCAAAATCAAAAGAGACGGGATAAACCCATAAAGCCCAGTCATTTGAATTAGGTTACCAAAGTTCATTAGTGTTTTCTAGCTGACATTGGTATTAAGCTTATTAGCTTTCCGCTTAGAAAGTGGATTAAGAATAGTGTTAGAATCAAACTGAAACTGCACGCCAATTTTGCTAACTTTTTGACACTAAAAAACACAGAAAAATTTGGTCAATTTAATTTTTTTATTTTTGTTTCAATCCGGATGTGCATCAAGTGCGTCAACGGAGGCCATTTTCGGGCCGGCGATGTTTGCTTACGAGTGCCCAGTGAACATTTTAAACCGTTAAATTATCAATAATTAACACTAATACTATCATCTGTTTACCAATAAGCTGAAGCAGCCTGCAATGTGTTTTTAATAGCCGCACAGCGATAGCTGGGGCTATTATTGGCCTTCTCTTGGTTTTTTTTATTTCGTCGTCATGATTTTTGTTACGACCATATGACGTCACAGCAACTTTTTGTTCATTCGTTCATGCAATTTCAACTGAATTGCATGTGTGACGTCATTTTTCGCTCTTAGTGGAGCGAGTTTTTTTGTTCATTCGCGTGATTAAATTTTTGGTCACACTTGACTTACCTCACTCTCAAAAATGACTTCCTCACTTTGAAATTGACTTTTATTTACTTTAATTCAAAGAGATAAGGTCAAATTGGTGTGTGTCACTCTAATTGAACGTTTTTAGGGAGCAGCTAATAGAGGCAGCAAAAACATATACAGATTTTTAATCAAATTATAACAGATCAGCCTTCAATGAAAAGACAAATTATTTTGGTCTGTCTTTTTTACTGTTTTTTTAGACTGCCGATCTACGAATCTATTGCGGCTATTTTTTGGCAATCTGCCAGCTATGTTCAATTTTTGTTCTTTGCAGGTCAACACACTTCCCCTCAAGAAAATAGACAAAAGTAAATGATTTTTTAATCTCGTACAGTCAGATGTTTTGTTGGTTGAACTGTATGGTTGCATCATTCAGTGCGCTACGATACGAAACACTTTATTATGATTGATTGCTGTTGCAGTTTGAAGCAATTATTGTAAACATGCTGGTCTTTTTTATGCAAAATATTCGCTTGACCGATTCGAGTTTTCGAGCGATTTTACGCCCTTGACTTTGCGCTCAAGGATGCAGGATGAAGTGGATTAGAGCTCCCACTAGTCCTTTTAACGCAATTCCTCCGACGATCTCTCCCAAAGGAAGTTTGTAGCAGTTATTAGTCCGGTAGTTTTTCTTAATGCAGTTTTTCGCTTAGACGATTCTTCGTCTAACCCATTAGACTTTTCGTCCTTAAAAATGGGATAAATAGGTAGCGCCCAGCGGGTATTAAGTTTCATTAGAGGTACTTAGCCGCGTTTAGTAGTCTTTCAAGTGCGTAGTGTGTTGAAGGTAGTTGGAAGGTCGTAGTTTAAGGTTAAAAGTTCGTTTTTTAGGAGTTTTTGAGCCCAAAATGTTGCAATTTTTCGTGTTTTTTGTCTTTTTTCGAACTTCTTGTTGGATCAGTCTATAATTTAGGCTGGTTAAAGTTGATAAATGCATTTTTGCAAGACATAAGTGCTTTTTATGACCATTTTAAGAGCTATAAATTTTGGTAATCCAAACAAAACACGCAAATTTATACTAATTTACAAGTTTTTTTTTGAAAATTTTAAGGAATTATTTGAATATTTTAGCCCTACGTGTCAAAGAACCTCCTCTATGGTTTTTGTAATAGGTTACTGCAGAGGTTCTAGTGGTAATGGAATGGTTTTCGACATTTCAACATCACGAATATTATCATTATTTGACAAAGCCTGCATTTTTTATTTTTTGACATTTATTTTCATTTATATATTTTTCCAGACCTAGGGGACAGAAAAACCTACTTAAAGGTTTGATAATAAGTTTTATTATCGTCACTGAAATATCTTTCAATTTTTTGAAATCACATATTTTAGCGATTTTTATAAAACTTGTATTTTTTTTACAGTATTTGATTTTTTGTTTGTCATTTTTAGGTTTCAGCGCCAGGAGCCAAGAAACCTCTTCTAGGGTTTGATAATAGGTCACTGTATAATTTTCATATGTAATGGATTGTTTTTCAGGTTTTTAACGTCACGAATTATGGCATTTTTTCCGACAAAATTCGCAATTTTTTAAAAAAGTTTTTGACGTTTTTTGTCGTGATTCAAGATTTTTAAGCCTCAGGTGTCAGAAAAAATGCTTTAGGGTTTAAAACTAAGTCACTGGAAGATGCTTTCTGTGCCATGGATTAGTTTTCAGCTTTTTAACATCGCAAGCTTAAGCAATTTATTGATAGAACTTGCAATTTTTTTTTCAAGTTTTTTTTTCATTTTTAGGTTTTTCCAGCCTCAGGAGCCAAGGAACCTCCTCAATGGTTTGGTATTAGGTTACTGCATGGTTGCTATATGTAATGGAACGTTTTTCAGGATTATAATATCACAAATTTTAGCAATTTTTTAAGAAAATATTTGCGAATATTTGCAATGGAATGGTTAGCAATCTTTTAATGACCTGAGTTTTAGCAATTTTTTGATAAAGTTTAAATTTTTGTCAACGTTTCGGAGAATTATTATCAAGTTCCAAATTTATGGATCTTTATGGGCCAGTGAAAGTATTTAAGGCTTGCAATAGGGATACTGGATAGTCTCTTTAGGCAATTAAATGGTGCTTAAGATCTTAGTATCACGAGTTCTAGCAAGATTTTTTTTAAAAAAATTGCAATTGTAAAAATTTTGTATTTGAGTATTTTGAGTATTTTTGTCCGTAATATTTTAACGATCATTACTGGCCAACAAAACTTTTTAAGTCATGCAGATGGGTTACATGGCAGAAGTCTAGAGACACCAAATGGTTTTGAAAGTTTTTTCACTGCGCAATTTGAAAACTTCTTTTAACTTCTGCACTTTTCATTATTTTATATGATTTAATACAAGGCCAGAAAACTAAAAGTTGCAGAGTCGAATCTCATCATGGAAAATATTCCTAGCGCGCTCTCTCTTTCTCTGAGGGTTAGGATTTATCATAATTTTATCGTAAATGACAATCAGCACTTTTTAGGAAATCATTGTTAATTGCTCTCAAACGAAGTTTGTAGCAATTATATTAATCATGTTGGCCTTTTTTATGCGAGTTTCGCTTGACCGGTTTTTCGTCTGACCCGTTCGTTTGACTTGTCGTCCTCACAAGCGGGATAAGGAGGTAGCGCCCAGTGAGCATTAAGTTCTAGAGCCTTTCATTTCAGCTCACTGGTCTCCAAGTATGCGATTCACAGAAACTGTTTTGGAGACTTATGCTTGTTTTGAAGGGCGGTTCTTAGAAATTGGACCCCCACAGCACCCCGCCCCACATCATTCTCTCCCACCGTTGCCCCCCCCCCCCCCCCGCTGCGGTATGACCCCCCACACTGCTCTTAAGTCACGCCTCTTCAATTAAGCTAAAGGCAGCCTCACTAAACCGTGGCTGGCTACTGACGAAGCCAACCGCTCGCCAGCCGTTTGAGAGTAATTCGCCCGAGGTTAGTGGGTTATGTTTTTTTTGTTGTTTAGAATAATGCAATGGGCCAACCGTGAACTCTCTGTTCTTGTTGACAAGCGAGAATTGAGTTCAACATTGGGATCTCTGATGCGACTATTGCGCACCGTGGAAATTGGTTCTCGACCCTTCTATACGGGGTTGGTGGGTAAACTTGGATCGCGGACTGGTCATTTCATTCATGAGTTGAGGTCATTTGCTCTTAGTCCTTTCGCCATGGACGAGTACGACAGACACGCGATGTATGGCCCTAACACAGATCAGGAAAAGGTAGCGACCGAGGTGAGATTTTAGTTTTAAGAACCTATTTTTATTGCTCCGAAACGAAGTTTGTAGCAATTATAGTCCTGTGTTCTTTTCCGCTTGACCGATTGTTCTTCTGGCCCATTTGGCTTCTCGTCCTCAAAAAAAGTGGTAAACAGGTAGCGCTCGGAGGGCGTTAAGTTCTCTTAGAGCCCTAAGCCTTATTCTAAGAATACGATTGACCAAAACTGTTTTGAAGAGACAATTTCATGGCGTGAAGGCCGGTTCTTAAGTTTCACCCCCCCCCCCCCCTCAGTCGCCCCCGCCATCAGCCTATCAGCTTATCTCTTTAAAAAGAATCGATTTTTACTGAAGCGTTTGCTCATAGCTGTATTATCGTTGTTTTGGTAATTAAAAGAAGTTTCACATGACGCTATCAGGGACTGTGTTGATTATCACGGAATGAATCTGTAGTGAATCAAACCGCGATCGTTTGAAGAAAAGTATTACCTCTAAATAAAATTGCCATTTTCAAGAACCTGTGTGAATAGCCTTACGCAGTCACGTATGAAGCAGTTGTTTCAATTTGTTCCAATGGTTCTGTTTCAGATTACGAACGAAGACATCGAACAGTGGAGTCTGGACGAGATCCAAGAGGTCAAGCCAATTAGTTCCTCGACTTCCAGTCCTGATGGTGCTGCATTATCTCGCATTCCTAGTAGGAGATCTGCCGGAGGGGACTTCGCGCCTGCTACGTCATCAGCCACCTGTGCTAGATTGCAATCTTTAACACCTGTTCCGCTGGTTGTGCTGTCTGATGATGATGACTTGACGGGTAACGTCACGTTGACTTGGGGAAGAGCAAACACTGCCGACCAGGTCCGTGCGGGTTTTTGACCAATTACTTGAGCAATTTTGCAACATGTGAACATGTAAACGTGTGTCTTTTTTATGAAAATTTTCGCCTGACCATTTTTATTCTGGAACATTCTTTCCATTTTGAGAGAAGAGAGGTCATAGCTCGTGTAGCTTAGTCGATATTATCGAGGAGTCGAATCCTGCAGGTCGCGGATTGGAACCCCTCCGTAGTCTGTAGTTTTTGCACCATAAAAGTTTCTGTAGACTATGTCCCCTTCTAAATTAATCCGACGTTAGTTGGTTTTTTAACAGCCGAACAGCGATAGCTGGGGATATTATTGGTCTTCTCTTGGTTTTTACATTTCAAAGAATTTGAATTGTTTTGGGGAGCTGTCTTTTTAAGACTCGAAGAGGCTTTTCTGTTTAATAGCCGCACAGCGATAGCTGGGGCTATTATTGGCCTTCTCTTGGTTTTTTTACAATTCAAAGAATTTGAATTGTATTGGGGCGCTGTCTTTTTACGACTCGAAGAGGAGTATTGGAGAAGTCCTTTTTTTAATCAATTTTATTGGAGTGATTTTTGAAGCGGGAAATGAAACGCGTGAAAAAATTTGGACTGATTTTGGCGCTGAACAAAAGTGAAGAGCGGAGCGAAAAGAGTGGTTTTTTTTTTCATACCGCTGTTTTTGCGAGAGCGAGAAATTGATGTGTGAAATAATTTTCTCTAAGCGAGCGAAATTCTTTTCTTCACGTGCGGCATTTTAAAGCAGTTTTTTTTTATTTATTTTGGTTAAGAGGTTTGGTTATGATTTTGTTTTAATTTCAGGCTGGTTTCGGTAGTGGTTTGAAGGTTTCTGGAAATTCATATGAATTTTATGATAATTCGGAGTTTTTTAATGTATTTTGCTGATTTTTGGGCTAATTTTTGCGTTTTTTTGAAGATTATTTCGTTTTACTGGCTCAAATGGGTATTGAAGAAACCCCTTCTACTTGAGCAATTTTATAATAACAATTGGTTACAGTTTTGTGGGTAAGAATCATTTTTTTTTGAGAAATATGACAAAAAAAATGGCAAAAATTGGAACTATTTTTCTTAATTTTTTGCAGTTTTTCGTTTTCTGTTTTTAGCTAAGTTTCTTTGCCTATTACGACTTGCCTATTGTTTTGCGAGCATCTGGATACCCTATTGGCTGAAGGGAATTTTTCTTTGGATTTATATGTTTTTGAAATATTAAAAAAATTAGTAATTTTTTCCAGTTTTTCAGTGAAAGTTGTTTTAAGAGCTATTTTTTTCATATTTTTAGCCTAAAGTATTTATTCAAAATTTACATAAGTGCTTTTTGTAAGTACTAGTTGTTTTGATGAAATTATTTTGGCAGAGATAGTTTTTTCGGGATCTCAATTTATAACAAAATTTGATCAGATTTTTTATCAAATTTTAACAGATTTGATTGTTTTGATTGTTTTTACTTTTTTGTTTCATGACTTTGTTTCAAGATAATCATAAATTAGTGAAGGCACGTTTAATGAGTAGTTGGATGGCTTTTAAATTTCACTCAGATTTTTACTGTTTTTTAGATTTTTTGGATCGGATTTTTTTCTAAATGGTTTTCACAATCCATTCACAGCTCATTCTAGGCCTAGTTTTTGGTTTGAATTAAATTTTCCTTTCTCGCTAGTGGTTTTTTGTGTTCACATGCTGCATTTTGACATTGATTTTAGATTTTTCCTTATTTTTTATCTGATTTTTCTAAAAATTATTTTCTTAATTAATTCATAGTCCATTCTAGGTCTAGTTTTTTCTAATAAGTCGATGAAACTTCTTTGAATTGTACGTCAGGACTTGTCCTGCTATGTTTTTTTATTTCGTCGTCATGATTTTTGTTACGGCCATATGACATCACAGCCACTTTTTGTTCATTCGATCATGCAATTTCAACTGAATTGCATGCGTGACGTCATTTTTCGCTCTAAGTGGAGCGAGTTTTTTGTTCATTCGCGTGATTAAATTTTTGGTCACACTTGACTTACCTCACTCTCAAAAATGACTTCCTCACTTTGAAATTGACTTTTATTTACTTTAATTCAAAGAGATAAGGTCAAATTGGTGTGTGTCACTCTAATTGAACGTTTTTAGGGAGCAGCTAATAGAGGCAGCAAAAACTTATACAGATTTTTAATCAAATTATAACAGATCAGCCTTCAATGAAAAGACAAATTATTTTGGTCTGTCTTTTTTTCTGTTTTTTTTAGACTGCCGATCTACGAATCTATTGCGGCTATTTTCTGGCAATCTGCCAGCTATGGTTTTTTTTGATAAGTGAGCGAGCAAGAAAACTGGAAGTTCAGCGAGTGAATAAAGTTTGAAAAAGTTGTTTCAGTGAACAAATTTGAAGAGCGGAGAAAAGAGAGAGTAGATCTTTTGTTCATGCCTTCTTTTGAAGCAGAGCAATAAATGTAGGCGTGTAAAATTTTTCGCTAAACGAGCAAATTTTTATGTTCACGTGCGGCTTTTTCAAGCTGCTTTTTTGTAGTTTGAATTTTCTTTGTTGTCTACAAGATTATTTTAGACTGAAGTTATAATTTTCAGGTTGTTTTGATGAGTTTCAAATGTTTTGGTAATTAAAGGAAGTCTTACGCTAGTATGAAGTTTTTTCAACTAATTCTGCTGTTTTAAGTCTCCTTGTGACTTAATACAAGCGCAATGCTTAAGGGAAGTTTCCTTTACAAATTATATACAGGCTCTTTGGTAGAAAGCATTTTGTTAATTTTTGCCAAAAAATTTTTGTTCATAATTTCTTAACATTTTTTCGCTTTATTTTAAAATAGATGTTTTGTACTTAGTTTCGCTTGTCCGAGTTTGTGTGAGCAATGAAATTGCTTAAGATACTGCTCTCTCTTTTCAATTGTTCTTTTTCAATTTGAAAAATAATTAAAATTTTTGTTTTGGTTTAAAATACTTTGTTAAATTATCGTTTTTATTTCAATTAAGATTTTTTATTTCAATTAGAAATATTTCAATTAGTCTTTTCTCTTATTTGATGCTTACTGCTACCTGAAGCTAGTTATTCCAAAGGCTGCTTGTTTGCAAAGACATCTTCGAGTCGTTTTCGGAATTCTTTCGGCTATGTTTTTATTAAGATCTGACTCGAAGAGGCTTCTCTGTTTAATAGCCGCACAGCGATAGCTGGGGCTATTATTGGCCTTCTCTTGGTTTTTTTTTACAATTCAAAGAATTTGAATTGTATTGGGGCGCTGTCTTTTTACGACTCGAAGAGGAGTATTGGAGAAGTCCTTTTTTAATCAATTTTATTGGAGTGATTTTTGAAGCGGGAAATGAAACGCGTGAAAAAATTTGGACTGATTTTGGCGCTGAACAAAAGTGAAGAGCGGAGCGAAAAGAGAGTGGTTTTTGTTCATACCGCTGTTTTTGCGAGAGCGAGAAATTGATGTGTGAAATAATTTTCTCTAAGCGAGCGAAATTCTTTTCTTCACGTGCGGCATTTTAAAGCAGTTTTTTTTATTTATTTTGGTTAAGAGGTTTGGTTATGATTTTGTTTTAATTTCAGGCTGGTTTCGGTAGTGTTTTGAAGGTTTCTGGAAATTCATATGAATTTTATGATAATTCGGAGGTTTTTAATGTATTTTGCTGATTTTTGGGCTAATTTTTGCGTTTTTTTGAAGATTATTTCGTTTTACTGGCTCAAATGGGTATTGAAGAAACCCCTTCTACTTGTGCAATTTTATAATAACAATTGGTTACAGTTTTGTGGGTAAGAATCATTTTTTTTGAGAAATAGGACAAAAAAATGGCAAAAATTGGAACTATTCTTAATTTTTTGCAGTTTTTCGTTTTCTGTTTTTAGCTAAGTTTCTTTGCCTATTATGACTTGCCTATTGTTTTGCGAGCATCTGGATACCCTATTGGCTGAAGGGAATTTTTCTTTGGATTTATATGTTTTTGAAATATTAAAAAAATTAGTAATTTTTTCCAGTTTTTCAGTGAAAGTTGTTTTAAGAGCTATTTTTTTCATAGTTTTAGCCTAAAGTATTTATTCAAAATTTACATAAGTGCTTTTTGTAAGTACTAGTTGTTTTGATGAAATTATTTTGGCAGAGATAGTTTTTTCGGGATCTCAATTTATAACAAAATTTGATCAGATTTTTTATCAAATTTTAACAGATATGATTTTATTGTTTTTACTTTTTTGTTTCATGACTTTGTTTCAAGATAATCATAAATTAGTGAAGGCACGTTTTGTTTAATGAGTAGTTGGCTGGCTTTTAAATTTCACTCAGATTTTTACTGTTTTTTAGATTTTTTGGATCGGATTTTTTTCTAAATGGTTTTCACAATCCATTCACAGCTCATTCTAGGCCTAGTTTTTGGTTTGAATTAAATTTTCCTTTCTCGCTAGTGGTTTTTTGTGTTCACATGCTGCATTTTGACATTGATTTTAGATTTTTTCTTAATTTTTATCTGATTTTTCTAAAAATTATTTTCTTAATTAATTCATAGTCCATTCTAGGTCTAGTTTTTTCTATTTAGTCGATGAAACTTCTTTGAATTGTACGTCAGGACTTGTCCTGCTATGTTTTTTTTATTTCGTCGTCATGATTTTTGTTACGGCCATATGACATCACAGCCACTTTTTGTTCATTCGATCATGCAATTTCAACTGAATTGCATGCGTGACGTCATTTTTCGCTCTTAGTGGAGCGAGTTTTTTTGTTCATTCGCGTGATTAAATTTTTGGTCACACTTGACTTACCTCACTCTCAAAAATGACTTCCTCACTTTGAAATTGACTTTTATTTACTTTAATTCAAAGAGATAAGGTCAAATTGGTGTGTGTCTCTAATTGAACGTTTTTAGGGAGCAGCTAATAGAGGCAGCAAAAACTTATACAGATTTTTAATCAAATTATAACAGATCAGCCTTCAATGAAAAGACAAATTATTTTGGTCTGTCTTTTTTTCTGTTTTTTTTAGACTGCCGATCTACGAATCTATTGCGGCTATTTTCTGGCAATCTGCCAGCTATGGTTTTTTTTTGATAAGTGAGCGAGCAAGAAAACTGGAAGTTCAGCGAGTGAATAAAGTTTGAAAAAGTTGTTTCAGTGAACAAATTTGAAGAGCGGAGAAAAGAGAGAGTAGAGCTTTTGTTCATGCCTTCTTTTGAAGCAGAGCAATAAGTGTAGGCGTGTAAAATTTTTGCTAAACGAGCAAATTTTTATGTTCACGTGCGGCTTTTTCAAGCTGCTTTTTTGTAGTTTGAATTTTCTTTGTTGTCTACAAGATTATTTTGACTGAAGTTATAATTTTTGTTTTGATGAGTTTCATGTTTTGGTAATTAATGGAAGTCTTACGCTAGTATGAAGTTTTTTCAACTAATTCTGCGGTTTTAAGTTTCCTTGTGACTTAATACAAGCGCAATGCTTAAAGGAAGTTTCCTTTACAAATTAAATACAGGCTCTTTGGTAGAAAGCATTTTTTTGTTAATTTTTGCCAAAAAATTTTTGTTCATAATTTCTTAACATTTTTTCGCTTTATTTTAAAATAGATGTTTTGTACTTAGTTTCGCTTGTCCGAGTTTGTGTGAGCAATGAAATTGCTTAAGATACTGCTCTCTCTTTTCAATTGCTCTTGTACAATTTGAAAAATAATTGAAATTTTTGTTTTGGTTTAAAATACTTTGTTAAATTATCGTTTTTATTTCAATTAAGATTTTTTATTTCAATTAGAATTATTTCAATTAGTCTTTTCTCTTATTTGATGCTTACTGCTACCTGAAACTAGTTATTCCAAAGGCTGCTTGTTTGCAAAGACATCTTCGAGTCGTTTTCGGAATTCTTTCGGCTGTGTTTTTATTAAGATCTGTTTACCTTTTCATGATTTTTGAAGTCAAATTGGAGAAGTGATTTTGGTCACGCCGAAACAGGAAGTGGAGTGAAAAAAACGAGTGATTGTGCGGAGTGCATTTTTTTTGCTCTAATTTTGACGTAGAGTGAAAAACGGTGTTTGAACGAAAATTTTTACTGTTTTTCACTTGATTTCACTTCGATTTTTACTGTTTTTCAAATTTTTGGAACGGATTTTTTTTCTAAATGGTTTTCCGATTCCGTTCATAGTTCACTGCAGGCCTAGTGTTTTGTCTGAACCAAATTTTCATTTCTCGCTAATGGTTTTTGTTCACATGCGGCATTTTGAAATTGATTTTGTTTTTTTTTAAATTTTTTTTGATCTGATTCTATTAGAAATTGTCTTTCAATTCACTCCTAGTCCGTTCTAGGTCTAGTTTTTCGTTCAGTCAATGGAAATCCTTTGAATTGTTCGTCAGGACCTGTCCCGCTATGTTTTTATTTCGTTGTCGTAAAGATTTGTGTTGCGATCATATGACGTCACAATCACTTCAAATCTGCTTTTTGTTCATTTTCTTATGCAATTTTAAATAAAGTCCACGCGTGACGCCATTTCTTCGTCTTTGTGGAGAGAGTTTTCTTGTTTATTTGTTTGGTTAAGTTTCTGGTCACACGTGACCTACCTCACTCTCTAAAATTACTTCCTCACTTTGAAATTGACTTTTATTTACTTTAATTCAAAGAGATAAGGTCAAATGAGTTTGTGTCACTCTAAATTAAGGTTATTTGAGAGCAGCTAATAGAGGCAGCAAAAACTTATGCAAATTTCAAATCAAATTATAACGTATCAGCCTTCAATCAAAAGACGATTTTTTTGTCTGTCTTGTTTACTGTTTTTTGAGACTGCTGATCTACGAAGCTATTTCGGCTCTTTTCTGGCAATCTGCCAGCTATGTTTTTGTTCTTTTTCTGTTCCAATCCCAATATACGTCAAGCGGGTCAACGTCGGCTATTTTCGCGCAATTTGCCGGTTATGTTTTGGGTTGCAACTACAAATAAGTATCACTTGTTCAAGTGAACACGGAGAAAAGACTTGTTCAGAGTAAAATTATCGAAAAGATGAATTATTTCATATCTAGGAAAAATGATGGAACTGAGGATAAGATATACCCAAGGCCAGGAGTTTAAGAACAGTTGGTGCGATAATTTAGCGCACTAAGCGTGTAGGTGAAGAGATCATTTGATTTTATAAAGCTTTGACTTCAGAATCTCAAGGGCGCTATTTTGAGTTAGTTACTCTCGAACGCAGTTATTGTAAACGTGCTGTGTCTTTTTTAGGCAAAAGTTTGAGGTTGTGCAAAACCTTTTGACGCCTTTGTTCTAGAACATGCTTCGGTTTCTCAGTTGACTTTTCACGCTTGTCTTCATTTTTGAGTGGTCTTAATTGTTCTCACTCCGAAGTTAAGTTTGTTGCTAAATTCAAAACGATAGTAGCATATGAAATTGCAAGGGCCTGATGGACGAGTGGTTAATGCTGATGTCGAGGACGCCGGAGATCGCTGGTTGGAATCCCACTCTAGGTAAACTCATAAGGAAAAATTTATCTAGGCTACAGCATCTGAATTAAATAGCCTGTCTGTCGTTTGAGATTAATTTGTCCGACGTTAGTCGGTTTACGTCTAATAGCCGCCTCAGCTTCTCAGCCGGCTATTATAGCGCTCCTAATTTTTTTTACAATTCAAAGAATTTGAACTGTATTGGGGCGCTGTTTCTTTTTAAGATCTGCTCACACATTTTCATGATTTTTGAAGTCAAAGTGGAGTAGTGATTTTGGTCACGCCGAAACAGGATGTGGAGCGGAAAAGCGAGTGGTTTTGCGGCGTGCAATTTTTTCGCTCTAATTTTGAAGTAGAGTGAGAAAAAGGTGTTTGAACAAAAATTCGCTTTCTCGCTAGTGGTTTTTTTCACATGTGGCAATTTCACTTTAATTTTTACTGTTCTGTCAATTTTTTGGATCGGAATTTTTTCTAAATGGTTTTGCCCAATCAATTCATAGTTCGTTCTAGGCCTACCTTTTTTGTTTAAAAATAAATTTCCATTTCTCGCTAGTGGTTTTTGTTCACATACGGCAATTTCACTTTGATTTTTACTGTTATCTGATTTTTTTAAGTGGTTCTCTCAATTCACTCATATTCCGTTCTAGGTCTAGTTTTTTTGTTTAGTCAATGAAGATTCTTCGAATTGTACGTCAGGACTTGTCCTGCTATGTTTTTTTATGTCGTTGAATAAAAATTTTTCGTTCTACCTAGTTCACAGCTTGTTCAACATTTTGCGTGAAATTTTTTTGACTTCTCTAGGCTAGTTTCTCTCCTTCTGCTCAAAGTGCTGTTAGACAGCAGTTGCTCAGCAAAGCAATTCAAAATGAACAGAGTCAGTATCAAAAAACGAAATCAGAAATAGAAACTGGATAAACCCATGAAGCCCGATTTTATATGCCCGTTACTCGAACATTTATCTTAGGTACCATCTCTAATGCTTATTGGTATTGATACTAGCTCGTGTGTTGTCTCACTACCAAACAGGAGTATGTTCAGTTCTAAAGTAACATCAAAATAGTTCGCACTTTAACATTTTGTACGAAAACCATTTTACTAGTTTTTTCTTTTCAATCCCAATCTTGGTTATGGGTATCAACGGCGGCTATTTTCCCGCAATCTGCCGGGTATGTATAAAGAATCGAATCGTTTGCAGGAGATGGTTGCCAGCACGTCCAGTGGCAGATCCAGATCTCGCAATGGATCTCGATCAGTTGCAATCAAATCCGTCAGGACTGTACAACGTCCCATGAAGTTACAGACAACTTCACGTTCGGTGCTCTCTGCACGCGTAATTTCAAGTGACGAAGATGAGTTTATAGATAACAGTGTTGACAATGATGTTGAGAGTGATTTCGCCAGGAGGATAAAGTCGGTCGCAATTGATGTCGAGGAGGAGTGCAACAATAGTGGCAGAGTTTCGCGGGACAGGTTTGAGCGTTATTAGTTTCTCTTATTTATGTTTCCTCAACTTGATTTTTAATTGCTCTCAAACAAAGTTTGTAGCAAATATATTATTCCTGTGGTTTTTATGCGATTTTTCGCTCGACCGATTTTTTGTCTGAAACTTTTTAACTTTGTCCTCAAAAACGAGATAAGCAGGTAAAGCCCATAGGGCATTAAGTAGCCGAGGCGCCCTGTTAGAGCCTCATGCTTTACTGGTCTCTAATTTTGCGATTCACCAAAAATTTCGAGTGACAATTTCATGGTGTGAAGTGATTTTTAATTGCTCTTGAACGTAGTTCATAGCAATTATTGTAAACGTGTTTTTTAGGCAAAATTTTCGCTTGACAATTTTGACTTTTCGAGTGATTTTTACGCCCTTGACTTTTTGCATTTCGCGTGATCTAAAACTCTCTCTCTCAATCACAATTTCAAGCAGCTGAACTCAATTGGCGGCAATTTAATACTAAAAGTCAAAATGAAAAGTGCGTCGAAACTGGTGTCATTTTTTACTTTAAATCTTAATAGTGTATATGCTAACCTCTAATGTGGTTATTTGAAGCCCACTATAGAACTTTTTAGTCCAATTTAAGCTCCCTTCCCCCCCCCCCCCGACTGAAGCAGGCTGCAATTGATTAGAGCTCCCACTAGTCGTTCAAGAGCAATTCTTCCGACGTTTAGTCGGTTATGTTTATTATAGCTGCGAAGCTGTAAGCTGAGCGAAGCTATATTGCGGTGCTCTTAGTTTTTTTTGTTTTGTCGTCTGACGCTCTTTTTTCGTTTTACATTTGTTCACACAGCAAAGCTGAAAAAGTCAAAATTTTCTGAATGACTTCTTCCTCTCACTAAGGCATTTGCGCGCGTGACGTCATTTCTCACTCGCTTTAGCAAAAGTTTTTAGGTTATATGCGTGATTAGATTTTGATCATACGTGACTTACCTCACTCAATAAAATGACTTTTGCACTTCAAAACTTAAGTTTAATCTGAATTTGTTTAAGGTCAAAGGAACTCATATGTGCAGTAAAGGTCCTTAATAGGAGGCTTCTGCGGAATGAATTTTAACAAGCTTTATTAATTTATCGCTGAATGATTCTTTACCTAGTTTTTTGAGCGGCGTCGATTTTTTTTCAATTTAGATCTGTATCTGTTTCTATCTCTATTATATGGCACGCAGGTCTATTCTTTCGCAGCTATTCCGGCAATCTGCCGGCTATTTTTCTTGAATGTTTGACCTCCCGCAGTCCCCCACCCACCCCTCACCCCCCCCCCCCACTTACCGCAACGCCTCCCCCAACACTCTCCAGTTTACCTCCTTCCTCTACCTGGCGATTTGGATCCCCTCTCGTCCCAACTACCCCCACCCCCATAGCTTAACCCCCCACTCCGCTCAACCTCACCCTATTGCTATCTTCCCTGAGCCCCAGCTGGCTACTACCTAACGCAGCTGCTCTACGGACGTTTGAGAGCAGTTCGCGCGACGTTAGTCAGTTATTTTTTACTGATAGGAGCTATGAACTACTGGTTTTGCGAGGGTCGAAAAACTGCTGTGGCGACTAAAGTATTGGAACAGAGAGAAAGGACTTGTTTTGTTCATGGTTTGAAAGACGACGAGGAAAGAGCCAACGTAAAACCTGGTGCCACTGGAGCAAAATTATTCGCTGTTGCATCCTTTTTATAGCTACGAAACTGTAATCTGAGCGTACCTATATTGTGGCCCTCTTAGTTTTTGTCTCGTCGTCTGACACTTTTTTCGTTTTAAATTTTAAAATTTGTTCTAAAATATTCTTAATAGCCGCCGTCAACCACTCAACGGCTATTATTTAGGCGCTCTCCTTTTTTAAAATTCGCTTTACCTTTTGATCACGTTTTACATAAGTCACTATTTTCACGTTTGATTTCTGACTTACCTCACTGTTTCAACGAATGGATTTTAATTTCTATCACTCATTGAATTACGTAAATCCCGGTCATTAAGTCACAGTGCATTCTGTCAATTTCTATCTTTTTTATTTTTCTGTTTCAATCGCAATATGCGTCAAGTGGGTCAATGTTGGCTATTTTCCAGCAATTTGCCGGCTATGTTTTCTCTTGACTTTTTCAGTAAGTTTTTCTCGCTTGGTTTCTTGCTTTTTGCGTGACCTAAATTGGGCTCATTGGGAAATTGTCTGTTGCTAAATCGAAATCGATTTTAAGATAAATGGTAACACAAGAGACTGATATCAGAGTGGTTAATGCTTCCGATTGTTGTGTTGGGGATTGGATTTCAAAACTGTTTGTGATCAAAATTTGTTTGCACCCAAATTGTTCTGAAAAATGTAAGGTGGCAGCAATAACTTTTTTGCAGCTCAATTCGTTATGTTTCTATCTGTATTTTGCGGCACGCAAATCTATTTCTCGGCTATTACGGCAGAATGGCGGCTTTGTTTCGGGCCAATTTCTGCTCTAGTTTTTGTTTAAATTAGTTGCCTCAGTCTTAAGCTACCATAGATTTTAAATTTAACGTTTTTTTGACGAGAGCCTTAAATTGTCTTACTTCTCTACTTTTCTGGTGCTTCAAATAGCAATCTTTTATTGTTTCTAGTTTTTCAATGCATTTTGCAAAACTAATTCCAAACTATGATTTAAATGAAATACTCGAAAACAAATCAATGAACTGACTTTGAAAAAAGTCTGGAACTGTCACTCAGGCTATTGAAAAAACCAAAGGCATTAAATTTTTAATATGAAGTAAAATTCTGTGTTTTCTATTAGTTTTTATGTTCTACATCAGTTTGCAATTCAGATACCAAGGTTAGAAAAGTTTCGTGGAGTGCGTTTCTAAGGCGACGACTCAATTGTGTAATTTGTTCTTTTTTCTGTCGACAGTAAAATGAGAGGTAAGTGTTGCAACGCAGTCCTACTACACAGTTTGTGTTATTTTCATTGATTATTGGTGCTCGTTTCTTTTTCATCGTTGTACGTTTGTTTGTATTTCATGAAGTTTTGTGTTATCTATTTTTCTTAAAGGAATTGCTCATTAATTGCTCTGGAACGAAGTTCGTAGCAATTTTTGTAAACGTTTTGGTCTTTTATGCAAATTTTTCGCTGGACATTTTTTGCGCTTTTCTTCGAGAACATTTTTTGACTCCTCAAATGACTTTTTCACGCTTTCGTTCTTCATTTTTGATTGAGCTCTATTGCTCTCACTCGAAGTAAAGCTTGTTGCTAAGAAAAAAAATCGGTTGCAGCATAGCATCAATAAGGGCCTGGTAGCTGAGTGGGCCGAGCTTCTGGATAAGGATCGGGAGGTCAATGGTTCGACTCCCGGCGTGGTCAGATGCTTTTCTACTCGCCTGTCGTTTGAGAGCAACGACATAAGTCGGTCTGTTTTATTATTGCTGCAGCGGGTTTCTCTATCCTTTTGATGTGGAGTTATTTTTTTGGTATGGTCTTAATAAACTCAGATTTCACTTTTGTTTTTGGCTATGCTTTAAACACTAGAATTTCTGGGCCCATTTTATTGTTCAATATTGGCTTTGACATCAAAATATAAGAAACTGATGGAGTGCACTTACACGGCGTTTTTAACAATTGTATAAGTCTCGCTCGTCTATTGTACGCGATTTTTCGTACTATAGATTTTCGTCGAATCGTTTTTTTTTCGTCTAACTATTAGACTTTTTGTCCTCCCAAATACGGAATAAACCCCGGAGGGCGTTAAGTAATGGTTACGTGACTCTGCTTGAAGTCACTGAGAACTTTTGGCGTTTATCGAGAACCGTGAAGCGGTTCAGGATATTCAGTCAGAATTTCGAAGTGACTTCTGCAGTGTCGCGTAACCATGCTTAAAACACGAAATGCGCACGTTTTAAAGTTTAAAGTGACGATAGTCAACTTCTCGCTGAGTAGGAACTTCTAGCATTTAACTTCTGCCACTGCAGATTTCCGGCATTTTAAAATGTGCACGTGAGTGTTTTAAGTTCTCTTAGAGCCTCATGGTCCACTAGTCTCTAAGTATGCGCTTCACCAAAACTATTCTAGAGAAAATTTCATGGTGTGAAGATTGGTTCTTATAGTTTGTCCCCCCTCAGTAGTTTGGGAGCAATTCGCCCGATGTTAGTCGGTTATATTTCAATTTTCTGCTGAGTACGTTTTTCTAATCTCGAGAACTCTAGTCCTCAATTTATTGTCGGAAGCTGTTGAGACTGCATACAAGCAAACATATAGCAGGTCCAAATTAAAATCCGAAATTAATTTAAATACTTAAATTAATAAAACCCCTAATTTTTCCATCTGCATTGAGACAGTGTTTAGGTCACCTGTGAGGTCTGGCAAGCAGCGAATGAAACGACGTGGACTCGGTTCGTTCGCCTCATCTTCTGCAACGTTTGCAGGTTCGAACATTTTGTCACAAACCAGAAGAAACGAACCAGCACACAATACAGCAACTGATAACACGCTAGTTAAAATTGAAGACCAGAATAGTGAAACTCCACCTAGTGAAAGTCCACCTTTGGGGGGAGGTAATATACTGACCTTGGGCTCTTCTAGTGTTCATCAAGTAGCATCGCAGTCGGAAATGGCTGTTGATCCTCTCGGTGATTCAATTCAGATCATCACAAATGCAACCGATGCTGAAGCGAATAGCAATGTTACGGATGATGCTCCAAGGATTTACCAGGATCCAGTTCCTGTCGAAGTGAAGGAGGATTTGATGGAAGATGTAAGATCATCAGACCCTTTGCCCAATTTTCTTGTCTTCGTTAACCTTTGTGAACAAAATAACGGGATTTTGCTCTGATAAAGGTTTGCAGCCTTTTAATGAGGTGGAACTAGCCACAGTGAAATTCAGATGCAACATAATATTCAATCACGTTTTACAAGATGAAAATCCTAATTCTGTTCATTTGCGCCTGTCATTAATCTGCTGAAAATTGTTAGTGACATCCAATCTTTCATTGATAGTCGTGAGTTTTTAACGTAGTTGAATATTTGTTGTCCTCAATTGGCCTAATTCATAAGCCTACAAAGGTTAAAACCCACGCTTCTTTTTTTGCTAAACTAAGTTTTGAAATTAACGTTTTGCCTTTAGAAGTTGTCGCCCTATGATGACGCTGACCAGTATTAATCGTTCAAGCCCGATTTTGATGCAGCTAAAATTGGTTTTTGCTATTAAATTTTTAAATGTTTTTTTAGCTCTCTGGTTTGATCTCAATTGTCAAAGCAGAAGGAAGGCAAACAAGTCAGCCTCCTATCAAATCCGAAGACTCGAATATTGCCACAGTATCGTCGACAGAATCAAAAACCGAATTTATTCCAAATCCTGAAATTAGACCACCAGGCACGTGTCACAGCGGCATGAAGCTCGAATTCAAACAAAGTACAAATGAACAGGACAGTATGCGAGTTCTTGACAGTTCGATTCGGGAGGTAACCGGACTCGAACCGGCGCCCTCTAGTTCTTCAGCTCGATCATTGACAATACTACCGGACGATCAGATTGCTTCGGGGTCTCAAACTGCTGCTGATGATATTTTGACATTGACCGACGATTTGAGACCAAAAGCTATTGTTCCAGATCTGTCGGAATCAGCGGCTGCCGAAGTTAATGTTGTGGCCACGACTGATCACCCGATTGAAGTGAGCGAAAGCGAAGAAGACGCGATTGTGTTTTTACGCCAGAATATATTCACTCCACCGTTGGTAGATTTAGAAAGCGGGTCCGAAAATGACGGTGAGTCAATTTTGCTTATTTTCAGAAGTTTTGAGTTTGAGTTGTCTGTATTAGTTTTATCAATATTTGATCACGCCTCACGGATCCATTTTTTTTAGTAACTCTCACTTATCAGCTGAAATTGTTTGTGTGACGTCGTTTTTGCTCTCTGATGCATGAGGTTTAAGAATTCTGTGATTTGACATTTATTGCTCAGCACATCTGCTGTCTTAGTTCTCTAGGCTATCTTAGGATCTCATTGTAGCTACGACAGAAGGTTGGCTTTGTTTAGAATTTTTTAATTGCTCTCAAGCGAAGTTTGAAGCAATTATTGTAAACGTGTTAGTCTTTATTTAGAGTTTTTGCTTGACCGTTTTGACTTTTCGAGTGACTTTTTCGCATTTGACTTTTTCGTTTTGCGTGATCTAAATTTCTCTCTCATTCACAAGTGTCAGCAGCTCTAAATATCTCTGTCATTCACACAAATATCAGCACTTGAACTCAAATGGCGGCAGCTCGATACAAAAGTTAAATGAAATAAGCACCGAGATTTTTTCGTTTTGGGTTTTATTAGTGGTTATAGTAGACTATAATAATCTCCATTCACGTCATTTGAAGCAGCCTCACCCAGTGAATTAAGTCCCACCCCTCCCCGACTGAAACAGGATGCGATAGATTCGAAACGCAATCTAAAATGCGCGGAGCCATAAAGACGAAATTAAGAATAGAAACAGGGATAAACCCATGAAGCCCAATTTTAGATACCCGCTACTTTGAATTCTTTCTTATATGTCTTTGTTACCATCCCTGATGCTTATTGGTATTAATACTAGATCTTGTATACCCTCATTAAGAAACAGGAGCATCTCGAATCACAGCAAAATAGATAGCACTCAAAGATTTTTTACACAAAATCATTTTTATAGCTGCGAAGCTGTAAGCTGAGCGAAGCTATATTGCGGTGCTCTTGGTTTTTTTTTGTTTCGTCGTCTGACGCTCTTTTTTCGTTTTACATTTGTTCACACGGCAAAGCTGAAGTCAAATTTTCTGAATGACTTCTTCCTCTCACTAACGGCATTTGCGCGCGTGACGTCATTTCTCACTCGCTTTAGCAAAAGTTTTTAGGTTATTTGCGTGATTAGATTTTGATCATACTTGACTTACCTCACTCAATAAAATGACTTTTGCACTTTAAAACTTAAGTTTAATTTGAATTTGTTTAAGGTCAAAGGAACTGATTTGTGCAGTAAAGGTCCCTAATAAGAGGCTTCTGCGGAATGAATTTTAACAAGCTTTATTAATTTATCTCTGAATGTTTTTTACCTAGTTTTTTTGAGCGGCGTCATTTTTTTCAATTTAGATCTGTATCTGTTTCTATCTCTATTATATGGCACGCAGGTCTATTCTTTCGCAGCTATTCCGGCAATCTGCCGGCTATGTTTTTTTCTGTTCTTTCAATCCCAGTTGGAATTATGGGAATCAATGGCGACAATTTGGCACTCTGCTGAGCACAATTTCACTTCGCGTTTTTGTCTCACTGTTAATAAGCTGGTAATATCGCCTTTATTTCATCAAAACTAGTTCGGTTTTTTTGAAGAATCCCTTTTTTTGAGAGTATTGAGTGCAAAAAATTAATCCTAACAGATGAAACGGAAACATGTGGAATATAAATGTTTTGCAGCTATAAATTTTATTGTATTAAAAAATGTCCTGATCCCCAATAAGACTACCTTTAATTCACATTATATTAGTCTGGCATCTTTACTTGTACAGCGTATGAGCCATCTATTGCGTTTGTAGAGTTATTTGGCTACTGTTGGTCTTTATAAATTCTTAAATCTATTTTTCGTCTGACTCTTTGACATATCAGCCTCAAAAAAAAAGATCAAATGGTAAAACCCGAGGGCACTGCGTGTTTGCTGAGTGCTATAAGAGCTCTATTAGTCTAATTATATGTTCCACAAAAACTCTTGAGGAGGTATCAGTTAATGATTTGAAGGTCATTTTTGGGAAGTTTTGACCCCCTCCCCCATCCACATTGTGAGGCCAACATTCTTATGCCTAAGTTAGCTATCACCAAAACCAACCCTGTTAATTTCATGATATTTTAGTGTTCATATTTCTTTAAAATGTCCCTCAACTTTTGATTTTTTTTTGTATAATTTGCCTTGTGAAACTTTTTTATAAGGTGAGACGGCGATTAAACATGCTTCTTTTTTGTGATTCCTTTATTTTGCAGTGAATTCATCTCTCATTGTGTTTTCTATCCATGTTTTTTTTATTTGCACCAGTTTTCTCATTTTAACTATCTTCGCACCCTAGGTCTTTTGACCGGTGCTCCCCGTAAATTTTGAGTTCAAAAGCGCTAGTTGAAAGCTGACAGCAAATTTCCAAAGCAGCTCGGAAACTTTGATAAAAAATTTTATTTGCAAACAGATCTGGTGACCTTTGTATTAATTTTTCTTCTGTTTTACTGTTTTTGCGAGATAAATTGTTTTAAAACTTTAAATTCGTTTAACTAACCGAAGATAGACGAGTAACATACAGAGATTGTTGTTAAAAAAAAGTTTTTCAAAGTAGCTGGTTTGTTTTTTCCGACTTTAGCCAATCAAAATTAGGGAAAATACCACTCAATATAAGTAAAATGGAGAAAGTATTAGAAATTAAAGAAGCAATGGAAAGTTTTGAAATGATAACAATTGTTAACTTGTGTGTATACATACATACATTTCTAAACAAAATTGTGTTTTACAGACACCGAATTAATGTATTTTAACTGCTATGTAGTTTAACTGCTATGTATTTAACTAAGTGTCTATTAGTAAGCATTTTTGTGATCATTAACAATTTTTCAAATGTGCTGAAAAATGAATGAAATACACAGCCTTTTTTAAAGCATATGTATAACTATATTTTTGTTACTTCAATAGTGTGAATTGTAATAATTGTTTTCCAAAATGACAAAGAATGCCAACGAAAATGAAGCTCATTCAGAAGGCAAACTTGTTCTGATATTTAGCTGCGATAGCGAGCTATTATTGTTCTTCTCTTGGTCTTTCATTATTTCGTTGTCGAGATCTTTGTTACGACTTCACGACCTCACCCTCACTTCGAATTTTGTTTTGATCATTCATGCAATTTGGATTGAATTTCGTGAGTAGCGTTATTTTTCACTCTTAGGGGAGCCGTTTTTTGTTCATTTGCCTGATTAAGTTTTTGGTCACACGCCACAACCTCTTCATCAAAAATTACTTCTCGCTTTCAAAATGACATTGCTGATGACTATTGCTTACTTTTGCAGAACAGGTCAGATGAGTATATGTAACTTTAATTGAAGATTATTTGAAGGCTGTTAATAGGAACAACAAACAAGTTATAGAGGTTCTTCTAAATCAAAATATGACATCTCTGAAAGTAGTAAAGAAATTCTCTTTTTGAGACTACAGGTCTGCGAAGCTATCGAAGCTATGTTCTGGAAATCTGCCAGCTATACTTACTAAGCTTGGTTTTTTGGATTGCCCACTGAATTAAGCGTTTCGAAACCTATCGGTATGCGAACAGCATATCTGAATTACGCAGTAAAATTAGACTCAATTTGTTTTTCCCCAGTTCTTTTCCTGTCCTGAATGAAAATTTTCCATAGTAGCCTTGTTGATAGGTTGATGGCCGCGAAACGATAGTACGGCTTTTGTTATTGTCATTGTAGCTTTTATAATTAAAAAGTTTTTGGCATTGTTTTCTCGAATTTTTGAGATTGCTATTAAAGGCACTAGATGTGTCCTGATTTTGCTTTTATTCATTTTATGAATCCAGGTTTATGAATCCATGTTTTTTATGGCGGCTGAGTTCTTTGTTTTCAAAAAACATGGGAGCATTTATTGCCTTTAGCCCGTGTATTTTATTCTTTTTGTCTTTTTTCTTAGTCGTGGGTTTCTTATGAGACAATTGAACAATTAATGTTTGCAATTCATAGCTAACGATTTTATGACTTTGACACTGTGTTTGAATAAAATTGAAGTGAATTTTCAATTTTTTGTAGTTTTTGTTCTTTTTGTAGTTTTACTGAGTCTCCGTGATGACATTAATATAAAATGTCGCATTGGATTTCTAATAAAACTTAAATGAACCTATGTAAAGTTTTCAGTTGAGAGCTAACGGTTTTTGTAACTTCGATAATGTTTTTAGTGATATTTAAATATTTTAAATGTTTGATATTTTCAATTATTTTGACCGCATTTGTTTTTTTTTTCGTCTAGGCATATAGTCTGCAATGACAGCTCATATTGGGTTTTTAATAAGGCCAATGCGATCCTATTTAACGTCTTCAGTTGACAGTTTTGTTTACGACTTAGACACTGACCTTCTATTTCAACAAAAGTTTATTCGTTTAATGTTTTTATTGCTGCTTATAATTCTAATGCTTGAATACCATTTGCTTTCGAAGTTGCACTGATTTCCTTTGATTCTATTGTTTGTGGGTGCTTTTGTCACTCTGTCTCTTAGTACAGTTAAGAAAGGAATTTGTACTTTTTAAAGTTAAAGAGGACGCTTTGTTTAAATCTTTTAGTATATATTCATGTGTTTTGACGAATTCCAAGTAAATATTATCTGGAGAACTATTTTTTTTTCAATTTTTTTCTGTGTTTTTTTTTGGGTTTCTGGGTCCATGTGCCAGGTTATTAAATGTTTCATTTCTCTGGATTATTATTCAGGACTTGTCCTGCTGTTTTTTAAATTTGTTGTCTTTTTTGACTATTTGATCTTCCCCGCTTATCAAAGTGGGACGTTTTGCTTTCTGTATAGGTTTTTAGGTCATCCGTGTGATATTTGTTGCGCATACATGACCTATGTCATTAAATAAAAAACTTGTGCTCGTATTTAGCAAACCCAAATTGTGAATTAAACACTAAATGAATTTCAATATAGTTCACTTGAAAGACTCAAGTCTTAAATATTTTTTCTGAGAACAATTACTTAAAACTACAATCTAATGTCTTGATTCGCAGTTTTTTTTCAGTCTTCGTTTTTAAATTTGAACCTTTTCGTGGTTATTGTCCGGCAATCTACTGGCTATGTTTTATTTAATTCTACATAGTCTAGACCTCATTTCTCCTGCCTGAGTTTGAACTACATTTTCTTATTACAGTTTGTATGGTTCGAAATCAAAATTGTGAGTTGCTATGAAGTTAACTTGATTAATTGCCCCCGTACGAAGAAGTTTTGAAGTAACTATTTCAAACGTGTTTCTTTCAAAATATTCGATTGACTTTGAACGAAGTTTGGAACAATTATTGTAAACGTGTTTTTATGCAAATTTTATGCATGACCGTTTTTGTAGAACATTCTTTCGATTTCACTTCTCGGGTAACCTTTTCACTTTTGACTTCTTAGTTTTTACGTGATATAATTTGTGCTTATTCAGAAATTAAGTATGTTGCTAAAACAAAAGTGATTGCAAGATAAGATATCACAGGGGCCTGAAAGCTGAGTACTAAATGCTTCAGTCTAGCCGGACGGAGTTTGCGGGATTGACCCCTCCCTATCCGGATTGTTCCTTCCTTGACGATTGTATCAAGCCGACATCCCCTTCCGAATTAAATTGCACCTGCTGTCGTTCGATAGCAACCATTCGTTTAACCGCTAAGAGTACCCCCCCCCCCCCACACACACATACCGCTATTATCTTCTCCCTCTGAGGTTAGCCTCCCTATGCTTAAGCTAGCTAAACCCAAGCACACCCCTAGCCTGTCGTTCGAGGACATTTCGAAATATGGTTGTCGGTTTGTTAAAATGTTTCCTCCTGAAAAGCAAAGGTTCGTGATCTGACCAATTTACATTATATATTGCAACCATTCTTAAATTTTCTATATATATTTTAGTCTTTCTTGAAAAATAAATGTTCTGCACAATTTGGCCAATTTCTCTGCCATTGAAGTAGATATTGGATGGGTGTGTAATCCAAAACGACGTAGACAATTTTCCATTGCTGTAAAAACATGAATTGTGATAATCTGTTTGCGTTTAAGCTCCTTTGGAAGCTGATAGCCATGAATTACGCGTGACTGCTCAAGCGTCTACTTCTGACATTATTGGACAGCCTCTAACTTACTCTCTCCAACCTCCAACGCGCTCACCAGTTTTTACAGCAGCTGGAAGTAATGTTGCGATTGACGATGATTCGGATGAGAATAATGAACTGTCGCGACCTACAGCTCCCAAGCTTGTCAAGTAAGTGTCGAATTGGCAATGTTTTCTTCATTTTCGCATTCTGCAAAGAGGCGTTGTGAGTTTTGTTGGTCAGCATTGTGTTAAAATTCAGTAAATTAATATGACCACACGGTTGGTATCGCAAGCGAGAAGTTATCAAACTCGGATACACAGGCGATTTGTGGAATAACTTCAAGAGCGCAAAAACAAGAGTGTGGTATTGTTTTTAATCGACTCTCGTTGCGATTACAACAGTTGCATAACTTAGGTCACTGTTAAGCTGATTATACTAGGTTGTCCCGCCATTCTTCATCTAGCACAACTAGAAAACGTGACGGAAGCGGTAGTCTGAACCCAAAGCAGATCTTCGCCACTTTCAGATTTTTGTAGTATTCATCGGGCGCTAGGGAGACGTTTATGCAACTTTTATTGCAACGACAGGTGATTAAAAAGGAATCTAATCCCGAAGCAACGTTTTCCAACTGTTTCAGATTAGATGTATTCATTGGCTGCTTACATTTTATTGCTATGGATAAGTTATTATAGCTGCGAAGCTGCAAGCTGAGCGGAGCTATATTGCGGTGCTCTTGGTTTTTTTTTACGAATCGAAGAGGAATATTGGTTTTCTCCCGGTCTTTTCTTTTTTACGGGAAGTAGATTTGTTCACGCGGCATTTTGACCTAAAAGCGAAAGTGAGAAAAACTGTCTTGGTGAACAGATTTTCGCTAAGCGAGAGAAGTTTTTGATCATGCGCTGCGTTTAGTGAATGACTTTTTGACTTTGAAAAGTAGTTTTTGACTGAATGGCACATATAGATAACCGTTTTTAGCCGTTTTTTCGTCTAAGTGGTCCAATTTATTGCTTTTCATTTTGTTTCTTGTAGAAATAAATTTTATTCGATACTATATTAAAATGTCAACCTCGGAAATTGATGCCATTGTTTTGCAGAGCCTGAAAATGCGTTTCAAGTTGAAAATTGGCACATATTTCTTGATTTTTTAGTTAATTTCTGGCTTTTTTTTCTATTAATTTCTTCATTTTTGGATCTTTTAATAGTCTTTTTTGTCAGAAATCAGTTAATATGGCAACTTCTCTTTGATAATTCATATACTCAGCGCCTCTTTCTAACTCGATGTAATTTTGTTTATAAAATTGTACATATGCTAATCCGATTTTGGTAGTTTTTTTCCGATTTTCGTCAGTTTTTTGTTTGTATTTTGATTGTAATTGCTAGAAAGTCTTTTTGTTCAACGTGAGGGACTTTAATTTCGTTTCAGTAAAAATTCAATCATTTTTTGGCGTTAAGTTTCTGAAAAACTTTTTCATAAATGCAGTCTTAAAAGTTTTTTGACCACTTTTTTTGCAAAATGTTTCAATATTTCGTAATTTTGAATTCTGCTTTTTCCTAATTTTTGTTCTCGTCAGGAGGATACATCTTTGTATTGGATGTCTAGTTATCTTTTCTATGTCTTGAATGCAGAACAATGAAATGTATTTGTTTTTCTTGAATTTTTTAAATTGATTTCTAACTTCCAAAAATCAAGAATGTCTTTTTGTTACGGTGTTCCTTACATTGTGCCCATTTTCTTCACATTCTAGGTATTATCATTCTAGCTTTGTCCTGGCACCTACATTTCTTTTCGGTATATTTATTTTTTCAGTTGTTAAAAATGAATTTCAGCTTTTTCTTAGATTTTCATCATTTCTTTGGTTTGCAATTGATTTCATTCAACATAAGGTAGTACTGAGTGTTTGATAGCAATTCTTTTCCAAAAATTCCACTTATGACTATTTACTTAACTTTCTTCCGACCTTGGTATTAATTTGAACGATTTTTTGCCTTTGAATATTCTGCTGCTTATGTCTTTTCTATGATCAATTTAATTTTTGAATTAGTCTGATCATATTGTCTAGCATATGTACAACAAGGAACAAGTGTTTGTTGTATTTTGTCTTAATTGCAGTGATTGCAAGTGTAATTATAGGTGTTTTCTGTTCTTAAATTTAAAAGATTTAAAAGATTTAAAGATTTAACTTAGTTTCTAAGATTATTATCTGCCGTTTGCTTTCGAGATCTTTTTCATATTAGAATCATGAATTATTTGAGGGCATTTGATAACCCCGTCAGCGTTTCAGACTATCAGTTTTATGCCGACCTTATTTATTTTGGATTTTTTAACGTTACCAAACGTTTTCAATAATATAAAATTTTGCTGCATTTTGTTTCTCTTGGTGACAGTGGTTTAAGTTTCACCAATTTTTAGAGCAGACCTGGAGATGCAGTTAATGGTTTAAAACAAAAGGTAGTGGCTTCCGCTGCAATTACTGTTAGTGAGGTTTTGACGCTTCGAGTCGCTTCCGGAATTCTTCCGGCTATGTTTTTTTCGTTTGACGCTCTTTTTCGATTTACATTTGTTCACACAGCAAAGCTGAAAAAGTCAAATTTTCTGAATGACGTCTTCCTCTCACTAATTGCGCGCGTGACGTCATTTTTCTCTCCCTCTCTTTTCAGCGGAAGTTTTTTTGCGTGATTAGATTTTGATCACAAGTGACTTACCTTACTCAATAAAATGACTTTTGCACTATAAAACTTTAAAGTTTAATTTGAATTTGGTTGAGGTCAAAGGAACTCATATGTACACTAAAGCTCCGCTAAGTGGAGCTATATTGCGGTGCTCTTGGTTTTTTGTTTCGTCGTCTGACGCTCTTTTTTGTTTTACATTTGTTCACACAGCAAAGCTGTAAAAGTCAAATTTTCCGATTGACTTTTTCCTCTGACTAACGGCGTTTGCGCACGTGACTACATTTCTCACTCTCTTTAGCTGAAGTTTTTTTTTGCGTGATTAGATTTTATCACAAGTTACTTACCTCACTCAATAAAATGACTTTTGCACTTTAAAACTTCAGTTTTTTGAATTTAAGGTCAAGGGAACTCTAATGTGCAGTAAAGGTCTTTAACAAAAGGCTTCTGCGGGTTGAATTTTAACAAGCTTTATTAATTTATCGCTGAATAATTTTAACTTAGCTTTTTTTAGCGGAGTGGATTTTTTTCAATTTAGATCTGTCTCTGTTTCTATCTCTATTATATGGCACGCAGGTCCATTCTTTCGCAGCTATTCCGGCAATCTGCCGGCTGTGTTGTAACTGTTGTTGTCGCAGCGAGAGTTGATTAATTGCTCTTGAACGAAGTTCATAGCAATTATTGTAAACGTGTATGTCTTTTTTATGCAAAATTTTTGCTTGACAATTTTGGCTTTTCGAGTGACTTTTACACCCTTGACTTTTTGCGTTTCGCGTGATCTAAAGTTCTCTCTCAATCACAATTTCAACCAGCTGAACTCAATTGGCGGCAATTTAATAGTTTTTTCTTGGAATGGGATGAACCGGTAAAACTCGAGGTCATCAAGTTTATGAATATTTCTCAAAAAGCCATCCTAGTCCCTACGTATGCAATTCACCGAATCTACTGAGCAGACATAAAATCATGGTGTGATGGCGGATTTATATTGTTTTTCCTCGTGCATCCCTCCTCCCTTTTTGGAACTCAGCTGTTTAAGATTATTAATTGCTCTTGAACGAAGTTCATAGCAATTATTGTTAACGTGTGTCTTTTTGTGAAAAATTTTTGCTTGAGAATTTTGACTTTTCGAGTGACTTTTACGCCCTTGACTTTCTGCGTTTCGCGTGATCTAAAATTCTCTCTCAATCACAATTTCAAGCAGCTGAACTCAATTGGCGGCAATTTAATACTAAAAGTCAAATGAAAAGTGCGCCAAAACTGGTGCCATTTTTCACTTTAAATATTAATAGTGGTATATGTTAACCTCTAATGTGGTTATTTGAAGCTCACTACTGAACTTCTTAGTCCCATTTAGGCTCCCCCTCCCTCCCTCCTCCCCCCCTCCCTCCCCCGACTGAAACAGGCTTTTTATTTGGCAAGACTCTTAAGATCGCCAATTTTCCAGTTAAACTTGATTAATTGCTCTCCATCTTTTCTTATGCAAAAATTTTAATGCTTTTGTCTCTGACTCCGGAAGTCGCGGTTTCGAACCCCTCCTTGGTCGGAGTTTTTCTACTCATAAAACATTATCTAGGCTAATGCCCCATTTGAATTAAATTGCCCCGCCTTTCGTTCGAGAGCAATTTGTCTGACGTTAGTCGGTTTTTGATTTTCTCAAAATACCAGGCTTGATTTTTAGGTACTACTCAAGTAGCAGTTCTGAAGAAGATGAGAGGCCCAAGAGGGCTCAGGCGTTGCTAAACCGACGTCTTCGTCAAAAACGCAGAAGAAGGGATGCATTTCAACTTAGAACCACAAACAATAAACGCAATGCAGTTTCATCGTCACAGCCCAGTCCTGAAGATCTGTCGCCGACCAAAAAATTCCGACCATCTCAGAGCGACGGAAGTCTGGACGAACCGGACCTTGAACGACCTTGCCAACCTCACACTTCGGAACCAGCTCCTGCCGAGTTTGGCAGATTTTTCTCTTTTGGAGAGCAAAATTTTACTACTAGTAACGAGAACTCAATCGAAAATCCGATTGATCTCTCAATGGAGCAGTCGAGATTAATGGCGGGTCCCTCGAATGATCCAAGAAATCACCCACTCTCGGGTATTTTGAGTTACAGTAACGTCAACGGGTATTCCAGCGATTCCGAGGGACTGCAAGACGAAACATTTAGTCCCCGAGCCAGATATCACCCCTACATCTGAACTTGAAATAAATAAGTTTTCTATGAATTTGAATAGACCAGGGAAGGCATAATGTATGAAAGCGAATTTAACTGTAAGCAATTTTGTAGTATATTTTTGTTATCGGGTTAATGGGACCGTTTTAACTGTTAATGAGCGCTTGGAATTGTTAAGAAGTTAATTTTTTTGTTAGAGGCGTTTTCGAATGATCAACTCTGACAAACTGAATTAGATTGATTTTGAGCATCAACTTAATGGATGTAAATAAAAGCTTGGCTGATAGATTAAACTTGAATAAGCAAAGCTTGGCGTTTTTAATTAGTCGTGTTGAAGTCTGCGTAACACAGAAAATTCCAAAATTCTAGACATCAGTAGACATAGATTGGTTGATCCACGATTTTCTTAAAAACTTGTTATTAATCGCTCTCGAGCGAAGCTGGAAGCAATATTGTAAAAGTTGGGGTTTTCTGCAAAATTTTTGCCTGAGTTTTTGCGGTTTTCTTCTAGAACATGCTTTGCTTTCAAGTTACTTTTTCACACTTCAGTTCGTTTTTGGGTGATCTTAAGTGCTCTCTTACAGAAATAAAGATTGTTGGTGAAAGCGATTGCGAGCAAAAGGAAAGCGAAGGTTTTTGTGACCGAGTGGTTGAAATGTCAGACTGCCAGCGTTGAACTCAGTGGTTCGAAACCCTGTAGTGTAGTTTTTGCGCCCACAAAACATCTAAGCTACAACCCCTCTAAATTATTTTGCCCTCCCCCCTGTCGCTGGTCGGTTTACGTATTTTTAAGGAAGTTTCAAAAATACGCACATTTGATTCTGAGTGAACACAAACTACACTAGACAAATGCTTCGATGGTGGCGTTGCTTTAGTAATGGCATTGTTACGAAAACAGCAAAATGAAGACACAGTATTGAAAAAGAATGATCATAATCATAACAAAAAGAATGATCATTTTTTAATGGCTCTTAAACGAAGTTTGTAGCAATTATATTAGTACTGTCGGTCTTTTTTGCAATATTTCCCTTGACCGATTTTCCGTCTGACGCATTTGACTTTTCCTCCTCAAAAACGGTATAAGCAGGTATCGCCCAAAGAGCATTGAGTTCTCTTCGAGAGTTGCAGCTCATTAGTCTCCAAGTACGCAATTACAGTTGACAAAAACTGTTTTGGAGACATACTAATCGTGAATGGAAGTTCTTAGAGGATGACCACAACCCCCCCCCCCCCCCCCGCATCATCCCCCTCACATCAACCCACCCCTGCACATCGCTCAGTGCCCATGTGCAGCCGAAGACCCACCTTCCTCCGTTGCCCCATCAGCGGCACTTTCGATTCACCCCGCCCCCAACCGCTGCGCGCACCGCACGCCCTTCAATTAAGCTTAAGCTAGCCTCCCAACCGTAGATAGCAACTGACGCAATCAAGCGGTTGTTTGAGAGCAATTCGCCAGACGGTTGTCGGCTATGTTCCACTGATTTAATTACAGCTGTAAGCTGAGCGGAGCTATATTGAGGTGTCCGTGGTTTTTTACAGTTCAAAAATTTGAACTGTATTGGGCTCTGTTTTTTAAGATCTGTTCATATATTTTCATAATTAAATTCAATTTGAAGTAATGATTAATAGCCGCCCTCATCTTCTCAGCCGGCTATTATAGCGCTCCTATTTTTTTTACTTCGTCGAATAAAAAAATGTTTCGCTTTACCTTATTTTGCCGCCTTTTCAACATTTTGCGTGAAATCTTTTTGACTTCTCTAGGCTAGTTTCTCTCTTCTCTCATTCTGCTAAAAGTGATTTTGAACATCAATTGCTCAGCAAAGCAATTCAAAATGAACAGAGTTAGTACAAAAATGGATGTCAGAAATAGAAACGGGATAAACCCATAAAGCCCAATTTTAGATGCCCGCTATTTGAACGTCGTTCCTATAAGTCTTATTTACCATCTCTACTGCTTATTGTTATTGATAGGATCCCCTGTAGCCTCTCTCTAAGAAACAGAAGTATGTTCAACTACGAAATGCCATCAAAATAAATCGGACTTAAAAAAATGTTTTTGTACAAAAATCTTTTTTTTTCAATATCTTCTGTTATTTCAATCCCAATCATGCTTAATGGAATCAACGGCGGCTATTTTCCGGCAATCTGCCGGGTATGTTTTTGGTTACGCCGAAACAAAGTGCAGCGAAAAAGGGAGTGGTTTTTTGGCGTGCATTTTTTTCACTCCAATTTCAAAATAGAGTGCGAAAACAGTGTTTGAATATATCACTTGCGGCTGTTTGACTTTTACTGTTGTTTTTTGTATTATCATTAACTGATTTGTTTTCTAAAAGGTTTTTGCATTCCATTCTTGGTCTGCTTCTTGTTTAGACAATGAAGTTTCTTTGAAAAGTTTCAATATTTGTCCCAATATGTTTCTTTGATTTGTCGTCGTTTGCTCATTTGCTTTATATTTGTGCACACAGTAAAGCTGGAAAAATCAATATTTTTGATCGACTTCCTCCTCTCACTAAGGGCATTGTTAAGCGCTACGTTATTTCTCACTATTTGGCCAAAATTTTGTCATTTGCGTGGCTAGATTTTGATCATACGTGACCTAATTACCTGACTTACTGAAGTGATCTTTTTACTTTAAAAATTTTGCACTTTAAAGTTTAATTTGAGTTATTTTGAGGTCAAAGGAGGTCTTATATTTAAAAAGTGTCCCCTAATATAAAGACTTCTGCGGAATGCGTATTAACAACCTTATTAAACTATCGCTAAATATTTTCTCACATACCTTCTTGAGTGACGCCAATAACTTTTTCAACCTATACCTGTATCTGCTTCTACCTCTATTGTACTGCACGCAAGTCTATTTCTTTCGCAGCTATTCCGGTGACCTGTCGGCTGTTTTTCAATATTTTTTTATTTGCTGTTTTGAAAACAATGACAAACGAGTCCCGACGGAGGAAAACAAAACGGCTCTAGCAGCATCACTCCAGACAAACAGAAGTTTTTATCTTGAAACCAAAATTGTACATGGCCGAATTTAAGAAAAAACTGGTCATCTAAACTATGAATGTTTTCCTTTTTCTTCCTATTTGCTGATATCCAGATAAGGATAAGACGCTTCACAGTAACATAAAACCTCAGCAGCAAGCCTAAAAGATAGTTATGTGCTCTGAATTAGGTTTGTTGAGGCATTCGAGTTAATAACCATTCGTAATAAAGACAAATCACTGTTTAAGTTATGATAGAACTTAAGTTCAGCTTGAAATAATTGAAAAGTTTTATGCAGAAGTGAATTGATGACTTGACAAATGTGTCCCATTGTCGAGGCAAAAAAACATTTAATATTTTAAATTTGTATAAATCATCGACATGAAAATTGAATGTGTTGTGCGCTTTCAAACTTTAGGGTAGGTACTGCAGAAGACTGCAACAAAAGCAAATTTTTACTAAAAAGAAAAAACCGACAAGCATCTTGAATTTCTGAAAATCTGCGTGCAATGGAAGAAAGATGTGCGCAGCCGAAACTGAGTTTTTCTGCGTCAAAGATGCTCAAGTTGGTAACTGTATGTTTGACAAATTGCTCCTTGAGAAATTTCGACCCAAAGTTAATAAATGCAGCTAGTTTTTTTTTCACTATCTGATTTTCCTGAACATCGGTAATTAAGAGCAACATTGAGCTGGAAACATCTCGCAGTATTAACGAAGTCTAATTAGAAAACAGAGTATTTAAAATAAATTATATCGGGCGACAGATTAATAAAAAAGCTACCATGAATTAGTAAAAGATGAAACTTCAAAAAAAGCGAAAACTAAAAAAAGTTGGACAATTTTCCGTAGAGGGCAGAAAATGTTTCCGCAAAAAAAAAGATATAAAACAAGGGGCAAGTTTTCTTTCAGTTTGTAGCAAAGCTCAACCGATATAAAAACCAACAATCTCACCAGAAGTTGTAGTGAATGTTTTGAGAGCGGTCTTAAAGAGACCCAAAGATGTGCTAAGACTTTCATCTAGAAATGAACTAATATTGTTGTGACATCCAGAAGGTTGAAATTGACCTCCGACACCTAAAGGGCGAAAATACATGATATTTTCACAAGGAAGACAGATGCCAAGTTTCCTTGTTTCCGGGACTACGAATGAGGAGAGAAGGGGCGAAATAAGTGTTGACAAGAGAAGAGCACTACATAGATACGATGTTCATAGGGTCTTGAATTGAATCATTGCAAATCCTCGGTAACTCCAGTCGAACTCAGCAGCACAGAATTGAGAGGCAGAATTGGACCTCAAAATCTACAAAAACTTGGTTAGATCACTTCTTTATCTGGCAGAACAGACCAGGCCTGACATCTTCTTCCCACGCTCACCGCCATAACTTTGAATTTTTTGTTTAATCACATGAAACAACCCACAGATCAAAAGGGACTCTAGAAAACTACTTCCACGTCATGTGGAAGGGTTGAAACAGTTGAATTTTTCTCTTACTAAAGAGGCTATTTGAGATTTAGTGTGGGAAAGTTACGCATACTGATCTGGTGTAAACAACAGAAATTCGACGTGTGGGTGCTACTTCAACCTTAGCAGACTTGGCACAGGACTAAGCTGCTGGGGGTATCAAGAAGCAGTCCACAGTTGATTTATCCTCGTCTGAAGCGGAAACACCAAGCAGGGGCTTAGGGCAAAAATCAGGTCTCTACCCAATTATTTTGATACCATGTCCAATTGGAGAAAAACTGCTTTTCGGTCTGTAATTTTTTTCTCGTAAAACGTTAAATAATCGAAGTTCACCAAATTAGTTTTTATAATTTTTAAACTCTGTCCTATTTTGCTGAAATATAGTGTTTTATTAAATATTCTGCAGCTCTTCTTATAAAAATTATTTCATTGATCAAAAACATTGTTAAAATATACATACTATTGTAATAAATACAAATTTCATCTTGAGTCATCATCAATAAAAATTAATAAAAAAACAGTTCGCACAGTCTCAATAATTCAGTTTTCTGTTCACTTTATTCAATTTTTGTCAGCACCTGCACCCCATTCAGCTTATCTGTTCAACTGGGGCCATGAAGGGCACTTGAAGTAAACAACAACTAGGTGTGAACATAACAACAGCAAGGGCCAAGACTAGGGCAAACATGCTGGCGCATAGACAGACTGCTATTATTACGAGCACGCTGTGAATAGGTTTCACGCCGTCTAGAGATCCGTGTCCAAGACCATCAAGGTTGCGGGGGTGGGACCCGGGTGAACCACCGTGACGAAATGGGTCCGGTGGAGACGAATCAATGACAAGGATATCCTCTAAAATAGAAAGAAAAAAGTGTGAGAAAGTTGTGAGGCTGCAGCAACTGCCGTCGATATAGGAATGATAAAATTTAAAAAATAAATTACTAGCTAGAACTCACTTTGATGCTTTTCGGGTTCAATAAGTACTTTTTCAATTAATTTGTTATTGTAACTGTGACATATTTAGAGGACACATAATTCATGCAGACATTCTTCAATAAAATTAAAATAGAAATTTCTGTCAATATTTAATAAAACTAACATCCAAACACGACAGATATTGAATAGGCCAGACAGCCAAACCATCCCGCACAAGTTTTCTGCTTTTTTACATTTTTCGGCTGTTGGGCTGGTTTCCTGTGATTCTTGTTTATTCTATCGTTTGTGACTTTGTGTGGATTTTGATGATTTTGTGCGTCATTATGAATGTGTGGGTTGCGCATGTTTTTCTCCCCGTTTTTTGTGCCATAAACTAAAACAAACAAAAAAGAAGGTGAGCATGCAGTACGGAAATAAATATAAAGAATAAACATATTTTTTTGATAACCAATTTGTTCCAAATCCCCTTTATTTGGGGGCTAGAAACTTAATACCAAAGCTACTTTTCTGTTTAGCTAATATTGGCTTATCGATATCTTTTTGCAGTGAGATGCAAACTTGGTATCATTTAAAAGCTCTTAAAAAATAAATCGATCGATGAGATATTATCACTTTTTGCTTCCAAATTACTCTGATCAACTAAAATTCCAGTAGCTACTCAATAAATTGCGTTCAATAGTTGTGTCTGACAAATATATAATCATATCATTGTAAATTAGCATCTCTTTTCGAAGTAAGGTTTAAAATCTTTTCCAGCAAATATTTTGGAGGCTTTTTCCCTAACAAAGCCGGAGTTTTTCATTTTCTCGGATCTTTGTTTTGCCAGTCCCCAGATTTTCTTTTACCAAATGGTTCCATTTCTACTTTTTAATACTTTTTTCTAATTTGAGCTTTAATGCATGTAGTAGGTAGATTTAAAACATTTTTAAACAGATTAAAAAAACGTAACCGAACTTGAAAAAGTTTCCGATTTTTGTCTCCTTGCATTAATGATGATCAAGTGGATCAACTGTTGCCTCATATTCTTGTAATATACTTGATTTTAAAACAAAAACTTTTTTCAAGTTATCCTACTCTTCCCAATATGTGTCAATAATACCGTAAAACGATGAATGTAAGAACTTATCAGCAGAACTTTTTTAGTCAGTTTTGTGGATCCGAGTTTTGGAATTTGTTTCAGAATGAAAAGTAATGTAGCTTTTTGCTCTGAAGTATTATGATCTACTCTTTTCATTAGTAGCTTCATAACTATGTCCACCTCATGAACAATGCTACGCTTGTAGTTTGATTTATAAAATTGAACTAAAGTTAATTTTGTTTTTATGTTTTTTATTAGATGGGTTGCAACATTATGCACAAAACACATTACTGATTCTCCATGTAATGCCCAAAATCCCAACTCTCTAATACTTGAACTTGAGTCAGTTAGATGATTTTTGAAATTCGAAAACTGATTTCAAACATTTTTAAACTAGTAAATGTCAAAGAATAAAATAACGGGCAGTTTTCCGAAAAAGCTGTGAAATTGTCTTGCGTGCCGTATAACATGGATAGAAACAGAAACAGATATAAGTTCTAAAAAGTCATCGACGCTGCTCAAAACCTATCTAAAACACATTTAGCGACTAATTAATAAGGCGCACCTTTTATAAGATATATCTATAATACGAGTTCCTGTGATCTTGAAGTAATTCAAACTAAACCTAGATTTAAGGTGTAAAAGTAATTTTATTGAGTGAATTAAGTCACGCATGATCAAAATTTATTCAAGCAAATGACCTAAAAATTGTCGCGAGAAAAGGTTGAAAATGACATCACGCAGGCAAAACCTGAGAACCTTATTTTATTAGGGACCTTTATTAGACATATGAGTTACTTTGACCTTGAACTAAATCAAACTAAACCTAAGTTTAAAGTGCAGAAGTAATATTATTGAGTGAGGTAAGTCACGTATGATCAAAATTTAACCAAGCAAATGACCTAAAATCTTTCGCTAGAGAGAATGAGAAATGACATCACGCAGGCAAAACCTGTGAGTGAGAGGAAAAAATCCTTCTAAAAATTTGAATTTTTCAGCTTTGCTGTGTGAACAAATTTAAAATAAAGGACAATATAGGATTGGAAAAACCGCTTAGAGGACGCCGAATGGTGGAGGGTTCAAACATTTGAAAAGACAGGTATATTTTGATTATCTGGCGCCATGATAACGGCTGGGAAAATTCAAAATCAGGATTGTGTTCAGCTTTCAGCCAAGCAAGGCCATTTGATGCGCCAATTTTAAGGCAAGACGCAATTTTCTACGTTCACCAACTAATGAGTAAATGTATCGGTTACAAAATCAGATGTGTGAAATCAGGATCAGTTGTAGAACTTCAAGGTATCAGTTAGCAAATTAGTTTGTGATCTGAAACAGGTAGCTATCAACCGATACAAAAACAAATCTCACCAGAAATCGTACTGAATGTTTTGAAAACTGCTGTCTTAAAGAGACCCTAAAATTGTGTTAAGACTTTCATCTACAAATGAACTGATATTGTGACCTCCAGAAGGTTGAAATTGACCTCCGAGGCCTAAAAGGCAAAAAAACTTGATATTTTCACAAGGAAGACAGATGCCAACTTTCCTTGTTTCCGGGACTACGAATGAGGAGAGAAGGGGCGAAATAAGTGTTGACAAGAGAAGAGCACTACATTGATATGATGTTCATAGGGTCTTGAATTGAATCATTGCAAATCCTCGGTAACTCCAGTTGAACTCAGCAGCACAGAATTGAGAGGCAGAGTTGGACCTCAAAATCTACAGAAACGTGGTTAGATCACTTCTTTATCTGGCAGAACAGACCAGGCCTGACATCTTCTTCCCACGCTCACCGCCATAACTTTGACTTTTTTGTTTAATCACATGAAACAACCTTCAGATCAAAAGAGACTCTGGAAAACTACTTCCACGTCATGCGGAAGGATTGTAACAGTTGGAATTTTTCTCTTACTAAAGAAGCTATTTGAGATTTAGTGCGGAAAAGTTGTAGTGCATACTGATCTGGTGGTGTAAACAACAGAAATTCGACGTCTGGGTGCTACTTCAACCTTAGCAGACTTGGCACCGGACTAAGCTGCTGGGGGTATCAAGAAGCAGGCCACAGTTGATTTATCCTCGTCTGAAGCGGAAACACCAGTCCGGGGCTTAGGGCAAAAATCAGGTCTCTACCCAATTATTTTGATACCATGTCCAATTGGAGAGAAAAACTGCGTTTCGGTCTAATTTTTTTTCTCGCGAAGCGTCAAATAATCGAAGTTCACCAAATTAGTTTTTATTGTTTTCGCTGAAATTTTTGCTCTGAAATTTGTCCTATTTTGCTGAAATATAGTGTTTAATTAAATATTCTGCAGTTTTTCTTATAAAAATTATTTCATTGATCAAAAACATTGTTAAAATATACATACTATTGTAATAAATACAAATTTCATCTTGAGTCATCATCAATAAAAATTAATAAAAAAACAGTTCGCACAGTCTCAATAATTCAGTTTTCTGTTCACTTTATTCAATTTTTGTCAGCACCTGCACCCCATTCATCTAATCTGTTCAACTGGGGCCATGAAGGGCACTTGAAGTAAACAGCAACTAGGTGTGAACATAACAACAGCAAGGGCCAAGACTAGGGCAAACATGCTGGCGCATAGACAGACTGCTATTATTACGAGCACGCTGTGAATAGGTTTCACGCCGTCTAGAGATCCGTGTCCAAGACCATCAAGGTTGCGGGGGTGGGACCCGGGTGAACCACCGTGACGAAATGGGTCCGGTGGAGACGAATCAATAACAAGAATATCCTCTAAAATTGAAAAAAGAAAGAAGTGAAAGAAAGTTTTAAGGCTGGGGCAACTGCCATCGATATAGAAATGATAAAATTTTTTTAAAAAAATTACTAGCTAGAATTCAATTTGATGCTTTTCGGGTTCAATAAGTACTTTTTCAATTAATTCGTTGTTGTTACTGTGACATATTTAGAGGACACATAATTCATGCAGACATTCTTCAATCAAATTAAAATAGAAATTTCTGTCAATATTTAATAGAACTAACATCCAAACACGACAGATATTGAATAGGCCAGACAGCCAAACCATCCCGCACAAGTTTTCTGCTTTTTTACATTTTTCGGCTGTTGGGCTGGTTTCCTGTGATTCTTGTTTATTCTATCGTTTGTGACTTTGTGTCGATTTTGATGATTTTGTGCGTCATTATGAATGTGTGGGTTGTGCATGTTTTTCTCCCCGTTTTTTGTGCCATAAACTAAAACAAACAAAAAAGAAGGTGAGCATGCAGTAAGGAAATAAATATAAAGAATAAACATATTTTTTTGATAACCAATTTGTTCCAAATCCCCTTTATTTGGGGGCTAGAAACTTAATACCAAAGCTACTTTTCTGTTTAGCTAATATTGGCTTATCGATATCTTTTTGCAGTGAGATGCAAACTTGGTATCATTTAAAAGCTCTTAAAAAATAAATCGATCGATGAGATATTATCACTTTTTGCTTCCAAATTACTCTGATCAACTAAAATTCCAGTAGCTACTCAATAAATTGCGTTCAATAGTTGTGTCTGACAAATATATAATCATATCATTGTAAATTAGCATCTCTTTTCGAAGTAAGGTTTAAAATCTTTTCCAGCAAATATTTTGGAGGCTTTTTCCCTAACAAAGCCGGAGTTTTTCATTTTCTCGGATCTCTGTTTTGCCAGTCCCCCGATTTTCTTTTACCAAATTGTTCCATTTCTACTTATTTGTGCTTTAATGCATGTAGTAGGTAGATTTAAAATATTTTTAAACAGATTAAAAAAACGTAACCGAACTTGAAAAAGTTTCCGATTTTTGTCTCCTTGCATTAATGATGATCAAGTGGATCAACTGTTGCCTCATATTCTTGTAATATACTTGATTTTAAAACAAAAACTTTTTCAAGTTATTCTTCTCTTCCCAATATGTGTCAATAATACCGTAAAACGATGAAAGAAAGAGCTTATCAGCAGAACTTTTTAAGTCAGTTTTGTGGATCCGAGTTTTGGAATTTGTTTCAGAATGAAAAGTAATGTAGCTTTTTGCTCTGAAGTATTATGATCTACTCTTTTCATTAGTAGCTTCATAACTATGTCCACCTCATGAACAATGCTACGCTTGTAGTTTGATTTATAAAATTGAACTAAAGTTAATTTTGTTTTTATGTTTTTTATTAGATGGGTTGCAACATTATGCACAAAACACATTACTGATTCTCCATGTAATGCCCAAAATCCCAACTCTCTAATACTTGAACTTGAGTCAGTTAGATGATTTTTGAAATTCGAAAACTGATTTCAAACATTTTCAAACTAGTAAATGTCAAAAAATAAAATAACGGGCAGTTTTCCGAAATAGCTGTGAAATTGTCTTGCGTGCCGTATAACATGGATAGAAACAGAGACAGATGTAAGTTCTAAAAAGTCATCGACGCTGCTCAAAACCTATCTAAAACACATTTAGCGACTAATTAATAAGGCGCACCTTTTTAAAGATATATCTATAATACGAGTTCCTGTGATCTTGAAGTAATTCAAACTAAACCTAGATTTAAGGTGTAAAAGTAATTTTATTGAGTGAATTAAGTCACGCATGATCAAAATTTATTCAAGCAAATGACCTAAAAATTGTCGCGAGAAAAGGTTGAAAATGACATCACGCAGGCAAAACCTGAGAACCTTATTTTATTAGGGACCTTTATTAGACATATGAGTTACTTTGACCTTGAACTAAATCAAACTAAACCTAAGTTTAAAGTGCAGAAGTAATATTATTGAGTGAGGTAAGTCACGTATGATCAAAATTTAACCAAGCAAATGACCTAAAATCTTTCGCTAGAGAGAATGAGAAATGACATCACGCAGGCAAAACCTGTGAGTGAGAGGAAAAAGTCCTTCTAAAAATTTGATTTTTTCAGCTTTGCTGTGTGAACAAATTTAAAATAAAGGACAATATAGGATTGGAAAAACCGCTTAGAAAAAAATCCGATTAAATAAATATGAGAAAACGAAGTTTTCTCACTCCACTTTAAATTTAGATTAAAAAAACTTCACACCGCAAAACCACTCGCTTTTTTGCTCCACTTCCTGTTTCGGCGTGACCAAAATCACTACTCCAATTTGACTTCAAAAATCATGAAAATGTGTGAACAGATCTTAAAAAAAACATAGCCGGAAGAATTCCGGAAACGACTCGAAGTGAAAGTCCATTTAAACGCCATCCAACTACTCCTCAAACAAAACGTACTTTCACTAATTCATGACTATCTTGAAACAAAGTCATGAAATAATAAAGTAAAAACAATAAAATCAAATCTGTTAAAATATGATAAAAATCTGATCAAATTTTGTTATAAATTGAGATCTCGAAAAAACTATCTCTGCCAAAATAACTTCATCAAAACAAATAGTACTTACAAAAATCACTTATGTGAATATTGAGAAAAATACTTTAGGCTAAATTTATGAAAAAAATAGCTCTTAAAAACAACTTTCACTGAAAAACTGGAAAAAGTTACTAAATTTATTAATATTTCAAAAACATATAAATCCAAAGAAAAATTCCCATCAGCAAAAAGGGTATCCAGATGCTCGCAAAACAAAAGACAAGTCATAATAGGCACAGAAACTTAGCAAAAACAGAGAAAAAAACGAAAAACTGCAGAAAATTAAGAAAAATAGTCCCAATTTTCGCCATTTTTTGTCATATTTCTCAAAAAAAAACAAACGATTCTTACCCACAAAACTGTAACCAATTGTTATTATAAAATTGCTCAAGTAGAAGGGGTTTCAATACCCATTTGAGCCAGTAAAACAAAATAATCGTCAAAAAAACGCAAAAATTGGCCCGAAAATCAGCAAAATACATTAAAAACCTCCGAATTATCATAAAATTCATATGAATTTACAGAAACCTTCAAACCACTACCGAAACCAGCCCAAAATTAAATTAAAATCATAATCAAACCTCTTAACCAAAATAAATGAAAAAAACTGCTTTAAAATGCCGCACGTGAACAAAAAAATTTTGCTCGCTTAGAGAAAATTTTTTCACACATCAATTTCTCGCTCTCTCAAAAACAGCGGTATGAACAAAAACCACTCTCTTTTCGCTCCGCTCTTCACTTTTGTTCATCACCAAAATCACTCCAAATTTTTCCACGCGTTTCATTTCCGGCTTCAAAAATCACTCCAATAAAATTGATTAAAAAAAAGGACTTCTCCAATACTCACTCCTCTTCGACTTCGAGTCGTAAAAAAAAGACAGAGCCCCAATACAATTCAAATTCTTTGAATTGTAAAAAAAATACGAGCGCTATAATAGCCGGCTGAAAAGTTGAGGGCGGCTATTAAAAAATCGATCAAATTATGCGTAACAAGTATGATAAATTGGTCTCTCCCATTATAGCCACCAGCTTAGTGGTCAGATAACATATAATCCCCCCAATCATGGTAATTATACCATAATGGGGGGCTATAACTTCATGAGGGCTATAATTGGAAAGACGCGATAAATCAAAAAACTATTTTTCACGTCGTAATTTAGGTTTGGTTGTACTTTGAACCCTCGAACAATACTCACTGGGTCTAATATTGCTGTCTTTGGGCACAAAAACCATCGCCCCTCTCTGACTCACGATGACCCTCTCGTATTGCCCAGCTGATAACCCGCTTTGCCTCGTGTACTCAACCTCTCCCCGCTGTTGTCTCTTGACAAGACCTCCCTCAGCTGCAGCAGTTGCGTTTGGAAAAATTTTAGCTGAACCAGTGGTTTGGTCGGCTAAGTTTTTCTTCGGATAGTTGTACAAGAGTTGTCGTTTGTACCGCCGCGGACAGATGACTAAAATGTCCAGAGTTAAAGTATATATTATTGGGTCTTTTCCTATAATATAGCCTCCTTCCTCCCCCCCCCCCCCCCCCCAGCATAGTCGGTATACTTGTTGTACCCTGGGCGACC